>NC_091286.1:447418564-447730444 GCF_032444005.1 Ranitomeya imitator | reverse complement strand
TCCCCTCCCTCCCTCCTCTCTCTCTCTCTCTCTCTCTCTCTCTCATCAAAGTCGAGGATCGACCGAAACACGAAACACAATGGGAATTTTTTTTTTCTCTCTCTCTCTCTCTCTCTCTCTCTCTCCTCTCTCTCTCTCCCCCTCCCTCCCCTCCCTCTCTCCCTCCCCCTCCCTCCCTCCCTCTCTCCCTCCCCCTCCCTCTCTCTCTCTCTCTCTCTCTCTCTCTCTCTCTCTCTCTCTCTCTCTCCCTCTCCCTCTCCCTCTCCCTCTCTCTCTCTCTCTCTCTCTCTCTCCTCTCTCTCTCTCTCTCTCTCTCCTCCTCTCTCTCTCTCTCTCTCTCTCTCTCTCTCTCTCTCTCTCCTCTCCCCCTCCCTCCCTCCCTCTCTCCC
Organism: Ranitomeya imitator; assembly: GCF_032444005.1. NCBI lineage: Eukaryota > Metazoa > Chordata > Amphibia > Anura > Dendrobatidae > Ranitomeya > Ranitomeya imitator. Next base: position 447,730,055 of record NC_091286.1, on the reverse strand, counting down.
TCCCCCTCCCTCCCTCCCTCTCTCCCTCCCCCTCCCTCCCTCTCTCTCTCTCTCTCTCTCTCTCTCTCTCTCTCTCTCTCTCTCTCTCTCTCTCTCTCTCTCTCTCTCTCTCTCTCTCTCTCTCTCTCTCTCTCTCTCTCTCTCCCTCCCTCTCCCTCTCCCTCCCCTAAGACCTATGTCATCACTCTGCCCACGCCCCTTCATTGGCTGAAAAAAATGGCGCCAAGCGCGTCATACGAAACGCGACTTTGGCGCGAAAGTCGCGTACCGCATGGCCGACCCCACACAGGGATCGAGTCGGGTTTCATGAAACCCGACTTTGCCAAAAGTCGGCGACTTTTGAAAATGAACGATCCGTTTCGCTCAACCCTAGTGGTGGCAGTGGAGGAGGTCCAAGCAGGAGCCGCAGTTTTCATGGTGGTGGCGGTCGTCTGTCCAACAGCACTTGGCATGGTGGTGGTGCTCTAGTGGTGTCCGGCAGTGCTTGGAATGGAGGTGGCCGTGCAGTGGTATGCAGCAGAGCTCAGCATTGATGTCAAGCATGACAGTGTTGGCACAGGTGTATATGCTGCCACTCTCTGCTGAAAATACCTACTCTGCTGCATAGCCTGCACGTAAGCAGCATTGCAGGCCTGCATGACACCAAGCTGGAAATCAGGAGTAAGGTGTTCCGACATGCCCTGTTAAATTTTATTGAAAAAAATGTGCTGGCCTCTGGAGGTCGGCTTTCACTTGGTCAAGTCCATCATGAAAGACCAAGCTCAAGTGCAAAAACTCGGGCATGAGTGACCTGTCCGAGCCCCACTGCCGGGAAGAACCCCCCAAAAAAGAGGCAGAGGACTGGGACAGGGGAACACCTGATGGATAAGCTTGCTGGTCTCCAGTTAGTGTGGCAGGCCCACTTGCTGCAGCGCTGCTGGATGGCTGGGACGGGTCCGTGGCTGTCTGATGAAGGACCGCTCCAGAACCAGGGTCAAGAGTGCTGCTCCATATGCTGTGAAAAAAGAAAAAAAAATTAATACCAAACATTTACAAAACGCCAACTCCTGTGGAATAGAAACATACAGATTATGGCAATACAACACAACCTAATACACCAAAAAAATACTTATGTTCTCTGGGCAAGGACCGGTCTCAAAAATGCCAGAATGCGGTGGTATTTATATTTTCGGATTCTTGCTCCCGAACCACTAGGAACCCGGCTCTCTTGACCAAGGTCCTTGTTGAAGCTATCCTTCATCGAACGCCAACGTGTTTTGACTTTGAGCACTGTTAAAAAAAACAAACCAAAACAATGGTTAGACAATGGACTTTTGGCCAGTGATCACACCACTGTGTGTGATGAGAAACTCCTGAGAGTTTCTCTCATCACACAGTTGTGTGATCACGGCCCAAGGTCACTGCTGCATCACACTGCATTGCAATACTTACAAAATGCATTTCGGACCCGAGTCGGGGCGTTGTCCCAGCCATCCCACATTGCTTTGGCCACCTCATTCCATAGCCGCTGGAACGTTACGTTGTCAGAGTGCTGCGGAACCCGGGTGTCCCACAACGGGACTTGCTCATGGACCAGGGAGATAAGGAGGTAATTTTCAATGAGGTCCTCATCCTGTTCTGGAACCTAAAAAACAAGAAAAGACATTAATGTAGGAGACATTAACATAAGAAAAAAAAGGAAAACAGAGACAGAAAACTGGCATGAATATTGAAAGTCAAGAAAAAAAAAGTCAAGAAGAAAAAGGTAAAGAAAGATGAAAGTAAAGAAATGAACATTCAAGAATAATAAAGTGAGGATACTGTAGTCAGCCAGGTATACTTATACGCTGCCGCCTTGCCACCCAACCGTAAACCCGCTGCTCCTGCTCAGCTTCTGCCGCAGTGGAAGAAGTGCTCTAAAAAAAGAAAAAAAAAATTGTCACGTGTAGATGTGACAGTGAATAATTACCAATATGAGGAGGTGAGTAGTCACTTCACTGACAAGTTCGGCTTGTGCAGGACCAGGACGTTGCTCCTCCTCAGAAGATGACATTCTGATGCATGCAGAAAGAAAAAAATGGCAGAAATTAGGACATATAGAGACAGAAAATAAAGACATTGGCTAGGATATACTCAAATTGTTCAGTGTCTTGTTTCCTCCAAGGTTCTTGCCTGCGTCTGCTCTGCTTCTCTGTCTGCTGGGTAGTGATCTGCAAATGCCCACTCCCTCCATTTATCAGTTTGTATGTGGGGGGTGGCTAATCAGTGTCTAGACATGTTTTCCTGTGGTGCAACGCATGCATTCAGAAACGCAAGCAAACGCATGTGCTTGCGAACGCATGCGTTCATAGACCGTAATGTATTTTTTTGCCGCATTCCTTCCGCTAACAACCGCATACGTTTCTAGGAGGTAAATTGACGCCTCTAAAATTACTACATGTAGCGTTTACCGCACCAAAGCGCAGATGATGAAAAGACTCATGCGTCTAGCGCGGCAAAACTCAACCGATCGCAGACACCTGCGTCCCTAATGTTAAAGATAGGAATACACGCGGATAATTGCGGCACAAACGCTGCGGACACAATCGCAAATGTGAAACCAGCCTAACATGGTGCTGTGAATAAGGGCATTCAGCCTTGGCCATTTCATGCTGGGAATTTTTGTATCTTTGTATATTTACAGCAGTGTTCCCCAACTCTGGTCCTCGAGAGCCAACAGGTCATGTTTTCAGTATTTCCTTAGTATTGCACAGGTGATAATTGCATCACCTGCACAGGCAATAATTCCATCACCTGTGCAATACTAAGGAAATCCTGAAAACATGACCTGTTGGTGGCTCTTGAGGACCGGAGTTGGCGAACACTGATTTATAGATTTATTGGTTTACCATATAATAGGATTCCATAAAATTGTTTTGTTCTTTGTAAAAAAATTTGACTTTTCTCTAGTGCCATATACTGATATATTGCCAATTGAACTTATTAAAGGTTGGTTATTGCCATATTAAGGGTGTAATCAGTCATTGAACCATTTGTTTTTTTTAATTGTTTTTTATAGTCTATTTTGTTACATGTGATGTGGTGGTGTTCATAATAAAAACTATTTTTCTACCTAATTTTTGGGTGTTCCCGACTTTTTCAGCATGCATCTTTCTTTCTTCTGTTTAATCCATTGTTACATAGCATGCTTCAGGTGAACCCTTTTTGTCTGATTACTGAGTAGTGGTGCCCTGTTTCTATGTTTTGACTGCAGTAAGAAGTAGCGCACTGTTAGTATATGGATGATAATTTACCTATTACATGCAGAATTATTTTTTTGTAAAGAAATGAAAATAGATTGGCTTTCTTTAACCCCTTTACCCCCAAGGGTGGTTTGCACGTTAATGACCAGGCCAATTTTTACAATTCTGACCACTGTCCCTTTTTTAGGTTCAACGGATCTTAGCGATTCTGAGATTGTTTTCTTGTAACATATTGTACTTCATGGTAGTGCTAAAATTTCTTCGATATAACTTGCGTTTATTTGTGAAAAAAACGGAAATTTGGCGAAAATTTTGAAAATTTCACAATTTTCCAACTTTGAATTTTTATTCTGTTAAACCAGAGAGTTATGTGACACAATATAGTTAATAAATAACATTTCCCACATGTCTACTTTACATCAGCACAATTTTTGAAACAAACTTTTTTTTTTCAAGGAAGTTATAAGGGTTAAAATTTGACCAGCAATTTCTCATTTTTACAACCAAATTTACAAAACCATTTTTTTTAGGGACCACCTCACATTTGAAGTCATTTTGAAGGGTCTATATGGCAGAAAATACCCAAAAGCGACACCATTCTAAAAACTGCACCCCTCAAGGTGCTCAAAACCACATTCAAGAAGTTTATTAACCCTTCAGGTGATTCACAGCAGCAGAAGCAACATGGAAGGAAAAAATTAACATTTTACTTTTTAGTCACAAAAATGATCTTTCAGCAATAATCTTTTTAATTTCCCAAGGGTAAAAAGAGAAAATGGACCTCAAAAGTTGTTGTCCAATTTATCCTGAGTACGCTGATACCCCACATGTGAGGGGGAACCACTTTTTGGGCGCATGGCAGGGCTCAGAAGGAAAGGAGCGCCGTTTGACTTTTTCAAGCTAAATTTGGCTGGAATTGAGATCGGACGCCATGTCGCGTTTGGCGACCCCCTGATGTGCCTAAACAGTGGAAACCCCCCACAAATGACCCCATTTTGGAAACTAGACCCCCTAAGGAACTTATCTAGATGTGTCATGAGCACTTTTATCCCCCAAGTGCTTCACGAAAGTTTATAACGCCCGGGCGTGAAAAAAAAAAATTCCTATTTTTTCCACAAACATGATCGTTTAGTCCCCAATTTTTTATTTTCTCAAGGGTAAAAGGAGAAATTGGACCCCAAAAGTTGTTGTCCAATTTGTCCTGAGTACGCTGATACCCCATATGTGGGGGGGGGACCACTGTTTGGGCGCATGGCAGGGCTCAGAAGGAAAGGAGCGCCGTTTGACTTTTTCAAGCTAACTTTGGCTGGAATTGAGATCGGACGCCATGTCGCGTTTGGAGAGCCCATGATGTGCCTAAACAGTGGAAACCCCCCACAAGTGACCCCATTTTGGAAACTAGACCCTCTAAGGAACTTATCTAGTTGTGTGGTGAGAATTTTGAACCCCCTCGTGCTTCACTAAAGTATATAATGCCCAGGCGTGAAAATAAAAAATCCTATTTTTTCATACAAAAATGATATTTTAGTCCCCAATTTTTAATTTTCCCAAGGGTACCAGGAGAAATTGGACCCCAAAAGTTGTTGTCCAATTTGTCCTGAGTACGCTGATACCCCATATGTGGGGAGGAACTACTGTTTGGGCACACGTTGGGGCTCGAAAGGGAAGTAGTGACGTTTTGGAATGCAGACTTTGATGGAATGTTCTGCTGGCATCATGTTCCATTTGCAGAGCCCCTGATGTGACTAAACAGTAGAAACCCCCCACAAGTGACCCCATTTTGGAAACTGTACCCCCTAAGGAACTTATCTAGGTGTTTGGTGAGAAATTTGAACCCCCACGTGCTTCACTAAAGTTTATAATGCCCAGGCGTGAAAATAAAAAATCCTATTTTTTCCCACAAAAATGATATTTTAGTCCCCAATTTTTAATTTTCCCAAAGGTAACAGGAGAAATTGGACATCAAAAGTTGTTGTCCAAATTGTCCTGATTACGCTGGTACGCCATATGTGGGAAAAAACTGTTTAGGCACACGTTGGGGCTCGAAAGGGAAGTTGTGACGTTTTGGAATGCAGAAATTGTCTGCGGTCGTCATGTTCCGTTTGCAGAGCCCCTGATGTGCCTAAACAGTAAAAAAAAACCCACAAGTGACATCATTTTGGAACCTAGACCCCCCCCCAAGGAACTTATCTAGATGTGCCCCCTTTTTGGAACTAATGTACGCTTTCTTGTAAAGTAAATTAGTAGTGCATGGAGGTGTGGTACAATCTGAAGCAATCCTTCATACACAGGCCAGGTTTTTCGGGGCAGGTGTCGCATTGATAAATGGTGTCCTTGCGTATTCCCCTTTTGTAACACACTCGGCACCTTTTTTGCGGCTTACCTTTTCTGCCGGTTGGCGGGACCACCCCCGGAAAATGCTGGCCTGGTACGATACGAGCACCTTCAGTTCCGGAAGTACTGGGGCCCTCTCCTTCCGGAGTAACAAATATCAGGGCCTTAACCACTACCTCCTGGAACTGAAGGTACGACGTATCGGTGTGGCGTGCACATCGTAACAGCAGGAAAGCGTTGAGCATTGCCATTTGTACGATGTGGACGGCCAACTTTTTGTACCACACCTTGGCCTTTCTCAAAGCACTGTATGGTTGGAGGAGTTGATCAGAGAGATCAACCCCCCCCATGCTTTTGTTGTAGCCCAGTACACAGTCCGGTTTGCAGACCTGTGTAGAGGTACCCCGTACAGTGCTGAGGGCTCTGCCATCACCATGTATGGTGGTCAAGAGAAGGACATCCCTCTTGTCCTTGTACTTGACCACCAGCAGGTGGTCGCTACATTGGGCCTTGCTCTCACCTTTTCTGAGCATCTGCCGAAGTAGCGTCTTTGGGAGGCCTCTCTGATTTTTGCGCACAGTACCGCAGGCAGCGGTACCTCGCGCAGAGAGGGATTTGTAGAGTGGGATGCTGGTATAAAAGTTATCAGTATAGAGGTGATAACCTTTATCCAGCAGTGGGTGCACCAAATCCCACACGATCTTCCCACTCACTCCCAGGACAGGAGGACACTCAGGGGGTTCAATCCTGCTGTCCTTCCCTTCATACACTCTAAACCTGTGGATGTACCCTGAGGCACTCTCACACAGCTTGTAGAGTTTGATTCCGTACCTGGCCCTTTTGTTGGGCAGGTATTGACGGAATCCGAGCCGCCCCTTAAAATGGACCAAGGACTCATCCACGCAGATGTCCCTTTTGGGCACGTACACTTCAGAAAACTTTTTGTTGAAGTGTTCGATGACCGGCCGAACTTTGAACAGACGGTCAAAGTTTGGGTCATCTCGTGCGGGACACTGTGCATTATCGGAATAATGCAGGAATTTATGGATGGCCTCAAAACGTCTCCGAACCATGGCCATTCGGAATACTGGAGTGTTATATAAAACATCTACACTCCAATATTGCCGCATTTCTGGCTTCTTCACGATCCCCATGTGGAGGACCAGGCCCCAAAACTGCATCATTTCAACTGCGTCTACAGGAGACCAGTTGGAAAATGATGTACCGGGGTTTTGCTCCAAAAATTGACGAGCATACAAATTAGTTTGCTCCACCATGAGGTTAATAAAATCCTCAGAGAAAAAGACTTTGAAAAAGTCTGTTTCTGTGAGGCCCGTGGTGTCAAACTTGATTCCTGATTCTGCCACAAAATCAGGAATCAGTGGCTCGTAATTTTCGGGGGGCGAGGTCCATGTGGGTTCCGCAGTGGGGAGCGCTGGTTCAGGAGTGGTGGGGGCTGCCTCATCTTTTGTCCTGGGGCGTCTGCGTGGTGGTTCCGCAGGACCCGAGGAGGAAGATGAGGAGGAAGAGGAGGAGGAGGAGGAGGAAGAAGAAGAGGATGAAGAATCAGAAAAGTAAAGAGAAGTGGGATCCTCTCCCTCGCTATCAGTGTCGGAGGCAAGGAAAGCATATGCCTCCTCCAATGAATAGCGCTGTTGGGACGAACGGGACGAGCGGGACATTTTTGTGTGAATATGGTGATTGGGTGCACTTTATTGATAACTGTATGTGTGGGGGGATAGTGATTTGTGCAAACTTATCTGAAAAGAAAATGCTAAAAGGAGAAGAAAAACCTGTAAAAAAAAAAAAAGGCAGGCACAAACTCTGATAAGAGAACTGCGTCACTTATCAAAGTTTGGCGGCTGCGGGATGTGTGTACGGAGGTTGCGCAAAAAGGCTGAAGGGAAAAAAGCGAGCGCGAGAGTTGATCGGTGAACTGCGTCACCAATCAACGCTCGGCGGCTGTTAAATGGGCGCACGGAAGGAGGTGCAAAGGGGGGTAAAAAGAGGGGGAAGGGAGATGGGGGTGGAAGTGGGGATTGGGCAGGGATCAGTGATCAAAACGTACGGTTGTAGTCAGGTGGCGCAAAAGGGGGGTGAAAAAAAAAAAAAGGAAAACGGCAGGCACAAACTCTGATAAGTGAACTGCGTCACTTATCAAACTTTGGCGGCTGCGGAATGTGTGTACGGAGTTGGCGCAACGGGGGTGAGGGAAAAAAAGCGAGCGCGAGCGTTGATCGGTGAACTACGTCACCAATCAACGTTCGGCGGCTGTTAAATGGGCGCACGGAAGGAGGTGCAAAGGGGGGTAAAAAGAGGGGGAAGGGAGATGGGTGTGGAAGTGGGGATTGGGCAGGGATCAGTGATCAAAACGTACGGTTGTAGTCAGGTGGCGCAAAAGGGGGGTGAAAAAAAAAAAAAGGAAAACGGCAGGCACAAACTCTGATAAGTGAACTGCGTCACTTATCAAACTTTGGCGGCTGCGGAATGTGTGTACGGAGTTGGCGCAACGGGGGCGAGGGAAAAAAAGCGAGCGTTGATCGGTGAACTGCGTCACCAATCAACGCTCGGCGGCTACTAAATGTGCGCACGGAGGCGGCACAAATGGGGGTGGAGGGGGTAAAAAGAGGGGGAAGGGGGGATTGGGGTGGATGAACGGGGATTGGGGTGGATGAACGGGGATTGGGCAGGGATCAGGGATAAAACTTACGTTTAGTTGTCTTCTTTCTTTAGCAGGGATTGTGGTGCTACAGGCTGCTGTGGCACCACAATACCCAGCACGGCAGGGAGATCCAGGCACAAAATCCAGCAGGGAGATCCAGCAGTATGACCGCTCTGTAGGAATCCTCAGCTAGAATGAGGACCCTGCAGAGCGGTCATACACAGGTCAGGCAGGTGACACAGACAAGTCACAGAGCGGTCATGCTGCTGCTGTGACCTGTCATTGGTGGGATCGACCATAACATCGATCCCACCAATCAGAGCTTTCCTGGTGACCTGGCTGTGACCTGCCTAGGATCGGATCTGTTCGCGCCATCCTAGGCAGGTCACAGCCAGGTCACCTGCAGGGCACAGAGCGGTCACAGCGTGATCGCCGCTGCGCCCTGTGATTGGCGCGATCGACGATGACATCGATCGCGCCAATCGGCTCCTGCAGGCCCTGCTGGGCTTGCACTGTGTCCTATCCTAGGATCGGTGCTATTAGAGCACCGATCCACGCAGGTTCCGGCAGGGCACAGCGCGGTAATACCGCGCGGTGCCCTGCGATTGGCGCGATCGATGCGATCGGCGATCGCGCCAATCCGGGGTGTTCTTGCCGGTGCCTGGCGTTGCCAGGCACCGGACCTAGGATCGAGTACATCGGTACTCGATCCTAGCCTGTGACCTCATTGTTTCAGCCGCTCCGATTGGCTGAAACAATGAGAATGGCTGTGATTGGCTGTTCAGCGATCGAGAGGGCGGGTGGGCGGCGACAATGCCCTGGATGCCGAGGCCATCTCCCCCCAGGTGAGATGGCGTCGGAATTTTAATGCGATCACATTAAAGGGCAGGACGTACTATCCCGTCAAGGGTCAGATAGGCCCAGGGCACCTCGACGGGATAGTACGTCCAAGGTCACAGAGGGGTTAAAAATAGATTACTGTTCTTTTTTGGGATTACACCCATTTTTAACAAATACTTCATAGGTGCCAAGAGCGCTACCAATTGTAAAATAGGCGCACAGAAGCCCTCAGTCGGGTGTTACTCTCCTTGGCAACTGTATAATGGTTCAGTAGAAAGAGTGTAAGTCCGTTTTCAGCTGACGGGGGTAGACAACGCATGCCATGTGATTTTCTTCACTAAAAGGATGATTTTGTGAGTGGGATTCCATCGGACGCCGCTGGTGTTTGTCATGAAGCTTCCATTAATTTTGTTGTTTTGCTCCCATAACAAAACGCCGACATGAGCAGATATTTAGTTGACTTATCTGTACACAAATGCATTTGATAACCAAACCTTTTTAGATGCCGTTGTACTGAATGTATCATTTGCGAATAGACCTTTTGCACTGAGCATTATTTTATACTGGGCCACGATATTTTGTCATATCTATTTGGGCCTTTTATAAAGGACAATGTTTTGCATTGTATTTTGTAAAAGAAATGTTGGTTTATTTCTGCTCATACACATTTTCTCTGCATGGCAGGTGATTTTCCATGACGTCGGCACCCTGACCGAGAAGCTGTTTCCAGTAGTAGAAGCCATGCAGAAGCTCTTCAGTGCTGGCACTGGCACATACTACAGTGATTCCATCTTTTTCCTTTCTGTTGCACTCCACCTGCTTATGCCAAAAGGTAAGGTGGTACAGTCATACAGTATAATAAAAAAATACTTCACTGTAAATGATATAAAGATTTATTCCTATATTAACTGGAGTAAGTTTTACATACCAAGACCACTAAATGAATGAATGAATGTAATATTATTCATGTTATTCTTGATTTTGAATGCATTTGTTATAGTAACATAATTAGCAAGGCCGAAAAAAGAAATTTGTCCATCCATTTCAGCCTATATTCCGTCAGAATAAATCACCAGATCTACGTCCTTCTAAAGAACCAAATAACTGTAAGATACAATATTGTTACGCTCCAGGAAGACATCCAGGCCTCTCTTGAACCCCTCCTCAGGCAAGGAATTCCAGACTCCCACTGCCCTAACAGTAAAGAATCCTCCTCTATGTTGGTGGAAAAACCTTCTCTCCTCCAGACGCAGGGAATGCCCCCTTGTGACCATCACCTTCAGAGATATTTGTATTGTCCCCTTATATACTTATACATGGTTATTAGATCGCCCCTCAGTCGTCTTTTTTCTAGACTAAATAATCCTAATTTTGCTAATCTCTCTGGGTATTGTAGTTCCCCCATCCCTTTTATTAATTTTGTTGCCCTCCTTTGTACTCGCTCTAGTTCCATTATTTCCTTCCTGAACACTGGTGCCCAAAACTGTACACAGTACTTCGTGTGGTCTAACCAGGGATTTGTAGAGAGGCAGTATAATGTTCTCATCATGTGTATCCAGACCTCTTTTAATGCATTCCATGATCCTGTTTGCCTTGGCAGCTGCTGGAACACTGGTGCCCAAAGCTGTACACAGTACTCCATGTGTGGTCTAACCAGGGATTTGTACAGAGGCAGTATAATGTTCTCATCATGTGTATCTAGACCTCTTTTAATGCACCCCATGATCCTGTTTGCTTTGTCAGCTGCTGCCTGGCACTGGCTGCTCCAGGTAAGTTTATCATTAACTAGGATCCCCAATTCCTTCTCCATGTCAGATTTACCCAGTAGATTCCCATTCAGTGTGTAATGGTGATATTGATTCCTTCTTCCCATGTGTATAACCTTACATTTATCATTGTTAAACCGCATCTACTACCTTTCGGCCCAAGTTTCCAACTTATCCTGATCCATCTGTAGCAGAATACTATTTTCTCTTGTATTGACTGCTTTACATAGTTTTGTATGTATGGTTGTATTGTTGATTTATTCCATCAATTTGTACAATTTATAAACTATATACAGTATTTTATCAAATTTTCTTTTATATGGAAAAAAGAATGTGAACACCAGACCATCATACCTTTTTATGAGCATATAGGATTTTCCTTTCAGAAACCTTGGATGTTAATATGGAGCTGGAGGACATTTGAGGCTCTAACAGCGTCCCCTTTTCTAGGATGCCTTTCACAAGATTTTTCAGTGCATATTGTGGGTATTTAGGTTCTTTCAGCAAAAATGGCATTTGTGAGATCAGAAAGTGATGTTGGTGGACAAGGCAATGTGGCCTGCAATCTCCATTCTAATTCTTCCTAAAAGTGTTTTACGTAGTTGACATTGAGGCTGTGTCTGGGCCAGGACAACACCATTCAGGTTTCTCCACACCAAACTCTGTAAATCAAGTTATCGACTCGTATCACTGTGTGATGGCCCCCTCACTGTAATCCCCACACTATATGATGGCCCCCTAAATAGCCTCCATATAGTATAATGCACTCCCCATAGGCCTCCATATAGTATAATGCAGTCCCCATAGGCCTCCATATAGTATAATGCACTTTCCATATGCCTCCATATAGTATAATATACTTCCCATAGGCCTCCATATAGTATAGTGCTCTCTCCATAGGCCTCCATATAGTATAATGCACTCCCCATAGGCCTCTCTATAGTAAAATACACTCACCATAAAAAAAATACAATACTCCTCTCTCCTCCTCGTTCCCCCGCTGCTCCAAGCGCCCGCACAATTTAGCACAGCGGGCACCGTATAGTAACGCTCATGGGCCCCATAGTGTTCGGGTGGCAGTGCAGGGAGATTGTCTCCCTGCTCTGCTGCAGAGTTAAACTGTATGTACGCCGATACACTTAATGGTAGCGTAGCACGGGTGGGCCCCTCAGAGCGCGTGGCGACCGTCCCCTCTGCCCCCACTGGTAGCTGCACTACTGGGTGAAGGTTCTCTTTAACACTTCAGAAAACCCATTTCCCCTGCTTTAGAGTCTAGTGTCAGCATGCTTTATTCCATTCTAGCCAGCTCTCCGCATTAGATCACTAGATGCAGCTGCAGAGCTACAGAAACGTATTTCATGAAGCTCTCAGCTCGGTTCTTTTGCTTTTGTCACTTCTATAGACAGTTTAGAACTCTGTAGTGAGGAGATAATTGATTTGTGCCAGACATTTCTGCATCGATAGTCCCACTTCATGAGAATGGATGCTCCACTGTGGCTGAGCTATTGTTGCTCCTAGGCACATCCACTTTATAATAATAGCACAGACCATTGCCTAGGGCAGATATAGCAGACCAGGAATTTTGCAACCTGACTTGTGGCAAAGGAGGCATCCTAGATTAATATCTCTGAGCTCTTCAATTTGGCCCCTGATCTCACTATTGCTCCCCTATTGACATTGCATGGTGGTGCGCTTGATTTAAAGTGAACTTATCAGGATTTATCTCTTGAAGGTATTAAAATTATGTGCAGACGATCAGGAATTGGCAGCGCGTTGGAAATCCGCGTGGACAAAATTGTTGGTACCTCACATTAAATGACAGAAAATCCCACAATGGTCACAGAAATAACTTAAATCTAACAAAAGTAATAATAAGTAAAAAATTTATGAAAATGAAGAAATGAAAGTCACATTGCATTTCAACCATGCTTTCAAAGAATTAAAAAAAAATAATAATAAAACTCATGAAATAAGCCTGGACAGAAATGATGGTACCCTTAACTGAATATTTTGGTGCACAACCTTTTGAGGCAATCACTGCAATCAAACGATTCCTGTAACTGTCAATGAGACTTCTGCACCTCTCGACAGGTATTTTGGCCCACTCCTCAAGAGCAAACTGCTCCAGTTGTCTCGTGTTTAAAGGTTGCCTTTTTCAGACAGCATGTTTCACCTCTTTCCAAAGATGCTCAATAGGATTTAGGTCAGGGCTCATAGAAGGCCACTTCAGAATAGTCCAATGTTTTCCTCTTAGCCATTCTTGGGTGTTTTTAGCTGTGTGTTTTGGGTCATTATCCTGTTGCAAGACCCATGACCCGTGACTGAGACCAAGCTTTCTGACACTGGGCAGCACCTTTCTCTCTAGAATCCCTTGATAGTCTTGAGATTTCATTGTACCCTGCACAGATTCTAGACACCCTGTGCAAGATGCAGCAAAACAGCCCCAGAACATAACAGAGCCTCCTCCATGTTTCACAGTAGGAACAGTGTTCTTTTCTAGAAATGGTTCATTTTTCCATCTGTGAACATAGAGCTGCTGTACATTGCCAAATCATCTGTCCATAGGACTTTCTCCCAGAAGCTTTTTGGCTTGTCAACATGTAGTTTGGCAAATTCCAGTCTGGCTTTGTTTGTTTTTTTCAACAATAGTGTCCTCCTTGGTCGTTTCCCATGAAGTCCACTTTGGCTCATACAATGACGGATGGTGCGATCTGACACTGATGTTCCTTGAGCTTGAAGTTCATCTTTGCTTACCATTCGTATTATCCATCTCTTTGATTTGTCATCAATTTTCCTCCTGCGGCCATGTCCAGGTAAGTTGGCTACAGTCCCATGGATCTTTAAATTTCTGAATAATATGTGCAACTGTAGTCACAGGAACATCAAGCTGCTTGGAGATGGTCTTATAACTTTTCCCTTTTAACATGTTTGTCTATAATTTTCTTTCTAATCTCCTGAGACAACTCTTTCCTTCGCTTCCTCTGGTTCATGTTGAGTGTGATACACACCATGTCACCAAACAGCACAGTGAGTATCTGTAGCCCTATATACAGGCCCACTCACTGATTCCAAGATTGTTGACACCTGTGATGCTAGTTAGTGGACACACGGTGATTTAACATGTCCCTTTTGTCACATTATTTTCAGGGGTACCATCATTTCTGTCCAAACCTATTACATGAGTTTTATATTTTTTTTTATAAATTCTGTGGAAGCATGGCTGAAAAGCAGTGTCTGACTTTCATTTCGTCATTTTCATAGATATTTTTATTTATTACTTTTGTCTGATTCAAGCTGTTTCTGTGACCATTATTGTGGGGTTTTCTGACATTAGACGAGGGGTAACAACAATTTTGACCACGTGTGTATTCACTGAACCGTGCGGTATCAGTGTTCAATACATTGTACGAGTGAAATTTCTCTTTCGGAAACTAGTGTTGCCACAAGATAAATAAGCATGCTCCGGTCTGGATAGACGCGTCGCATGTCCGTCTCCGCTGTTGATCCGGGGGGGGGGGGGGGCGTTTCTGGACGCATAGTGGACATGGGATTTCTAGACATCCCATCTTCTATGCGGCAACATCTGCAGTGTCCAACCTCCAGCGTCCAGAAGTATGCAGCGTCCAGAAGTACTCGCCATCCAACCCGCAGCGTTTACTGATCGTCTGCCCATACCCGTTGGAGGGGGTTTTCAGCCTGTTAATACCTTCTTAAATGATTTCTGTATTTGCGCTAAATGTATGTGTTTAACCAGTTTGGGATGGGGACATTTGCTCCACTGGTGTCCGTTTTGGTGGAGTTGGAGTCTCTGACTACTAATATATATAATATGAAATGTCCTATAAATATTTCTTCCATTCATGATGTAAGGACCTCGGCTTTTAGTTGTGATAAATCTGTGCTGCGCTTTATGTACATGCTCAGTAATGAGGTAGATGTGGTCCCAATACTTTTGTTGCCTACATCAGGCTGCTCTGAGGTGAGGTAGCAAAGAGACCCTGAATCCAACGATGTATCACTTAGATTACTGGGTGCAGCAGTTCTGACACCGAGTTCTTAGATATAGAATGATGCAGAGCTGAGGAAGCTAACCCCGCCCACACTAGGCTCTGTATTTACATAGTCTCTTGACAGTGAGCTGCCCATCGGAGGACACTGAGTTGAACCAGGAGGCAGGAGCCAGCTAGTCACAGCATCGATAATGTCCTAGAGATAAAACCTCTATTGTAAGTAAAGAGCACACAGCATGAATGACACATCGTTGAATTCATTGTTTTAACCTCTACCTCATGCTGTTCTCAGATTACATAGCAAAAACCAGCTGACAGATTCCCTTTAACAAATGCTTGCTTCTCAATTATCTTGCCACGTAACAAACTGCTGATCACCCAATGAATGAGCAAAATGCTCTTAATTGTATGAAATGATCTTGTGTTAAGCATAATCTTTTCTTGGGTGCATTATCCTGTGTAAACAGCAGTCACACTGCCGAGAACATGGCAGCCTTTGTTCACTGAGCCATCTAGTACACATAACTTACTTTGGTCTGTTTGCATTTAAATGAAAGTTCTCAGTTGTATCGTGCTGCTTACGTGGGCTTTTACACATGTAACTTTTGCCATGTTTCATGCCACAGTTATGACTTTGGTGTGATTGTCCATTGAAAGGTTTATTCAATCTTCATCCATGTCCTCCGTTGGCGTTTAATGAAGATTCTATATTACCCAGTATATATTTGTAACATCTCTTGCTGACAAGTTACAGGGAGGCGCCACGTGCCGAAGATCTGGAGTTAACATGTGAATAGCTGGGACATAGATTTAAGGGTTTAGAAAGGGTTGGCAGTGATCATTGTTTCCCGTTCACTCTATTCCCATTTATCTTCACCTGACACGGAGACAAGAATATCGCTGTCTAGAATAGCTTACTGGAGAGCTCACGATTCTGGCAGCGCTGTGCTCCCTGGAGCCTGTGTTACACTTCACAGATGTGACCGGCCGCCTATGAGACCGCTAATAGTTTAATTGTTAATGCCTGTTTGTCATTGTCTTCTAAACTTAGTTTCCAGTGGGTATTTTTAGTGCATAATCATACTGTATTTTCTTGTGGTATTTAAAGCATATTATTTTACTCTGAAAGTGTAGCCAGAAGGTTGCCTGGAGTAGTCTTAAGGTACCGTCACACTTAGCGACGCTGCAGCGATACCGACAACGATCCGGATCGCTGCAGCGTCGCTGATTGGTCGCTGGAGAGCTGTCACACAGACAGCTCTCCAGCGACCAACGATGCCGGTAACCAGGGTAAACATCGGGTTACTAAGCGCAGGGCCGCGCTTAGTAACCCGATGTTTACCCTGGTTACCATCGTTAAAGTAAAAAAAACAAACAACCACTACATACTTACCTACCGCTGTCTGTCCCCGGCGCTGTGCTTTTCTGGTCTGGCTGTGAGCCGAGGACAGACAGCGGTAGGTAAGTATGTAGTGGTTGTTTGTTTTTTTTACTTTAACGATGGTAACCAGGGTAAACATCGGGTTACTAAGCGCGGCCCTGCACTTAGTAACCCGATGTTTACCCTGGTTACCAGCGAAGACATCGCTGAATCGGCGTCACACACGCCGATTCAGCGATGTCAGCGGGAGATCCAGCGACGAAACAAAGTTCTGGACTTTCTTCCCCGACCAGCGATATCACAGCAGGGGCCTGATCGCTGCTGCCTGTCACACTGGACGATATCGCTAGCCAGGACGCTGCAACGTCACGGATCGCTAGCGATATTGTCCAGTGTGACGGTACCTTTAGGGTATGTGCACACGTTCAGGATTTCTTGCAGAAATTTCCTGACAAAAACCGGACATTTCTGCCAGAAATCCGCATGCGTTTTTTTTTTTTTTTCGCGTTTCTTTCCAGAGGTTCCCAATGCATTAAATAGCGGGAAAAGTGCAAAAAATACGCAAAATTAATGAACATGCTGCTTTATTTACCGCAATGCTTTTTTTCGTGGAAAAAAACTCATCATGTGCACAAAAATTGCGGAATACATTCTAAATGATAGGATGCATATGTATGCGTTTTTATCGCGAAAAAAGCGCGAAAAATCCTGAACGTGTGCACACAGCCTTAGGCCTCTTTCACACTTCCGTCTTTCAGCTCCCGTAACAATCCGTCGATTTTTGAGAATGCAGGATCCTGCATTTTCTCATAGACTTGTATTAGTGACGGATTGTGATGGATGGCCATCCGTTTCATCCGTCGTGCACTGGATCCTGTAAAAAAAAACAAACGGTCCGTCAGGCAGAGAAAACGTTCAGAGGAACGTTTTTCTGCATGTCGGAAAATCAGTCAGTGAAGCAACCTGCGGTGCCAGTCACTGGCTACAATGGAAGCCTATGGGCGCAGGATGCGTCGCTGACTGTGAAAAGCAGGAATCCAGAGACTGGTCCCGTCTTTTCAAACTGAGCATGTGTGGAAGAATTTCCCGTCAGGGAAACAGGGAAATTCTTTCTCGCTCTTTCTCTTTTTACTATTGATGCTGCCTATGCAGCATCAATAGTAACAAGATATAATGTTAAAAATAATTAAAAAAAATAAATCACAATATTCTCAACTACCGGCGTTCCCGCGCAGCGTCACCAATGCTCCCGGCATCTAGCGCTACTTCCTAGTAATACATTGCAAAATCTCACGAGAAGTGAGACTTCTCGCGGGATTTCGCAATGTATTACTTGGAACGCTAGCTGCCGGGAGCATCGCTGTGCGGGAACGCCGGTAAGTGAGAATACTGCGATTTTTTTTTTTTTTTTTTTTTTTTTTTTTTTTTTTTCTAAACCTGGTTTGTGGTGTGTATGCATTTTTGCAGCGGTACGCATACACAACAGGTGCACATAGCCTCGACGGGTCCGTCAAAGACGGGCCCAGTGCACACGTTTTCCACAATCTGCACAGGATCCGTCATTTCAACGTCTTGACAGATCCTGTGCAGATTTGGAAGACTGAAGTGTGAAAGAAGCCTTAACCCCTTTACCCCCAAGGGTGGTTTGCACGTTAATGACCAGGCCAATTTTTACAATTCTGACCACTGTCCCTTTATGAGGTTATAACTCCGAAACGCTTCAACGGATCCTGGTGATTCTGACATTGTTTTCTCGTGACATATTGTACTTCATGATAGTGGTAAAATTTCTTTGATAGTACCTGCGTTTATTTGTGAAAAAAACGGAAATTTGGCGAAAATTTTGAAAATTTCGCAATTTTCAAACTTTGAATTTTTATGCAATTAAATCACAGAGATATGTCACACAAAATACTTAATAAGTAACATTTCCCACATGTCTCCTTTACATCAGCATAATTTTGGAACCAATTTTTTTTTTTGTTAGGGAGTTATAAGGGTTAAAAGTTGACCAGCAATTTCTCATTTTTACAACACCATTTTTTTTTAGGGACCACGTCTCATTTGAAGTCATTTTGAGGGGTCTATATGATAGAAAATGCCCAAGTGTGACACCATTCTAAAAACTGCACCCCTCAAGGTGCTCAAAACCACATTCAAGAAGTTTATTAACCCTTCAGGTGTTTAATAGGAATTTTTGGAATGTTTAAATAAAAATGAACATTTAACTTTTTTACACAAAAAATTTACTTCAGCTCCAATTTGTTTTATTTTACCAAGGGTAACAGGAGAAATTGGACCCAAAAAGTTGTTGTCCAATTTGTCCTGAGTACGCTGATACCCCATATGTGGCAGTAAACCACTGTTTGGGCGCATGGGAGAGCTCGGAAGGGAAGGAGCGCTATTTGACTTTTCAATGCAAAATTGACAGAAATTGAGATGGGACGCCATGTTGCGTTTGGAGAGCCACTGATGTGCCTAAACATTGAAACCCCCCCACAAGTGACACCATTTTGGAAAGTAGACCCCCTAAGGAACTTATCTAGAGGTGTGGTGAGCACTTTGACCCACCAAGTGCTTCACAGAAGTTTATAATGCAGAACCGTAAAAATAAAAAATCATATTTTTTCACAAAAATTATATTTTTGACCCCAATTATTTATTTTTCCAAGGGTAAGAGAAGAAATTGGACCTCAAAAGTTGTTGTCCAATTTGTCCCGAGTACGCTGATACCCCATATGTGGCAGTAAACCACTGTTTGGGCGCATGGGAGAGCTCGGAAGGGAAGGAGCGCCGTTTGACTTTTCAATGCAAAATTGACAGGAATTGAGATGGGACGCCATGTTGCGTTTGGAGAGCCACTGATGTGCCTAAACATTGAAACCCCCCACAAGTGACACCATTTTGGAAAGTAGACCCCCTAAGGAACTTATCTAGAGGTGTGGTGAGCACTTTGACCCACCAAGGGCTTCACAGAAGTTTATAATGCAGAGCCATAAAAATAAAACAAAATTTTTTTCCCACAAAAATTATTTTTTAGCCCCCAGTTTTGTATTTTCCCTAGGGTAACAGGAGAAATTGGACCCCAAAAGTTGTTGTCCAATTTGTCCTGAGTACGCTGATACCCCATATGTGGGGGGGGAACCACCGTTTGGGCGCATGGGAGGGTTCGGAAGGGAAGGAGCGCCATTTGGAATGCAGACTTAGATGGAATGGTTTGCAGGCGTCACATTGCGTTTGCAGAGCCCCTAATGTACCTAAACAGTAGAAACCCCCCACAAGTGACACCATTTTGGAAAGTAGACCCCCTAAGGAACTCATCTTGATGTGTTGTGAGAGCTTTGAACCCCCAAGTATTTCACTACAGTTTATAACGCAGAGCCGTGCAAATAAAAAATATTTTTTTTTCCACAAAAATTATATTTTAGCCCCCAGTTTTGTATTTTTCCAAGGTTAGCAGGAGAAATTGGACCCTAAATGTTGTTGTCCAATTTGTCCTGAGTACGCTGATACCCGATATGTGGGGGGGAACCACCGTTTGGGCGCATGGGAGGGCTCGGAAGGGAAGGAGCATCATTTGGAATGCAGACTTAGATGGATTGGTCTGCAGGCGTCACATTGCGTTTGCAGAGCCCCTAATGTACCTAAACAGTAGAAACCCCCCACAAGTGACCCCATATTGGAAACTAGACCCCTCAATGAACTTATCTAGATGTGTTGTGAGAACTTTGAACCCCCAAGTGTTTCACTACAGTTTATAACGCAGAGCCGTGAAAATAAAAAAATCTTTTTGTTTTCCCACAAAAATTATTTTTTAGCCCCCAGTTTTGTATTTTCCCAAGGGTAACAGGAGAAATTGGTCCACAAAAGTTGTTGTCCAATTTGTCCTGAGTACGCTGATACCCCATATGTTGGGGTAAACCCCTGTTTGGGCACACAGGAGAGCTCGGAAGGGAAGGAGCACTGTTTTACTTTTTCAACGCAGAATTGGCTGGAATTGAGATCGGACGCCATGTCGTGTTTGGAGAGCCCCTGATGTGCCGAAACAGTGGAAACCCCCCAATTATAACTGAAACCCTAATCTAAACACACCCCTAACCCTAATTCCAACGGTAACCCTAACCACACCTCTAACCCTGACACACCCCTAACCCTAATCCCAACCCTATTCCCAACTGTAAATGTAATCTAAACCCTAACCCTAACTTTAGCCCCAACCCTAACTGTAGCCCCAACCCTAACCCTAACCCTAGCCCTAGCCCTAACCCTAACCCTAGCCCTAACCCTAGCCCTAACCCTAGCCCTAACCCTAGCCCTAACCCTAGCCCTAACCCTAGCCCTAACCCTAGCCCTAACCCTAGCCCTAACCCTAACCCTAGCCCTAACCCTAGCCCTAGCCCTAACCCTAGCCCTAACCCTAGCCCTAACCCTAACCCTAATCCTAGCCCTAACCCTAGCCCTAATGGGAAAATGGAAATAAATACATTTTTTTTTATTTTTCCCTAACTAAGGGGGTGATGAAGGGGGGTTTGATTTACTTTTATAGCGGGTTTTTTAGCGGATTTTTATGATTGGCAGCCGTCACACACTGAAAGACCCTTTTTATTGCAAAAAATATTTTTTGCAATACCACATTTTGAGAGCTATAATTTTTCCATATTTTGGTCCACAGAGTCATGTGAGGTCTTGTTTTTTGCGGGACGAGTTGACGTTTTTATTGAAAACATTTTTGGGCACGTGACATTTTTTTATCGCTTTTTATTCCGATTTTTGTGAGGAAGAATGACCAAAAACCAGCTATTCATGAATTTCTATTGGGGGAGGCGTTTATACCGTTCTGCGTTTGGTAAAATTGATAAATCAGTTTTATTCTTCGGGTCAGTACGATTACAGCGATACCTCATTTATATCATTTTTTTATGGTTTGGTGCTTTTATACGATAAAAACTATTTTACAGAAAAAATAATTATTTTTGCATCGCTTTATTCTCAGGACTATAACTTTTTTATTTTTTTGCTGATGATGCTGTATGGCGGCTCTTTTTTTGCGGGACAATATGACGCTTTCAGCGGTACCATGGTTATTTATATCTGTCCTTTTGATCGCGTGTTATTCCACTTTTTGTTCGGCGGTATGATAATAAAGCGTTGTTTTTTGCCTCGTTTTTTTTTCTTTTTTCTTACGGTGTTTACTGAAGGGGTTAACTAGTGGGACAGTTTTATAGGTCGGGTCGTTACGGACGCGGCGATACTAAATATGTGTACTTTTATTGTTTTTTTTTTTTATTTAGATGAAGAAATGTATTTATGGGAATAATATATTTTTTTTTTTTTTCATTATTTTGGAATATTTTTTTTTATTTTTTTTACACATTTGGAAAATTTTTTTTTTACTTTTTTACTTTGTCCCAGGGGGGGACATCACAGATCAGTGATCTGACAGTTTGCACAGCACTCTGTCAGATCACTGATCTGACATGCAGCGCTGCAGCCTTCACAGTGCCTGCTCTAAGCAGGCTCTGTGAAGCCACCTCCCTCCCTGCAGGACCCGGATCCGCGGCCATCTTGGATCCGGGGCTCGAGCAGGGAGGGAGGTGAGGAGACCCTCGCAGCAACGCGATCACATCGCGTTGCTGCGGGGGGCTCAGGGAAGCCCGCAGGGAGCCCCCTCCCTGCGCGGTGCTTCCCTGCACCACCGGCACATCGCGATCATCTTTGATCGCGGTGTGCCAGGGGTTAATGTGCCGGGGGCGGTCCGTGACCGCTCCTGGCACATAGTGCCGGATGTCAGCTGCGATAAGCAGCTGACACCCGGCCGCGATCGGCCGCGCTCCCCCCGTGAGCGCGGCCGATCGGCTATGACGTACTATCCCGTCCAGGGTCAGATAAGCCCAGGGCACCTCGACGGGATAGTACGTCTAAGGTCACAGAGGGGTTAAGGTACCTTCACACTGAACAACATTACAACGATAACGATAGCGATCTGTGACGTTGCAGCGTCCTGGATAGCGATATCGTTGTGTTTGACACGCAGCAGCGATCAGGATCCTGCTGTGACATCGCTGGTCGGAGCTGAAAGTCTGGAACTTTATTTCGTTGCTGGATCACCCGCTGACATCGCTGAATCGGCGTGTGTGACGCCAATCCAGCGATGTGTTCACTGGTAACCAGGGTAAACATCGGGTTACTAAGCGCAGGGCCGCGCTTAGTAACCCGATGTTTACCCTGGTTACCATTGTAAATGTAAAAAAAAACAAAAAAAAAAAAAAAAACACTCACATTCCGGTGCCTGTCACGTCCCCCGGCGTCCACTTCCCTGCACTCCTCCTGCATCCTATGTCAGCGCCGGCCGTAAAACAGAGCACAGCGGTGACGTCACCGCTCTGCTTTACGGCCGGCGCTTACACAGGAAGCAGGAGGAGTGCAGGTAAGCGGACGCCGGGGGACGTGACCGGCACCGGAATGTGAGTACCGGTATGTGTTTTTTTTTGTTTTTTTTTACATTTACAATGGTAACCAGGGTAAACATCGGGTTACTAAGCGCGGCCCTGCGCTTAGTAACCCGATGTTTACCCTGGTTACCCGGGGACTTCGGCATCATTGGTCGCTGGAGAGCTGTCTGTGGCAGAGCATCAAAAAGGAGGAAACACAGCGTCTGTTGATGTCCATGAGTTCAAGACTTCAGGCAGTCATTGCCAACAAAGGGTTTTCAGCCAAGTACTAGAGATGAACATTTTGTTTAAAATTATTTAATCTGTCCAATTACTTTAGGTCCCTTTAAAAACAGGGTGGCACATGTTAAGGAGCTGAAACTCCTAAACCTTTCATCCAATTTTAATGTGGATACCCTCAAATGAAAGCTGAAAGTCCGAACTTCAACTGCATCTGAATTGTTTTGTTTAAAATTCATTGTGGTAATGTCTATAACCAAAATTAGAAAAATGCTGTCTCTGTCCAAATATATATGGACCTAACTGTACCTGTATGTCATCTCCCCTGTAAATAGTATATACCTGCTGTATGTTGTATATACCCATGTGTCATCTCCTTCTGTTTATAGTATATACTTGTATGTCATCTCCCCTGTATATAGTATACTAGCTATTGAACCCGTTCTACGCCTGGGTGGCGAGCATTTATATTGGTATATGGTCTCCATCCTGGTATGTGCTGCTCTATCCTGCGTCCCCATCCTGTCATGTGCTGCACCCATCCTGTGCCCCCATTCTGTCATGTGCTGCACCCATCCTGTGCCCCCATCCTGTCATGTGCTGCTCCATCCTGCGTCCCCATCCTGTCATGTGCTGCTTCATCCTGCGTCCCCATCCTGTCATGTGCTGCTCCCATCCTGCACCCCCATTCTGTCATGTGCTGCACCCATCCTGCGCTCCCATCCTGCGCCTCCATTCTGTCATGTGCTGCACCCATCCTGTGCCCCCATCCTGTCATGTGCTGCTCCATCCTGCGTCCCCATCCTGTCATGTGCTGCTTCATCCTGCGTCCCCATCCTGTCATGTGCTGCTCCCATCCTGCACCCCCATTCTGTCATGTGCTGCACCCATCCTGCGCTCCCATCCTGCGCCTCCATTCTGACATGTGCTGCACCCATCCTGTGCCTCCATTCTGACATGTGCTGCTCACATCCTGCACCACCGTTCTTTAATTTGCTGCTCCCATCCATATGCCCCATACGCTGCTCCATAAAGGTTTATGGCCCCCATAAGATGCTCCATAGTATATGCCCCGTACACTGCTCCATAAAGGTTGATGGCCCCCATAAGATGCTCCATGGTATATGCCCCCGTACACTGCTCCATTATGGTTTATGGCCCCATAAGATGCTCCATAGTATTATATGCCCTGTATGCTTCTGCAATATATGAAAAAAAAATTACCATACTCGCCTATCGTCGCTGGGCGCCGAGTGCTGGGGGGCCTGAGCAGGCGGGGACCCCGGCGCGCTGTGAGGGTCAGGTGCCGGTATCGCCGCTAGTTCAGGCCCCCCAGCACTTGCTATATTCACCTGTCCCGTTCCAGCGCTGCGCGCCGCCATCTTCCGGCTCCTCTGGAATGCCGTTGAAACGCGTAGTGGCTCAACTTAACCTGGTGTCAGGGTCCTTTATTCTGCGCTCCTAGGACTGGCTTTCTCTTCTATAACCTGACATTCCTGTAATAAGGCTCTTGTGCCCTATATGATGCTGCTCTGAGATTAAGTATCAAAAAAAAAAATTGCTGACAAATTCTCCTTTTAATAAACAACCTATGCATAAAAATGTTCGACACAAATACTAAAACTAAAAACAAGTGCTTTAGACAGCACTGACTCAAAATAACAAAAGGTGACCCAAAACTGTATAGCCATTCTAAACATGGACATGAGTTTAGAATGGATGTTCAGCATGTGTATATAGAAATTATTTATTATTATTAATATTATAGCGCCATTTATTGCATG
The DNA here is from genome assembly GCF_032444005.1 of Ranitomeya imitator. NCBI lineage: Eukaryota > Metazoa > Chordata > Amphibia > Anura > Dendrobatidae > Ranitomeya > Ranitomeya imitator. The sequence goes on along the minus strand of NC_091286.1, from coordinate 447,705,386 downwards.
GTGTTTTACATGTGAAAAGGGGTATACGGTACATAACAAGAAAAAAAAAAAAGTCCAAAAATCTTGAGCAAAACAAGTTACCAACTGGTACAGGAGGAGAGAGGACCCTCCCCGTGAGGGGTCACAATCTACAAAATATTTCAAGAAAATGCATAAAGTGATGTACACAGGATTGCTAAACATCCCTAAACAATGGGAAGAAAATCAGTCAAAGTATGGAACAATGACAGCAAAGTAGCATAACTGCAGTACTCCCACCACAGAAACGCACACTAGTCATATGTTTCGCCAAACTGCTTAGTCTGAGGTGGCTGGTGTGGAGGCAGTCCTGGCTTTTTAGGAGACAAATGAACAATTAGATCCTACTAGTGTATACATTTTTTTTTATAGAATTTATTTAGGTTTTTGTTTGATTATTCCATTTATTAGTTTCAAGAGAGAGCACAATCATCGCTGTGCAGCAATGAAAAAATGTATTTATAATTAAGATGTCTTATATGATTATATGTAACTAGATGGTGGCCCGATTCTAACGCATCGGGTATTCTAGAATATGTATGTATGTATATAGCAGTCACATAGTATATAGCACAGGCCACGTAGTATATAGGAGTACTACGTGGCCTGTGCTATATACTATGTGGCTACGATATACATACATACATATTGTAGAATACGCGATGCGTTAATACAGGCCACACAGTAAATAACACAGCCCACATAGTATATAACACAGCCCACGCAGTATATAGCAGCACGTAGTATGTAACACAGCCCACATAGTATGTAACACAGCCCACGTAGTATGTAACACAGGCCACATAGTATGTAACACAGGCCACGTAATATATAGCACAGCCCACGTAGTATCTAACACTGGCCATAGAAGTAAATAGTCCCATACAGCTTCATATGATACACAACTACTCCGCACAGCTGGGGCCACCATACACATAGATTACTACGCCCGGGTCCGGCCACTCACCGTGTAATTAAAATAAAAAAGTTATAAACTCGCCCACCGGGGTCCAGCGAAGCTGTGCCGATGCGCGAACGGCTGCCGCCTTCTTTCATTCCCAGGATGCATTGTGAAATTACCCAGATGACTTGGCGGTCTCGTGAGACCGCTAATTTTCTGGGTAATTTTGCAATGCATCTCTGGGAATGGAAGATGGCGGCAGGCGCGCGCGCATCGTCGGACAACGGAAGGTGAGAATAGCAGGTTTTTTGTTTTTTTATTATTTTTAACATTAGATCTTTTTACTATTGATGCTGCATAGGCAGCATCAATAGTAAAAAGTTGGGGACACAGGGTTAATAGCGTTAACGGAGTGCGTTACCCGCAGCATAACACGTCCGTTAACGCTGACATTAACCCTGTGTGAGCGGTGACTGGACAGGAGTATGGAGCGGGTGCCGGGCACTAACTGGATGGAATTAGGGAGGGACTAATTCTCGGCCGGGCTGTGCCTGTCGCTGATTGGTTGCAGCAGCCAGGACAGGCAGCTGGCGAGACCAATCAGCGACGCGGGATTTTCGTTACGGACAGACAAAGACGGAAGTACCCTTAGACAATTATATATATATATATATATATAGATTGAGCTGTAATTCAGGCCACGAAATCCACAGAATGAGCTGTGCCCACTGTATGTCTGGGTTATATTGAGTGAAAGAGAATCAAAGGATGTAATTCATTGACTTGCATTATTTGGAGGTCATGCTCTTTCCTTTGTCAGTGCACAGGCCTTTGTGAAGTGACAATACAGTTATTAGCGGCTTGTTAAAGACACACAAGTTGCTGAGCTGTCGTGTGGCGAGGTTACACAAACACTGTAATACATAGCGGTATTGTTTCCTAAAAGAGCAGTAGATTAAACCTCATTGATCTAATTAGTCTTCTGCCTTGATGTAGCCTAGTAGATGGCTGCTCCTCCATGACTATTTTACGGCTTTATTTTATTACTTCACCTCACATAGTTGTTGTCATGCTGTGTTTTATTAGTACCAATTTCTCTATAGTAAATGGTTATTTGAGTTTATAACTAACCTTAAAGAAACACAGATCTAGACGAATATCATTGTGCTTGTCCAAGTGTTGGAGACAGAGAAAAATGGAATGGCAAATATTCTAAAAGTGTAAGTCCCTGTACTCCCCTCTTCAATCACCCTCTGCCCCAGCGCTGGTTCTCCAGCGCCCCCTGCTGGTCTGTATTCAGTGACGGACACATGACATGCAAACAGTCGGTGGCCGCAGCTGTCCGTTTTCGTATTTACTGAGATTATGCTAAAGTGTGCGGCATGTCATCCTTGCCATCCTGTCAGCAGCTGTAATGTTTCATCAGAGGATCGAAGATGTGGGTACTTTTTCTTTTCCATAAAATGGCCCTTGCTAGGTAAAGCTTACACAAGCTGGCTGTGGCTGTGGCTCATTTACACAGCTAACTAGATGTCCAAAAAAAACGGCATATTAAGAAAACCTTCCCACTGTGTTGGACCAGTTTACACCAGTAAGCAAGAACTTTGCAATTGGGATGTCTGAGCCCTGCAATAAGAGTTGTTGCATTGTCCGTCTTCCTCAAACAGTAGAAGCACAAGTACCTTTCTTATTCCAGTACTAGTAGTATCAGCAGCGACCCCTCTTCTACGTGTAGTAGCATTAGAGACTCTTCCTGTCCCCTAGTTGTTCAGACAGAAGAGTCTCCTTCCCTCCCGTCTTCTTAGAAGTAGCAGCAAGGTCTCTTCATGTAAATCGGGTCAGATGCAATTACCTGACGGCCCCTTTATTTTACAGATCCGTGGGCACCTGAGAGCCCAAACTTCTACCTGCTATGTGAGTTGTACTCCTTGTGGAGTCAAATTGTGTTGTGCAAATGTCCAATATACCATATTTGATTCAGCAAACAATTGGCAAAATAGAGGCCAATGTACACACAGGCTAATTAAAAAAAAAAAAAAAAAAAATCAAGTGTTTGGATACTGAAAAGCCTAATGGAAGTGGAGAAATTCTCCTATATATAGCTTCATCTGAAGCCATAATGATTGTCAGCTGCACAAGATACAAGAGTTATCGAAGTAGGATCAACAGAATCATGTGGTGACTTAAAATTGTCTAGTGGACATCATCCTAGTGGCTCTGCTGAATCTAGAACTTCCAGCTCCACTGATCTACGTACCATCCTGCATGTCCAGCTCTACAGGTCCTCACTTTTGTGTTTTCCACCTATATTCCCTTCAATGCGTTAACACCTTTGGTCTGTGCTGCTCACTCTGACCTCTAACTTAGCGAATTGACCCCACACGGGAGGCCATTACAGTGATTATAGTTTCTTCCAGCAGGAAATTATTTTTTTTTTTTCATCCATCCAGTAGATTATTTCAGATTCACAATACGTTATGGTCACAGCTTACCTCCTCCAACTCTCCCTCCTTTCACAATGACTTCTGCACAAATCAGATCTTCAAAACTCTTCCATGGAACTCGATGTACCTCTCCAGTCTATTGTTCAGTGTGGTCCAAGTGCCTGCTGTAAAGCAGATCTATAAATGATCTAGACAATTCTCAGGAAAGGTGTCTGCTCCCATACTCATGTACAGGATATAGAATAAAATAAATAACCTCCTTTCAGAAAATGAAAAAATGATATGAAGTATAGAATGTGAATGGTTTGCTTATTTTGCATATTTTTTAAGGTATATATGTTGGTGCCATGTCATCCAATAGATACAAAGAATTAAAATTTAGGAGTTGATACCTTTTTAATGGAGAAGTAAAAAGTTAGTATAAACAATTCTGTTTTTTCGTCATTATCTTTTCACTATCCATGTCAGGCATTTTTTTGAACTGATTAAACACTTGAGATTTACATTGTGTTTGATCCTGAAAGTGTTACAAAAAAATTAAATGGTGATGTAGGGGCAGGTAAAAAAAAAGAAATTACTTAGGAAAAGAAGCTGTAAGGTTCTGAGAAGAAGTGAAAGTTTCTCAAACAGCGATGTCGTAATTGAGGTCACCGGGGCTCATCAGCTGATGAACTCCAGTGAACTTTCTCACCACTCTGCTGGAGTGATTACTCACTCTTGTCAGTATGTCGCTCACTTCGCGGTAGATCAGTGGCATCAGCTGATGTGACTGCTCTACAAGTGATTCAATTCATCTTGGGGACATTATGGATTATGGCGGATAGGTGAGAGATATGGTGTTTTATTATTTTTTCTTTACCAGTTGGCATGGGCTTCAGGGATTAGGTGTAAGTTGAGTATATACTGTGTTTTTTTATTTTTCTGTCAATATTTCTTTATTTTAACATTTTTCTTTTTTTTTTTTTTTTTTACTTTCAGCCCAGGCGCTGGCTGATGGGCATAGTCCTGTAAGCATTAGCAGCAGACGTTGGCTGCTGGGAGTAGTAGTCTCTCATCGGCTAACGCCTGTGACCTGCGGTACACTTTTTACGTGGTTGTCACATCGCTCTGACCGGCGGTAATGCTCTACCGGCGATATCGTTATCGCCGATCAGATCCGCTGGGCCAGTGTTTCTTGTGCTGTCACACAGATGACTCCATACGAAGTCGGTAAAAAGCAAGCAAAAACTTAGCAGACATTTTTATAGCTGCGTTTTTGTTGCGTATATGACGGACTCAATTAAAGTCAAAGGGTGAAAAACGCTAAAAATCTGCACAAAGAATTGGTAGGTTGTGGATTTAAAAGCCGCACAAATCCATAAAGGAAAATGACTGATCATGTGCACAGCGTTTCAGGATTCTCATTGACTTTGCTGGCATAAGGATTCCCTAGAGTTTTTGGGCCAGTTCTGTGCTGAAATAAAACACCAAAAATGCACCATGTGCACCCAGCCTAAGTGAAAAGGCAATACTGATCTCTGCTCTGTGTGAGAATTGTACAAATGGCAGGTTACCGTTTCCTAAATCCTAAAGTTCACAATGAAAAAGAACATTTACAGTCCTTAAAAACTAGTATCAAACATAAGTGCTATATCTTTTTATTTGATAGAATGACAAAATGAATTTCTTAAATCACATGTGAAAGAAGTCCTATTGGATCTGCCAGTCTTTCTTTTTCCGGTTTTGATTAACTTTTGTAGGGTTCCATTTGTAAGTTAAAGATTGCTATATCCGAATTGCTTGGTTATAAAAGTAGAGATTTCCTATTCCACATTATAAGCATTACATATATTGACCTCTTAACGACTACTATGCTTTACGCCATATTTCCTGAAACCACACTGTTCATTGCTGTTTTCTGCAGCTGTATATGTGTTGGATGGAGGAACCGCTGTTGTTTTTGGCAGAGGGGAGTGTCTTTGGACAGCTGTATGCATTATACGTGACCTGCTCAGCCAAAGCTCCATTGCCCTCTATACATTCCTCGCCACAGCTCACATTAGCACTCCTCTTTAAACCTCCACTTTCCACGTAGAGAGAACTGAGGAAATAATGCCTGTGTGCACTGGCTGGGCTCTCTTGATCTTCAATGATAATAAATGTTGTAATACATCATGTGTAGAAGATCCCCTGAGAGATTGCACCTGTTCTACTTGATGTGTGTGGTCTCTCTTCTCCATTCCAGGTTTCAGCTCTAACCTCTAGTAAGATGTCACCCTACAAAAACAGTTCTGCAACCGACATGGCTGGCGTTAGTTTCATGCAGTTTCTGTCTTTTAGAAGTTGTAAATAATATGTACATTATCATCTGTGTATACTCCATCCCCACAGTAGTAAGGGCTACTGCAGATGTGTAATTCTAAATATAAAATCTGTATTATACTCTTGCACTAATGTTACTTTTATTCATGCCCTGGGGTTCACATAGTCGTCTCAAGTACCTTTACATTAGTGTCATGTCTTGTAGAGTTGCCAACTTTGATGGAAATACTCCTTCAAGGGCAAACCTCACTAAACTCCCCTTATCATATACTACTAGATCTTTTTCATTGCTTCACTTTCTGTTCTCCTTAATTTTGGGTTGTAACTTGCTCCTAGTTTCATATTTTTCACATATGGACCTGTCTGTCTCTTTAATACCTAATGGATGATGTAAATTTGTGTCAAGGATGTGCTTCCTTCACTAGCTCCCATGTATCAGCAAATCTTTATTTCTACTTTTACAGCCCATGATGGACCTCTTGTCTCTGACAGACGATAAAAAGTAACATATTTCCCTTCTGTCCCAAAGTCTTTTTGTTTTTGTGTATACTTGGCACAACCTGTGACTTCCCTTTCTGTCCACACCCTGATATACTCCCACTTTGTGTAATCTCCCTTCCCTAACTCCTTGGATGCTTTCCTTCCTCTCTGCACAAAGAAAAGGGAGAAATTGGATGGAAGAACCAATTGGATTGGATTGGATGCTGTTAGAACCAGGTCAAAATTTCAGGACAACCAGCACTTGTGCGGAGGTACCTTAGCTAAATGCTAGACAGAGACCAGCGACACCCATATGACTGGACTATGCTGGTCGGCCTATGGCGCAGGAAGATTGTAAAAGGTTTTTTGTTAGATATGAGGGCAGCTGGAGCGCTGTTCAAGATAACTTATTACAGGTGGTGGATTTACTTTTTAAAGGGAACCCATCAGCAAGTGTTCACTATATAATGTTTATCTGCAAATGACCACTAAATATTCAGTTAACATTTTAGTAGGTGAAAGGTTCCCTTTAAGTTAAGTGGATGGAAAGGTGGCAAGTGTCCTTCCAAGATCCTGTGACCACACAATAGAGAGCTGCTGATGGTGCTTGCTGTCCTCGTGGATTGCAATAGATTCCACTTGTGCAGTATGGCGGGCGATTGTAGAAGTGATAGTGATTGCAGTTTGAAGCTCCGTAAGGGACTAATTTAAAATGGTAAAAAATAGTCTTTTTTTTTCTCATATTGGCAAGGTCCAGTGCCCTTATTCAGTTTATCCAGTCTTAAAGGCCTCTAGACATGATGCAATGTAGCAGCCCCATGTTTTAGTGTTGCAGCTAGTATTGTCATTGGTAGAATGGCAGAAGTGTGATCAGTGCGGTAACATCCTTGGCAGATGCGTTATGTTCTTATCAAAGCCTAACAAACATATGAAAGCCGTAGCTATGTTGTAGGTGACGGCACAAGGTCTCCTGCAGGGGCCTGGCTCGCCTTCGGTTTTGCCCAGGAGGCCGTTGTGGTTTGGTGGTCTGCGTTTCTGAAGACATGTGGTTCGATAAGAAGTTCTTTAATGGTTAGCAAATGCATATTAAATGCACTAGAATACTATGTGTGGTCCAATTCCAGTTGTGGCATTGTGACACCGCAGAGAGGTTCTTCCTCTTCATTTGTAATGATGGGGACGGACTGTCTGACTTTCTCAGCGAGGCCAGACCTTTCCCCCTTTGTGGCTCAATTGGACAGAAAAGAGGGGTCTGATTTAGCTAATAAATTGGGCCAGCCAGCCAGACTCCCTTCATCATGTGGTCAGTGCACATGGCGGAGAAGGAAGCCCTTGGCCAGGGCTGATCATGAAAGGTTACAAGGCTCCACATTCAGTAGGTTACATTTACAAACCACTAAGGCTGAGTTACCACTGTCGTTTCTAATTCTTTTCTTCTGATGGGTCATAGGTGCAGAACAATGAAATGAATGGAAGCGTCTGATTTGTCACATGATGGTAACCAGCAGCACCCTCCGATTTCCTGCAGACTGTTGGTCCTTTTAACATCTTTGGTCTATTCTGTTGGGTTCCTCTACTGCAGGTGTGCACAGAGCCCAAAGGCCTTTGCTTTGCCCTGTAGTCAGATTTTCACTAGAGGTGGGCTTTAATATAAGCATGATAAAATGCATTTTTTTTCTTTAAGAATGCGGTTAATTAGTGTTGTTATCTTTGTACAGCTTTGCATGGCTGTAAAAAGTGTGAATTGATTTCTCTGTGATCATGCAGACAGTTCTTTTCCATATTAAAAAAAAATAAATAAAAATACGGGCTTTAAATACACAAGATAACGACAACCACGCAGTGTGATTATAGATAGCTAAGCGATTGTGTCAGCTTCAATTACTTGTTTTCTCCGCCCCCCTCTGTGCTATTGATTATGTTGTGTTCCGGATCTGTCACAGAGGCAAGCAGTGTGCACATGCAGTGAAGCAGCGGGGTGTAGACACTGGCCTATAGGAGGCCTGCTGCTGACACCATTGCTCATGCCTGAGCGAGCTTGGCTTTTAAAGGAATGTATCCTCAGAGTATGACACTTCTTAATCTTGTTTCTTTTTATTTGTGATTATCCGAAGTCTCAGTAAGCTCAGGGGTGGTCATCAGGAGGGCCATAGAAGCAATAAGAGCAGTAGCGAAGAAGAATGATGACTGGGAAGGCGGCACGGCTGGGGAACAAGAGCTAGCGGATTTGCTTGAAAAATTATTTTTTATTTTAGCCACGTCAAGTGCGACAACGGGGGTGGAACATTTACAGTAGTTGTGCTTTAGGTGTGATCACAAAACAAAGACTTGTATTTCCTGTAAAAGTCATCAGATCCGCGTTACAAAGCTAACCAGTTATGATGTTTCTGAACAGTAATATTTATGTGCTCAGTTGGGCTACTTTCACACATCAGGTTTTCGGTGTCAGGCTAAATCCGTTGAATGTTGGAAAAACTGGATCCGGTGCAGATTGTGAAAAACTGATGCGACGGATCCAGTTTTTTGACAGATCCGGCTAGCATATCTAGATTATTGGATAAAAAAAAAAAATTTAGAGCATGCTCAGTTTAACCCCTTCAAGACCCAGCCTATTTTGACCTTAAAGACCTTGCCGTTTTTTGCAATTCTGACCAGTGTCCCTTTATGAGGTAATAACTCAGGAACGCTTCAACGGATCCTAGCGGTTCTGAGATTGTTTTTTCGTGACATATTGGGCTTCATGTTAGTGGTAAATTTAGGTCAATAAATTCTGCATTTATTTGTGATAAACACGGAAATTTGGCGAAAATTTTGAAAATTTCGCAATTTTCACATTTTGAATTTTTATTCTGTTAAACCAGAGAGATATGTGACACAAAATAGTTAATAAATAACATTTCCCACATGTTTACTTTACATCAGCACAATTTTGGAAACAAAATTTTTTTTTGTTAGGAAGTTATAAGGGTTGAAATTCGACCAGCGATTTGTCATTTTTACAACGAAATTTACAAAACCATTTTTTTTAGGGACCACCTCACATTTGAAGTCAGTTTGAGGGGTCTATATGGCTGAAAATACCCAAAAGTGACACCATTCTAAAAACTGCACCCCTCAAGGTACTCAAAACCACATTCAAGAAGTTTATTAACTCTTCAGGTGCTTCACAGCAGCAGAAGCAACATGGAAGGAAAAAATGAACATTTAACTTTTTAGTCACAAAAATTATCTTTTAGCAACAATTTTTTTATTTTCCCAATGGTAAAAGGAGAAACTGAACCACGAAAGTTGTTGTCCAATTTGTCCTGAGTACGCTGATACCTCATATGTGGGGGTAAACCACTGTTTTGGCGCACGGCAGGGCTTGGAAGGGAAGGAGCGCCATTTGACTTTTTGAATCAAAAATTGGCTCCACTCTTTAGCGGACACCATGTCACGTTTGGAGAGCCCCCGTGTGCCTAAAAATTGGAGCTCCCCCACAAGTGACCCCATTTTGGAAACTAGACGCCCCAAGGAACTTATCTAGATGCATAGTGAGCACTTTGAACCCCCAGGTGCTTCACAAATTGATCCGTAAAAATGAAAAAGTACTTTTTTTTCACAAAAAAATTCTTTTAGCCTCAATTTTTTCATTTTCACATGGGCAACAGGATAAAATGGATCCTAAAATGTGTTTGGCAATTTCTCCTGAGTACACCGATACCTCACATGTGGGGGTAAACCACTGTTTGGGCACATGGTAAGGCTCGGAAGGGAAGGAGCGCCATTTGACTTTTTGAATGAAAAATTATTTCCATCGTTAGCGGACACCATGTCGCGTTTGGATAGCTCCTGTGTGCCTAAACATTGGCGCTCCCCCACAAGTGACCCCATTTTGGAAACTAGACCCCCCAAGGAACTAATTTAGATGCCTAGTGAGCACTTTAAACCCCCAGGTGCTTCACAAATTGATCCGTAAAAATGAAAAAGTACTTTTTTTTCACAAAAAAATTCTTTTCGCCTCAATTTTTTCATTTTCACATGGGCAGTAGGATAAAATGGATCATAAAATTTGTTGGGCAATTTCTCCCGAGTACGCCGATACCTCATATGTGGGGGTAAACCACTGTTTGGGCACACGGCAGGGCTCGGAAGAGAAGGCGCGCCATTTGACTTTTTGAATGGAAAATTAGCTCCAATTGTTAGCGGACACCATGTCGCGTTTGGAGAGCCCCTGTGTGCCTAAACATTGGAGCTCCCGCACAAGTGACCCCATTTTGGAAACTAGACCCCCCAAGGAACTTATCTAGATGCATATTGAGCACTTTAAACCCCCAGGTGCTTCACAGAAGTTTATAACGCAGAGCCATGAAAATAAAAAATAATTTTTCTTTCCTCAAAAATGATTTTTTAGCCTGGAATTTCCTATTTTGCCAAGGATAATAGGAGAAATTGGACCCCAAATATTGTTGTCCAGTTTGTCCTGAGTACGCTGATACCCCATATGTGGGGGTAAACCACTGTTTGGGCGCACGGCAGGGCTCGGAAGGGATGGCACGCAATTTGGCTTTTTAAATGGAAAATTAGCTCCAATCATTAGCGGACACCATGTCACGTTTGGAGAGCCCCTGTGTGCCTAAACATTGGAGATCCCCCAGAAATGACACCATTTTAGAAACTAGACCCCCAAAGGAACTAATCTAGATGTGTGGTGAGGACTTTGAACCCCCAAGTGCTTCACAGAAGTTTATAACGCAGAGCCATGAAAATAAAAAAAAAAATTATTTTCTCAAAAATGATCTTTTAGCCTGCAATTTTTTATTTTCCCAAGGGTAACAGGAGAAATTTGACCCCAAAAGTTGTTGTCCAGTTTCTCCTGAGTACGCTGATACCCCATATGTGGGGGTAAATCACTGTTTGGGCACATGCCGGGGCTCGGAAGTGAAGTAGTGACGTTTTGAAATGCAGACTTTGATGGAATGCTCTGTGGGCGTCACGTTGCGTTTGCAGAGCCCCTGATGTGGCTTAACAGTAGAAACCCCCCACAAGTGACCCCATTTTGGAAACTAGACCCCCAAAGGAACTTATCTAGATGTGTGGTGAGCACTTTGAACCCCCAAGTGCTTCATAGAAGTTTATAATGCAGAGCCGTGAAAATAATAAATACGTTTTCTTTCCTCAAAAATAATTATTTAGCCCAGAATTTTTTAATTTTCCCAAGGGTAACAGGAGAAATTTGACCCCAATATTTGTTGTCCAGTTTCTCCTGAGTACGGTGATACCCCATATGTGGGGGTAAACTACTGTTTGGGCACATGCCGGGGCTTGGAATTGAAGTAGTGACGTTTTGAAATGCAGACTTTGATGGAATGCTCTGCGGGCGTCACGTTGCGTTTGCAGAGCCCCTGATGTGCCTAAACAGTAGAAACCCCCCACAAGTGACCCCATTTTGGAAACTAGACCCTGAAAGGAACTTATCTAGATGTGTGGTGAGCACTTTGAACCCCCAAGTGCTTCATAGAAGTTTATAATGCAGAGCCGTGAAAATAATAAATACGTTTTCTTTCCTCAAAAATAATTATTTAGCCCAGAATTTTTTATTTTCCCAAGGGTTACAGGAGAAATTGGACCCCAAAAGTTGTTGTCCAGTTTCTCCTGAGTACGCTGATACCCCATATGTGGGGGTAAACCACTGTTTGGGCACACGTCGGGGCTCAGAAGGGAAGTAGTGACTTTTGAAATGCAGACTTTGATGGAATGGTCTGCGGGTGTCACGTTGCGTTTGCAGAGCCCCTGGTGTGCCTAAACAGTAGAAACCCCCCACAAGTGACCCCATTTTAGAAACTAGACCCCCCAAGGAACTTATCTAGATATGTGGTGAGCACTTTGAACCCCCAAGTGCTTCACAGACGTTTACAACGCAGAGCCGTGAAAATAAAAAATCATTTTTCTTTCCTCAAAAATTATGTTTTAGCAAGCATTTTTTTAGATTCACAAGGGTAACAGGAGAAATTGGACCCCAGTAATTGTTGCGCAGTTTGTCCTGAGTATGCTGGTACCCCATATGTGGGGGTAAACCACTGTTTGGGCACACGTCAGGGCTCGGAAGTGAGGGAGCACCATTTGACTTTTTGAATACGAGATTGGCTGGAATCAATGGTGGCGCCATGTTGCGTTTGGAGACCCCTGATGTGCCTAAACAGTGGTAACCCCTCAATTCTAACTCCAACACTAACCCCAACACACCCCTAACCCTAATCCCAACTGTAGCCATAACCCTAATCACAACCCTAACCCCAACACACCCCTAACCACAACACTAACCCCAACACACCCCTAACCACAACCACAACCCTAATTCCAACCCTAACCCTAAGGCTATGTGCCCACGTTGCGGATTCGTGTGAGATATTTCCACACCATTTTTGAAAAATCCGCAGGTAAAAGGCACTGTGTTTTACCTACGGATTTTCCGCGGATTTCCAGTGTTTTTTGTGCGGATTTCACCTGCGGATTCCTATTGAGGAACAGGTGTAAAACGCTGCGGAATCCGCACAAAGAATTGACATGCTGCGGAAAATACAACGCAGCGTTTCCGCACGGTATTTTCTGCACCATGGGCACAGCGGATTTGGTTTTTCATATGTTTACATGGTACTGTAAACCTGATTGAACACTGCTGCGAATCCGCAGCCAAATCCGCACCGTGTGCACATAGCCTAATTCTAAAGGTATGTGCACACGCTGCGGATCCGCAGCAGTTTCCCATGAGTGTACAGTTCAATGTAAACCTATGGGAAACAAAAATTGCTGTACACATGCTGCGGAAAAACTGCACGGAAACGCAGCGGTTTACATTCCGCAGCATGTCACTTCTTTGTGCGGATTCCGCAGCGGTTTTACAACTGCTCCAATAGAAAATCGTAATTGTAAAACCGCAGTGAAATGCGCATAAAAACGCGGTAAATCCGCCATAAATCCGCAGCGGTTTAGCACTGCGGATTTATCAAATCCGCAGCGGAAAAATCCGCAGAGGACCAGAATACGTGTGCACATTCCTAACCCTAACCCTACCCCTAACCCTACCCCTAACCCTAACCCTAGCCCTACCCCTAACCCTAACCCTAACCCTACCCCTAGCCCTAACCCTAACCCTAGCCCTAACCCTACCCCTAACCCTACCCCTAACCCTAACCCTATTCTAACATTAGTGGAAAAAAAAAAATTTCTTTATTTTTTTATTGTCCCTACCTATGGGGGTGACAAAGGGGGGGGGGGGTCATTTATTATTTTTTTTATTTTTATCACTGAGATATAATATATCTCAGTGATCAAAATGCACTTTGGAACGAATCTGCCGGCCGGCAGATTCGGCGGGCGCACTGCGCATGCGCCCGCCATTTTGGAAGATGGCGGCGCCCGGGAGAAGACGGACGGGACCACGGCTGGATCGGTAAGTATGATAGGACGGGGGGGGGGGATCGGAGCACGGGGGGGGGGGGAATCGGAGCGCGGGAGGGGTGGAACGGAGCGCGGGGGGCGTGGAACGGAGCACGGGGGGGCTGGAATGGAGCACGGGGGGTGGATCGGAGTGCAGGGGGGGTGATTGGAGCACGGGGGGGTGATTGGAGCACGGGGGGAGCGGACATGAGCACGGGGGGGAGCGGAGCACAGGACGGAGGGGAGCCGGAGCAGTGTACCGGCCAGATCGGGGGGGTGGGGGGGCGATCGGAGGGGTGGGGTGGGGGCACACTAGTATTTCCAGCCATGGCCGATGATATTTCAGCATCGGCCATGGCTGGATTGTAATATTTCACCCGTTATAATGGGTGAAATATTACAAATCGCTCTGATTGGCAGTTTCACTTTCAACAGCCAATCAGAGCGATCGTAGCCACGAGGGGGTGAAGCCACCCCCCCTGGGCTAAACTACCACTCCCCCTGTCCCTGCAGATCGGGTGAAATGGGAGTTAACCCTTTCACCCGATCTGCAGGGACGCGATCTTTCCATGACGCCGCATAGGCGTCATGGGTCGGAATGGCACCGACTTTCATGACGCCTACGTGGCGTCATGGGTCGGGAAGGGGTTAAAAAACCGGATCAGGCCACCGGATCCACCTTTTTCCGGATCCGGCGCACCTTCCGGCTTTCATAGGCTTCCATTGGCTTCCATTCTAGCAAACATCTGGAAGCGTTTCAGGCTTTTTCGCCAGAGACAAAAAAAACGTTGCTATGGATGTTTTTTCAAGAAACTGGAAGCGGCAGAAAACCGGACAAAACGCAATATCATCCGGTGCAATCCAGCACTAATACAAGTCTATGGGAAAAAAACCTGATCCGGCGGCAACATTCACCTGATCAGGTTTTCAGTGTCAGGCTAAATCCAGCAAATTTTCAAAAAACCGGATGTGTGAAAGTAGCTTTATGTTCCCATGTCCATTTATCCGCTCCATTTAGATATCATTGGGATCTTGTGTATTCAGGTTTCAGAAGCAGAGGGACCCTGTTGACTTATATGGGGTCTGTTTGGGTTCCCTTTTGGTGTCCGTTTCATTTTAAAATAAACATAATCCAGATGAACCCCATATTAATCAGTGGCCCCTCTGCTTCTGTTTGAAACATGAGTGCTCAGGTTCTAATTCTGTCTCTGCTCTGCTTGTCTGCTCTAACAAGAAAAGAAAAACCGCATATACCAGCATATATCCACTGAATGAAAGTCCAAGTGTCTAATATGTAATTGGCGTGTATTGCATACATCTAATATGTGATGTGCAAATAGCCTGATCACCAAGGAAAAGGACCGGGTCTCCAGTACCACCTATAGGACTGATGCACGCATCTAAATTGAGCAGAGTGCATGCACCCAATATGTAAAATGTGCTGCAGTATGCGAGCAAACTCTGTGCTCCATGCATCTAATACATGAATAAAATATGTTCTCCATTCTTCTGATGCTGCATTCAATTCCAACAGACAGAAAGTGCTAATAAGTCTCATAAAACATATATATTTTTTTATTTAAAACATGATGGATACTAAAATACAGTGTCCAAAATAGAGCACAACCATATGCTAACATGTATATGTAAAAAGATGCATAGAAAATGCAAAAAAAAAAAAAATCCTAATGTCCCTAGATTCTCCAATGTGGATAATGTCACAATATGATGGCAGGCAAAGTACTTACGCCGTGTGATGTACCTATGGATTTCTATGATGTGGTCACCCAGCCCCAACGCGCATTTCACCCAAGACCTCTAAGTGAACCTGCTTGGATAAGGTGTTATCTGAGCATGCTCATGTGCTAACTGAGTTTCTTCAGCGTGCTCAAAAAATATGTTCCAGTCCTCCACCTGCATGTTTTGCGGCTATTCGACAGCTGCAACACATGCAGGGATTGCCTGTTTGGCAGCCACAACACATGAAGGGATTGCCTGTTTGGCAGCCACAACACATGAAGGGATTGCCTGTTTGGCAGCCACAACACATGAAGGGATTGCCTGTTTGGCAGCCACAACACATGAAGGGATTGCCTGTTTGGCAGCCACAACACATGAAGGGATTGCCTGTTTGGCAGCCACAACACATGCAGGGATTGCCTGTTTGGCAGCCACAACACATGCAGGGATTGCCTGTTTGGCAGCCACAACACATGCAGGGATTGCCTGTTTGGCAGCCACAACACATGCAGGGATTGCCTGTTTGGCAGCCACAACACATGCAGGGATTGCCTGACAAACAGCCGCGAGATATGCAGCCTCAGGGATTGAACATATTTTTTCGAGTACACCAAAGACACTCGGTTAGCACATGAGCATGCTCAGAACACCTTACACGTTCGCTCATCGCTATTTGTTAGATATGTTCTGACATAATTGACATCACCCTCCCTTTCCTCTCCCTTCTCTCCTCTATTTTTTTTTCTTTCTTTTTAACTTTTAAATGCTTTTCTTGTTCTACTCTTGTGGCTGCATACAGTGTGACCACTGCTACCAGTCACTGACAGCTTCATAGACCCCGCCCAAAGACGAGGGACACGAGCAGCCTTAGGAGCGGAGTGTTGAAGATTTTCTTTTTAAAAAAATATGGGCTGGTGAATTTGCTTTAGTCCCTTTCCTTGCAGTTTCATTTATTCCAAGCAGACATACATGACTTCAGTGAGAAATAACAAAGGGAGCAGACTAACCATGTTTTCATGCCCGGCATTGTAGAGCAAGATTACTGCATAAATCACGTGGAGCTTTTTCCAGTTAAGTCTATGGGGGTTACAGATGGAGCAGAACAGCTGAAGTCGCCTCTTCTGTGGTGTTTAAAATGGGAAAAAATTACTGCTAAGGAAGGAGGGTGGACAATTAGGAAAAAGTCTGTGCACCTGAGGAAAAAATGTAATAGGCAGGTTACATATGTTTGGCTGCTGCAGTCACATGTAGAAGGGGCCTTCCGGTATAATACATAACCATGAACTACCACCCATTGCCATCTGTTACATGTAGAGCCTCTGGCTCCTGCAGGAGTAACCTTTGTAACGTTCCATACCCAACATACCTCTCCTGTATCCCATACTGCTGCAGTAATGTTGGAAATAGATGGAAGATTTCGGGTTTCCAGTGATTTCGGTATTTTATTTATATAGTGTCTTCCTTTTTAACACAGGATTGCGGTCATACAGAATTTAAAGTGTTTTCTGTCTGCTACTTAAAAGGAAAGTTATGACTGGCGTTCAGGCTGTTTCTTTGTGGTCACAATAGTGTGGTTGCATTCTTTTAGTCTCACGCTGAGGTCCCAATATATTTGGAGAGAAAAACGAAAAGTGACTAAAGAGCAAAACCCTTGTTCCATTGTTTACGTACTTCTCTTGCAGCCGCAGACAAAATATGATTTTTTTTTTTTCCAAAAATAAATGTTTTCTTACAAGTAGAATTAGAAGACCAAATACCCAATAACCTGCTTCTAATTAGAAAGCTCCTCTGCTCGGCCATTTGAGACAGAGAAGGGATTAAGTTGTAAAATGTTCCTATGGAAGAATGTCTTTAGCTCAAACAGTAGTGTTTGCTGCTTTTTGACTTACGTGGTCCATTTAAAGGATGTATACTATAACCCACATTTTATTTTTTACAAACTAAATTCACTGACTCACATTTTTTAAAATATTATTTTGTAATTGTGGATTATTTGCTGTATGTAATTTTGTGAGCGGCCATCTGTGGAGACACAAAGGTCAGTGGGTGCTCTCGTCAGCTGGTCCATCTTTTTATAAAGACTGCACTGGCCTGGGCTCATCCCACTGAACACCCCTACTCCTTCCCTGTGGGCAGAAAACTACGGTACTCAGACAACGCAAGATGAGGGTACCACACTCTGGTAAGACTTAATTGGATCACCAACAGCTATGAGCATATATTTAATTGCCAGCAAGAACACAAGATGATTCAAATGACAGTCTCACCCTTCTAATGGCTTGCCGGGGATTAGAATCTTCACAACTTCTCCGCATCCAGGGCCAAATACCTCAACAAGCAGCACCCCTCTTTTGGCGACCACCCACAGAGAGGAGATAGTGGCAAGTTTAGGAAGCTGACAAAGCACAGCAAGGTATGTGGCCAGGTGACCCGATTGTCCCAACCTGGGTTTTCTAAACGACTTTGTGGGCTCAGTGTTGGGTAGTGGAGCAGATCTGTATTCCACCAGCTGAAGCTATCATCCCTGGGCTGATGTCTTGCAGAATCACATCGCTGACAGGAGCAGGGCCCTTTTTTAACCATTTCAGAACATTGTCCTAAAGTATTGGGGGTAGGTAGTCACGGCTGTTCACTCATTGTTCAATTAGTCTGCATAATTGCCCTCAAACAATCAAAGTGGTGCAGACCAGTACAACACAGGGGACTGATGCAATCCGTAATCAGCAGGCATTCCACAAATTGGCATACAAAAAGGGTTATTGAGCATAAAGCAATGGCTCATGTACTTTGACTTACTGAACAAAGGAATAGTGCGTATGGCATAATTAAGAATAATTCACCCCCCCGCACAAGTGGCCAGATTGATGCTAAGTCGTCACACCATCTTGTCTAAGCTGAGGCTGCTTCTCTTAACAGCATTTATATATTGCTTTACAGCAGTCAAGTGGACCCTGGGAAACTAGTGTCTGGAGATGGCTTATTGACTTCTATAGTTTCTAGGCATATTTTCAAGATCGCAAGAATATTAAGGAATTATCTTCTACATTACAAAACTATAAAATAGACACAGGATAAAACACCAGGTATTATTTATGATGAAGAAGTACTAAAATAAAATATCCATAGACTAAAAATTTAAAATATAAAAATACCGGTCACCACCTGTGTCAAGGCAATATAGTGGAACCACTACAAGAACAGAAAGAACATGCGCCAAATATGGACTAAAAAACAGTAATAAACGTACATAAAAATTAATGATGGCAGGGAAATATTAGAAAATGATCTTTATTATTAAGTATAGCAACAGCAATAGAAGATAAAAAGATAAAATAACTATGTATATGTATATATTTTTTTACATTCATATGTTTATGCACATATCACACACCATATAATTAATGCAATAAAATCGGTATGTGGCAGGTCAAAAAATGTGTATATATATTCTGGATCCCCCAGTAGACCAAATAAAAGGACAAAAGTATGAGTACAAAAAAGAGAGATCATAAGTCAAAAAATATATATATTAAAAAATATAAAAGGCAAATTATGTGAGACCAAAGTGATAAAAAAGTATATATATATGTGCGTATATAAATGAACCACATATAATAAATATATAAAAGTGTCACATAACAATAAAAGCTTGTGTATAAGTACCTACTAAGGGTATTTGGGACAAAAGACTGTGCAAAAAATAGTGCAAAAATCAACTAACAGGCAGTTAAGCGTACAAGCCTTACTGCACTCACACCAACAGAGAAAGTGCTATTTGACCTTATGATCCAGTCTATCTGATGTAACTTACTTATAAAGCTGGGGAAATTTGCTTCCAGGACCGCCAATATGTGGTGATATGTACCCCGACGCGCGTTTCGGACCCAAGAAAAGTTCTTTCGTCAGGGGGTACATTACAAAACTAAAGAAAGCAACCAGGTGCCTCAAATGGTCACCTGTCATGATCCCAATGGCAGGGGATCACAAAAGGACAAGCACAAAAACAAAACAAGCTCTAGGGTGATGGAACCTGAGCTGACCGCGATCCTGAACCTAAACACACAACTAGCAGTAGTCGGGGAACGTGCCTACGATGATTCCTAGACGTCTCGCGCCAGCCGAAGGATTAACTTCCCCTATAAGAAGAAACACAGACCTCACTTGCCTCCAGAGAAACACCCCACAGAAATAGCAGCCCCCCACATGTAATAACGGTGAAATGAGAGGAAAGCACATACGTAGTTATGAAAATAGAATCAGCAAAAATGAGGCCCGCTAAAGCTAGATAGCAGAGGATACAAAAGTGAACTGCGCGGTCAGCGAAAAACCCTTCAAAAAACCATCCTGAAATTACTTGAACTCATGTGCCAACTCATGGAACATGAGGAGTAATTTCAGCCCACTAGAGCAACCAGCAGCAAGGAATCACATCTCTGCAAGCTGGACTAAGACAAAAATTAAGCAAAACGTGGAACAGGAAAATCAAAACTTAGCTTGTCCTGAAGATAACAGACGCAGGGAGCAGAGGTAAAAAGACACGCTGATTACATTGATAGCCGGCGAGGAAATGACAAAAAAGCCAGGTTAAATAGGAAACTCCCATAACCTGATGGAACAGGTGGACACCAGAGACCGCAGAGAACACAAGTCACCCAGTACCATCAGTAACCACCAGAGGGAGCCCAAAAACAGAACTCACAACAGTCACCTACAATCCAAATCTCAAGTTGCTAAGGGAAGCTGCACTGAAATTGCAACCTTTACTGCAAAAAGATGCCCGATTACAATCCATGTTTCCAAACACCCCTCCACCACCATCACCACCACACACACACTTCTGTGTTTTAGGCTCCCCCAAATCTGAGACATCATTGTCAGAAGTCTCAAACATTACTATTAGTGAAACACTGCGCTATCATGGAAGCAGGATACGCAAGGTGCCCCTGCTCACGCCATCACAAGTCCAGGCCTGTTTGAAGTTCACCAGTATCCATCTGGATTATCCAGAAGAGGCATCGAGGAAGGTCATGTGGTCAGATAAGACCAAAATAGAACCTTTTGGTATCAACTCCATTTGCCGTGTTTGGAGGAAGGATGAGTACAACCCCCAAGAACACCGTCCCAACCGTGAAGCATGGTGGGGTGCTTTTCTGCAAAGGAGACAGGATGACTTCTCCATATTGAAGAGAGGATGGATGGGGTCATGTATCATGAGGTTTTGGCCAACAACCTCCTTCCCTCAGTGCATTGAAGATGGGTTGTGGCTGGGTTTTCCAGCTTGACAATGAGCCAGAACACATAGCCAGGGAAACTAAGTGGCTACGTAAGAAGCATTTCAAGGTCCTCAAGTTGGCTAGCCAGTCTCCAGACTTGAACCCAATAGAAAAACTTTGGAAGGAGCTGAAACTCAATGTTGCCCAGCGACAGCCCCAAAACCTGAAAGATCTGCAGAAGATCTTTATGGAGGAGTGGGCCAAAATCCCTGCTGCAGTGTGCAAACTTGGTCAAGAAAAACAGGAAACATCTGATCTCTAATTGCAAACAAAGGTTTCTGTATCAAATGTTAAGTTCTGTTTTTCTATTGTGTCAATTACTTCATGCAATAAATGCAAATCAATTATGTAAAAATAATACAATGTGATTATCTGGATTTATTTGTTTTGAGATTCTGTTTCTCATGGTTGTGAAGTGTAGTATCTAAAAACTAGACCTCTCCATTCTTTGTTCTTTGTAGGTGTGAAAACCTGCAAAATTGTCAGTGTATCAAATACTTATTTTCCCCTGTGTGTGTTTAAGTGTGTGTATGCGCACTTTGTCTGCCCTGTTGAGGGCAGAGGATAGTACTGCAGTGTGCAGGCGCCGGAAAGGTCAGAGAGGTTCCATGGGCTCAAATATTCGGGAAAACATATATGCAGTCTATATCTATATATAAAGTATAGACCAAACGTTTGGACACACCTTCTCATTTAAAGATTTTTCTGTATTTTCATGACTATGAAAATTGTACATTCACACTGAAGGCATCAAAACTATAAATTAACACATGTGGAATTATATACTTCACAAAAAAGTGTGAAACAACTGAAATTATGCCTTATATTCTAGGTTCTTCAATGTAGCCACATTTTTGCTTTGATGACTGCTTTGCACACTCTTGGCATTCTCTTGATTAGCTTCAAGAGGTAGTCACCTGTAATGGTTTTCACTTCACAGGTATGCCCTGTCAGGTTTAATACGTGGGATTTCTTGCCTTTATAAATGGGGTTGGGACCATCAGTTGTGTTGTGCAGAAGCCTGGTGGATACACAGCTGATAGTGATACTGAATAGACTGTTAGAATTTGTATTATGGCAAGAAAAAAGCAGCTAAGTAAAGAAAAATGAGTGGCCATAATTACTTTAACCCCTTTACCCCCAAGGGTGGTTTGCACGTTAATGACCGGGCCAATTTTTACAATTCTGACCACTGTCCCTTTGTGAGGTTATAACTCTGGAACGCTTCAACGGATCCCAGTGATTCTGACATTGTTTTCTCGTGACATATTGTACTTCATGACAATGGTAAAAATTCTTTGATAGTACCTGCGTTTATTTGTGAAAAAAACGGAAATTTGGCGAAAATTATGAAAATTTCGCAATTTTCCAACTTTGAATTTTTATGCAATTAAATCACAGAGATATGTCACACAAAATACTTAATAAGTAACATTTCCCACATGTCTACTTTACATCAACACAATTTTGGAACCAAAATTTATTTTTGTTAGGGAGTTAGAAGGGTTAAAAAATGACCAGCAATTTCTCATTTCTACAACACCATTTTATTTTAGGGACCACATCTCATTTGAAGTCATTTTGAGGGGTCTATATGATAGAAAATACCCAAGTGTGACACCATTCTAAAAACTACACCCCTCAAGGTGCTCAAAACCATATTCAAGAAGTTTATTAACCCTTCTGGTGCTTCACAGGAATTTTTTGAATGTTTAAATAAAAATGAACATTTAACTTTTTTTCACAAAAAATTTAATTCAGCTCCAATTTGTTTAATTTTACCAAGGGTAACAGGAGAAAATAGACCCCAAACATTGTTGTACAATTTGTCCTGAGCACGACAATACCCCACATGTGGGGGTAAACCACTGTTTGGGCGCATGGCAGAGCTCGGAAGCGAAGGAGCGCCATTTGACTTTGCAATGCAAAATTGACTGGAATTGAGATGGGACGCCATGTTTCGTTTGGAGAGCCCCTGATGTGCCTAAACATTGAAACCCCCCACAAGTGACACCATTTTGGAAAGTAGACCCCCTAAGGAACTTATCTAGATGTGTGGTGAGCACTTTGACCCACCAAGTGCTTCACAGAAGTTTATAATGTAAAACCGTAAAAATAAAAAATCATATTTTTTCACAAAAATTAACTTTCCGCCCCCAATTTTTTATTTTCCCAATGGTAAGAGAAGAAATTGGACCCCAAAAGTTGTTGTACAATTTGTCCTGAGTACGACAATACCCCACATGTGGGGGTAAACCACTGTTTGGGCGGATGGGAGAGCTCGGAAGGGAAGGAGCGCCGTTTGACTTTTCAATGCAAAATTGACAGGAATTGAGATGGGACGCCATGTTGCATTTGGAGAGCCACTGATGTGCCTAAACATTGAAACCCCCCACAAGTGACACCATTTTGGAAAGTAGACCCCCTAAGGAACTTATCTAGATGTGTGGTGAGCACTTTGACCCACCAAGTGCTTCACAGAAGTTTATAATGCAGAGTCGTGAAAATTGAAAAAAAAAATCTTTCCCCCCAAAAATTATTTTTTAGCCCCCAGTTTTGTATTTTCCCGAGGGTAAGAAGAGAAATTTGACCCCAAAAGTTGTTGTCCAATTTGTCCTGAGTATGCTGATACCCCATATGTTGGGGGGAACCACCGTTTGGGCGCATGGGAGGGCTCAGAAAGGAAGGAGTGCCATTTGGAATGCAGACTTAGATGGAATGGTCTGCAGGCGTCACATTGCGTTTGCAGAACCCCTAATGTACCTAAACAGTAGAAATCCCCCACAAGTGACCCCATATTGGAAACTAGACCCCCATGGAACTTATCTAGATGTGTTGTGAGAACTTTGAACCCCCAAATGTTTCACTACAGTTTATGACGCAGAGCCGTGAAAATAAAAAATCTTTTTTTTTCCCCCAAAAATTATTTTTTAGCCCCCAGTTTTGTATTTTCCCAAGGGTAACAGGAGAAATTGGACCCCAAAAGTTGTTGTCCTATTTGTCCTGAGTACGCTGATACCCCATATGTTGGGGTAAACCCCTGTTTGGGCACACGGGAGAGCTCGGAAGGGAAGGAGCACTGTTTTACTTTTTCAACGCAGAATTGGCTGGAATTGAGATCGGACGCCATGTCGCGTTTGGAGAGCCCCTGATGTGCCTAAACAGTGGAAACCCCCCAATTATAACTGAAACCCTAATCCAAACACACCCCTAACCCTAATCCCAACAGTAACCCTAACCACACCTCTAACCCAGACACACCCCTAACCCTAATCCCAACCCTATTCCCAACTGTAAATGTAATCTAAACCCTAACCGTAACTTTAGCCCCAACCCTAACTGTAGCCTTAACCCTAGCCCCCAACCCTAACTTTAGCCCCAACCCAAACTGTAGCCCTAACCCTAGCCCTAACCATAGCCCTAACCCTAACTTTAGCCCCAACCCTAACTGTAGCCTTAACTCTAGCCCAAACTCTAGCCCAAACTCTAGCCCAAACTCTAGCCCAAACTCTAGCCCAAACTCTAGCCCAAACTCTAGCCCAAACTCTAGCCCAAACTCTAGCCCAAACTCTAGCCCAAACTCTAGCCCAAACTCTAGCCCAAACTCTAGCCCAAACTCTAGCCCAAACTCTAGCCCAAACTCTAGCCCAAACTCTAGCCCAAACTCTAGCCCAAACTCTAGCCCAAACCCTAGCCCAAACTCTAGCCCAAACTCTAGCCCAAACCCTAGCCCAAACCCTAGCCCAAACCCTAGCCCAAACCCTAGCCCAAACCCTAGCCCAAACCCTAGCCCAAACCCTAGCCCAAACCCTAGCCCAAACCCTAGCCCAAACCCTAGCCCAAACCCTAGCCCAAACCCTAGCCCAAACCCTAGCCCAAACCCTAGCCCAAACCCTAGCCCAAACCCTAGCCCAAACCCAAGCCCTAGCCCAAGCCCTAGCCCAAACCCTAGCCCAAACCCTAGCCCTAACCCTAGCCCTAACGGAAAAATGGAAATAAATACATTTTTTTAATTTTTCCCTAACTAAGGGGGTGATGAAGGGGGGTTTGATTTACTTTTATAGCGAGTTTTTTAGCGGATTTTTATGATTGGCAGCCATCACACACTGAAAGACGCTTTTTATTGCAAAAAATATTTTTTGCGTTGCCACATTTTGAGAGCTATAATTTTTCCATATTTTGGTTCACAGAGTCATGTGAGGTCTTGTTTTTTGCGGGACGAGTTGACGTTTTTATTGGTAACATTTTTGGGCACGTTACATTTTTTGATCGCTTTTTTTTCCGATTTTTGCGAGGCAGAATGACCAAAAACCAGCTATTCATGAATTTCTTTTGGGGGAGGCGTTTATACCGTTCCGCGTTTGGTAAAATTGATGAAGCAGTTTTATTCTTCGGGTCAGTACGATTACAGCGACACCTCATTTATATCATTTTTTTATGTTTTGGCGCTTTTATACGATAAAAACTATTTTATAGAAAAAATAATTATTTTTGCATCGCTTTATTCTCAGGACTATAACTTTTTTATTTTTTTGCTGATGATGCTGTATCGCGGCTCGTTTTTTGCGGGACAAGATGACGCTTTCAGCGGTATCATGGTTATTTATATCTGTCTTTTTGATCGCGTGTTATTCCACTTTTTGTTCGGCGGTATGATAAAGCGTTGTTTTTTGCCTCGTTTTTTTTTTTTTTTCTTACGGTGTTTACTGAAGGGGTTAACTAGTGGGCCAGTTTTATAGGTCGGGCCGTTACGGACGCGGCGATACTAAATATGTGTACTTTTATTGTTTTGTTTTTTTTTTATTTATATAAAGAAATGTATTTAGTGGAATAATAATTTTTTTTTTTTTTTCATTATTTAGGAATAATTTTTTTTTTTTTTTTTACACATTTTGAAAATTTTTTTTTTACTTTTTTACATTGTCCCAGGGGGGGACATCACAGATCAGTGATCTGACAGTTTGCACAGCACTCTGTCAGATCACTGATCTTACATGCAGCGCTGCAGCCTTCACAGTGCCTGCTCTAAGCAGGCTCTGTGAAGCCACCTCTCTTCCTGCAGGACCCGGATCCGCGGCCATCTTGGATCCGGGGCTGGAGGAAGCAGGGAGGGAGGTGAGACCCCCGGAGCAACGCGATCACATCGCGTTGCTGCGGGGGGCTCATGGAAGCCCGCAGGGAGCCCCCTCCCTGCGGGAAGCTTCCCTATACCGCCGGCACATCGCGATCATCTTTGATCGCGGTGTGCCATGGGTTAATGTGCCGGGCGCGGTCCGTGACCGCTCCTGGCACATAGTGCCGGATGTCAGCTGCGATAAACAGCTGACACCCGGCCGCGATCGGCGGCGCTCCCCCCGTGAGCCAAATAAAGCTCCTGTGCGTTATCAGCTAAATCAGCTTGTGCATCAATATATTCCTTTTTATTCATATTTACTTGAGCACACATTTATGCAAATTAATCCATTTTTCTTTGAATATATGCACCATGATGTTTTATTAGTGCACATATAGAATTTATAAGTTACTCATCACACATACTTTTTTGCATTTTTTGTCATACACATTTTTTATTAAATACGTTTTTTTCACACACATATTGGTTTTTTTTTTTTTTTTTGTGTTCTTTCATTATTCCTATTTGCTTATTTGCTTTTTATACGCACTGATCTGAAATGGCCGTGTATATATAGATATATAGACTAGATTTAGGGTGTGTCTGGTATTAGTCACATTGGGCTCTGAGACTATTTAGTATATATTTTTTATTTTATTTATATATACCATCTCTAAGTATTTTTGCTGTTAGTTTTGTCCGTTATTTATATACATATATATATTTTCTTAACTCCAATTACAGGCACATTGTTAGTGCTACTGCCATAATTACTATAATAAAGGCTTATTTTTTATATATGTGTCTTCTATATTTCTCCATTTGGGTCTGTATTAATCTGGGTTTCTTTTGGTAGTGTTTTTACCTACTATTCCGAGTGGTCAGCCACTCTTTGCTTTAAGTGTATAGGTCATATCTTAATATATTAATATACATACCAGGTGATTAATATTAATATTATATATATTTGTTTATTGTTTTATATATATATTTTTTATTTTTTGATTGGCTTGATACACTTTTGTTCAACAACTGTTAAGAGGAGACGTTATGCAACAGGCCTTCATGGTAAAATAGCTGCTAGGAAACCACTGCTAAGGACAGGCAACAAGCAGAAGAGACTTGTTTGGGCTAAAGAACACAAGGAATTCACATTAGACCAGTGGAAGTCTGTGCTTTGGTCTGGTGAGTCCAAATTTGAGATCTTTGGTTCCAACCACCGTGTCTTTGTGCGATGCAGAAAAGGTGAAATGATGGACTCTACATGCCTGGTTCCCACCGTGAAGCATGGAGGAGGAGGTGTGGGGGTGCTTTGCTGGTGACACTGTTGGTGATTTTTTTCAGAATTTATGGCATACTGAACCAGCATGGCTACCAAAGCATCTTGCATTGGCATGCTATTCCATCCGGTTTGCGTTTATTTGGACCATCATTTATTTTTCAACAGGACAATGACCCCAAACACACCTCCAGGCTGTGTAAGGGCTATTTGACCAAGAAGGAGAGTGATGGGGTGCTACGCCAGATGACCTGGCATCCACAGTCACCAGACCTGAACCCAATCGAGATGGTTTGGGGTGAGCTGGACCGCAGAGTGAAGGCAAAAGTGCCAACAAGTGCTGAGCATCTCTGGGAACTCCTTCAAGATTGTTGGCAGACCATTCCCGGTGACTACCTCTTGAAGCTCATCAAGAGAATGCCAACAGTGTGCAAAGCAGTCATCAAAGCAAAAGATGGCTACTTTGAAGAACCTAGAATATAAGACACAATTTCAGTTGTTTCACACTTTTGTGTTAAGTATATAATTCCACATGTGTTAATTTATAGTTTTGATGCCTTCAATGTGAATGTGCAATTTTCATAGTCATGAAAATGCAGAAAAATCTTTAAATGAGGTGTCCAAACTTTTGATCTGTACTGTATGTATTTAATTTTTTTACATTTTTTTTTTTTGTTACTATCAATGGTGAAATACAAGTAGTGTCAGGATTGGTCTAACTTTACCCCAGGACACTGACCAGCTGACACACACAAAAAAACACATGGCTGTTGGGATACACAATTACAGCCTTTATACCTGTATACGCTGTCTGACAGCATGTGCCTGTAAAGGTTTTTGGATCAGGGCTGAACTCTGCCTCTTAATGGCATATCATCAAATAGTATTTTGTGGAACTACATTTTTAAGGACTTTTTATGATAATGAATCCTATGCATCTTGTATTGATACCTTCACCTTTGTACTTTACTTGGACCAGAATCTTTTACCTTTTTATGTACTGGGCTTAGTGTGCATGAATATGGTGTAGATTGCCAGGCCAAAATAATGCTTCTGATCATGTGTGAATGGAGCAGCTGAATGCCGCGCCTATGTGATCGGGACCGGTTTAAAGTCTCTGTGTACATTAATTGAATACAAGTTGCGATTGAACCTGTTAAGGACCCTATGCAATAAATGTACTGCACAGGACATTTATGCTGTTAGCCATGTGCTGAAATGTTGTTTTTATTATTTATTATAGTGCCAGTTATTCCATGGCGCTTTGCATGTGAAAAGGGGTATACATAATAAAAAAAGTACAATAATCTTAATCAATACAAGTCACGACTGGTACAGGAGGAGAGAGGATCCTGCCTTCAAGGGCTCGCAGTCTACAAATGTGACTGAGAACCTCATGGATGAACCTCAATTTTTGCTACACCATGACAATAATACACGCGCTTACCTCAATTTTTGTAAAATTTAAATTTGTGCTGAAACCGCACATTTTTACTGTAACATTAATAGTGTTGAGCGTTACCTTCCAATATTCAAAGGTATCGGTATCGGATGGCATCGGCCGATGTCCAAAAAATATCGGATATCACCGATACCCGATACCAATGCAAGTCAATGGGACACAAATATCGGAAGGTATCCTGGATGGTTCCCAGGGTCTGAAGGAGAGGATACTCATACATATTCATGTAAAAAATAAAGAATAAAAATAAAAAATATGGATATACTCACCCCTCCGAAGGACCCTGGCTGTCACCGCTGCAAGCGTCTGCCTCCGTCCCTAAGAATGCGGTCACCTGACTGTGACGTCATCGAAGGTCCTTCACTCACTGCATTCTTAGGAACGGAGGCAGACGCTAGCAGCGGTGACAGCCAGTGTTCGCCGGAGGGGTGAGTATATCCATATTTTTTATTTTTATTCTTTATTTTTTACATGAATACGGATCCCAGGGCCTGAAGGAGCGTCTTCTCTCCTCCAGACCCTTGGAACCATACGCACCCCACACGCCGATTCCGATTTCGCAAAAATATCGGAACTCGGTATCGGAATTCCGATACAGCAAATATCGGCCGAAACTTGCAGTATCGGAATGCTCAACACTAAACATTAAAAATTGCAGGGGATAGGAAAAGTTTTGTGCAAAGCATTATGGCACATGAGGGAAAGGAGGTACTACAGCTTTAGAACGGACAGGCTGCCAATCTGAATCCTTGTCCCCTGAAATTTGAAGAATTGCAAGTTGCCAAGCAGAGACACTGGGAGGCAGAGCAGGGGAAATAAGCATATCAATGCAGAGAAAAAACATGAAACTTGGATGGAACATGTCACCAAGCCAGTCTGCAGCTTTACATCATCTTTTATTGACA
This sequence comes from Ranitomeya imitator, assembly GCF_032444005.1. Classification (NCBI taxonomy): domain Eukaryota; kingdom Metazoa; phylum Chordata; class Amphibia; order Anura; family Dendrobatidae; genus Ranitomeya; species Ranitomeya imitator. Next base: position 447,676,051 of record NC_091286.1, on the reverse strand, counting down.
AGTCAGTTGCAACTTGTGTTTTAGCCCAGCCCAGTTCTTGATTCACAGCTACATTGCTCAGTACTACTGAACAATGTCCTCCAAGCTACTGCTTCTGAGGGTGTGCCAGAAAAAAATGAGAACAGGGTTCCCTCATATCTCTGTGTACTCTCTATGGGAGACAACAGTTAGAATCTACCTACTGGCTCAGAGACAGCTGAAAAATAAAGATTTAGCACAACAATGCAGAATACAGGTCATGTAATGGCCATAATGTATTCTTCCTCACTTACAAAAACGTGATAGCTTTTTCTTAAGTCTCTTTAAACAGGCAAACCTTAAAATTAGTTTGAGGATGTTCAAGGTCAGTGGGTGACGTTCAACTCACTAAGACATCTGCACGCTGTGGACATGAGTATTATGTGCATTACTGAGATAAAGGGCCGGCATTGTAGTGGCAGCAAAAAAAAAACTGTTTTCTGTTCAGTATAAACTGTATAAATGAGCATAATGTAAATGTTTTTTTTTAATCTATTAGGATTTTACAGTGGGGATTAGACAGGTACTAAAGCCATTGGCAGTAATCAGCTGTGAGGTTAACATGACTGTTTCCAACTTCAGAATGACGCCATAAGGAAGATTCAGGCCCATTAAGCCTGTGTTCTGATGCTTCAGCTACCGTCTGAATGAGCAGAGCCTGATGATCTCAGATTTTTCACGCATCATGATGGCGCAGAATAATATTCTTTATATATAATGAATCCAGCAGTAATGACCCATCATTCTTCTATTCTTCTTACAGATAACAGGGCAATAATAGAGCCTTTATCAGTTCCGGGTAAATGTGGAGAAATGGCTTGTATTATTAGGATCTGTTAACCCTTCATTCATGGTGAACAGCATATCTAAAATATAATACAATTTCTTCAAATTGTATCAGTTAATACAAAACAATGTTCACTAGACACATATTTAATTCAGGCTGCGGACAGCCAATATATTTAGTCCTCCCTAAATGAATATATACAGTAAATAGTGGAGTGCTCCCATAATAATTAGAAATAATTAGAAACCCAAATAAAACGAAAAGGATGGAGTAACTGAAAGCCACCAAATAAAGGAGTACGGTAAATAAAAATCACATTTTTATTGATTAGATTTAAAAATTCATCAACAAAGATATAACAAATAGAAGTCTAATAAGGAGGATATGAATAGTGGGGAAACGCATAAAAGTCGAATGCAAAACATAATAATAGCGTGCACCGTGTAGATCCGTTCCCAATAGGGACGTATAGAAATAAGCAAGATAGTACTTGCAATAAGGATAGACAAGAGGTGTCCAAGATTTTAAAGTGCTATGTGCTTTTCAGTGTATCATGTAGTGCTAAGGCCTCTTTCACACATTAGTTTTTAGCCGTCAGGCACAATGCGGCTTTTTTTTTTTTTTTTTTAAGATCCGTTGCAAATTGTGAAAAACTGATGCGACTAATCCATTTTTCTGCTGGATCCGACATTTTTTTTTCTTTTAAAGGGAACCTGTCACCCCGAAAATCGCGGGTGAGGTAAGCCCACCGGCATCAGGGGCTTATCTGCAGCATTCTGTAATGCTGTAGATAAGCCCCCGATGTTACCTGAAAAAGGAGAAAAAGACGTTATATTATACTTACCTAGGGGCGGTCCCGCTGTTGGTCAGGTCAGATGGGTGTCTCTGGTCCGCTGCGGCGCCTCCCATCTTCATTACAAGACGTCCTCTTCTGATCTTCAGCCACGGCTCCGGCGCAGGCGTACTTTGCTCTGCCCTCTTGATGGCAGAGGATAGTACTGCAGTGCGCAGGCGCCGGAAAGGTCAGAGGCCCGGCGCCCGCGCACTGCAGTACTTTGTCTGCCCTCAACAGGGCAGAGCAAAGTACGCCTGCGCCGGAGCCGTGGCTGAAGATCAGAAGAGGACGTCTTGTAATGAAGATGGGAGGCGCCGCAGCGGACCAGAGACGCCCGTTTGACCTGACCAGCAGCGGGACCGCCCCTGGGTGAGTATAATATAACGTCTTTTTCTCCTTTTTCAGGTAACATCGGGGGCTTATCTACAGCATTACAGAATGCTGCAGATAAGCCCCTGATGCCGGTGGGCTTACCTCACCCGCGATTTTCGGGGTGACAGGTTCCCTTTAACCTGGGGATAGAGTTTGGACTTCCTGTTCCGGGAGGGAGAGGCAGAGAAAGGGAGATGAAGAGTGACAGGGGGGATGGGGAAAGGAGAGAGAGAGATTTTCCAGAATGGAAAATGCATGATTTCTTTAAAAAAAACAGAATCGGTCGCTGAATTCCAACATTTCACCTCATGTTTCATCAATTTTTCGCCTTATCCGTTGCTGGGCGGGACAGAAAAAACGTTCCTCTGTACGTTTTCTCTGGCCGCCGGAAAACTAATTTTGGACGGATCCTGCAAAAAATGGATGAAACGTGAGGCCATCCGGCGCTAATACAAGTCTATGAGAAAAAAACTGATCCGGCGGCAACTTTTGCCAGATCCGTTTTTTTCAAAATTCACCTGATTGTGCCTGACTGCAAAAACCTGATGTGTGAAAGGGGCCTTACCCATGGTAGAGGAGGACTTGGGTGAGCCCACCACAGCTGCCCCGATGCGCATTTTATGTTCTGCTTTCTCAATGTCACTTTTCTGCTTTAAAAAATGTCTTTTGCTTCTTGCCACTTTTAGGCTATGTGCCCACGTTGCGTTTTTTCCGCTGCGGAAATGCTTACACGCGTACAAAACACATTATTTTTAATGGCATTCCGCAATTGTTGTGCCCATGGTACGTTTTTTTCTGCAGCGGAAAAGCATTACAGAAAAAAAGCACAGTATGTTCATTAATTTTGCGGAATCGAGGCGATTTCGCCGCTATAAAATTGTATTGGGACGCATGAAAAAAAAATGTGAGAAAAATGCAACAAATACGCGAAAAAAACGCTAGAAAAGTGCAAGCGGATTTCCTGGCAAGGGAGTCAGGTTTTGATGAGGAAAAATTCTGCTTAGATTCTACAACGTGGGCACATAGCCTTACATAAAAGCCAGATTTGTTGAGTATATGTCTAATAGTTGTCCTGTGGACAGATTCTCTCACCTGAACGATGGAACTCTTCAGCCCCTCCAGAATGACCATGGGCCTCTTGGCTGCTTCTCTGATTAGTGCTCTATTTGATTGGGATGTCAGTTTAGGTGGACAGCCATATCTTGCTAGGTTTGCGGTTCTGCCATACTCCTTCCATTTTTTAAATGGTGGGTTGAACAGTGCTTTGTGAGTAATGTTCACTGTGGTGGAAAGTGGAAAGAAGTTATTTGCAGCTTAGAATTACTATATGGCAGTGACGCATGGCAGTGATATCATGCGCTGCTTACAAGCAGAAGACAGCTGCCAGAATACTCTCTGCTCTCCATCATGGGACTATGTGCTTGGAGGGCAGTGAGTATTCATTGCTATTTAGTGGCGTGCACAGTGTAGGCCGCAGCTGCCGGCTTCCTGCAGCGGCTGGGCTTTCACACATGTCGCTACTAAAGGGAATGAATATTCACTGCCCTCCATGGCCATGTGAGCTGCTGGAAGCTGGCTGCTGGAAGCTGGCTCCTGCGGCTGACACTCTGCACGCTATTACAGAGAAATGAATATTCACTGCCAGTGCAGTGATTATTCATTTCTCTTTAGCATCGGGCACAGGCTTTAGCCGCAGCAGCCAGCTCCAGCATCCTGTGACCCACTGCTCCGCCACTGCCACTCCCCCTCCATCTTCTGGGACCCACCCTCTAGTATAAGCCGAGTGTGTTGTTTTCAGCACAAAAAAATGTTATACTCGAGTATATATGGTATGTTCTCAATACAGAATAGAAACACTTCTAACTTTACAGATGTATTTGGCAAAACTTTTGCCTATATATCTTCTGTTACAAAAACTGAATTGGCTTGGAAATGCATAGTATGTTTTAATTTGATTAAAAAAAATTTGCAACCCTCTGGTTATTTCTACTGGCCGCACTTCTACTCCTGTGTTTTCCCCCTGTGTTTCCCAGCTATTGTATGCAGCAGAAGAGTTTCTTGATGCAATTCTACACAATTTTGCTCCAATACATGTGTTGGTGGTGGCATTACAAACAGACTAGCTTATAACATTTGGCAACCAGAAGTGACGTATTACAGAAATCTGATGGTTAGTAGTTTTTAATAAGCATCTTTTATTTAGCAGTGTTTAGAAGTGTTTTCCCTTCCCCCATGACTGCACACCTGAGAGAGGGGATCCGCTCAGTCAGGACCGGAAACCCTACTGAAAATAAAAGGGCGGTACCTCTCTGTTGCTTCAGTTGGGTTTCCTGTCCTGACAGGGACCCTCGTGCTGGACACGGCGGAGAAGTTTCCACTTACTCATTACCCGTCCCAGCATGGAAGAACAGGCAGCACCTGTGCGTCCGTCTTCGGGTACTGGAAGCGCCATCCATGGGTCCTCCGGGGCTTTGCGTCCGAGCGGGCGTCTGTGCAGCACGGTCGGATGGTCGGGCTCCTTCCGTGGCTGCCACGCCGCCCTCCTCTCTGCTGGCATCCAGGTGCGGCGGCTGCTTCCGGGTCGTCCGTCTGACGTCACGCACAAGGCACGCTGGGAATGGGCGTGCCCGCATGGCGTCGGGGGCGGGCGCTGGATCCAAGATGGCGGCGCCCATGATGAAAACGCCGGCTGGTGGAAAAAGACTCCGGCGGCACGGCAGAGGAGGGGAGGGGCCACCATTGGGCACCGGAGGAGGCGGGGAGTTCAGTGGATCCCCCATAAAAGGGGGATAACCACAGAAGACGCGCTCATGCCCAAAAGCTTCATCATGGAAGTGGGGCAACCAGAGCATCAGCAGCCGCATCACGAGCTCTCGCCAGATGCCTTGCCGAGCCACCAGCATACCAGGAGCAGCCGCTCAAGTGGTAGGAGCAGCAGTCGTCCTGTCCGGCAAGACTCTTTGGCGTCCAGAAGGGACGCTGCACGTGCATCTGTCCAGCCTCCGAAACCGGTACCCTTGACTGTCAGCGGTGGTGAGTAATCTACGTGAATGTCACCCTTATGGTAACAGGGTCCATTTTTTCTGTTTGATCACTTGGGGTCGTGGAAATCTAGCGGCAAAACAAAGAACCAAGAATGTGCCCTTTGTAAAGTTCCGCTTGCAGTTCAGTGGCAGAAGGACCTTTGCGCTAACTGCATTAATAAAACTATACAGGATGAGACCCCTAATTTCGCACACTAGCCTTAAAGCCATAATACAGGCAGAGATAAAAAAAAAAAAAAACTCCTTAAAACTGGCCCTTAAAAAAAAACAGGGAGGAAAAGCCGCAAGGTGTCTACAGATTCGGATGCCTCTCAGAGACAGGAGAGTCATAAATCATCCCGGTCTCCCTCTACCTCCTCCGCCTCTATCCAGTCCTCAGATTCCTCCTCAGACAGTGATACAGGGGGTCGACAATGTTTTCCAACTGGGGATGTAGAAAAACTAGTTAAATCAGTCAGGTCTGCAATGGGTCTTAAAGAGGAGAAGACACCTAGGTCGCTTGAGGATGTCATGTTTGGCGGGTTAGAAGAAAAACGGAAATGTACGTTTCCGGTCAATGCAAAAATCAAAGCATTGATCGAAAAAGAATGGAGAAAACCCGAGAAAATGGATACCTTGCCTTCTTCATCAAAAAGGAGATATTCTTTTGAGGAAAAAGACTCAGAATCCTGGGAAAAAATCCCTAAAATTGACGGTGCGGTTGCCAAATCTTTGAAAAAAAACGTCCCTTCCATTAGAAGATTCAGGTGTCCTAAAAGACCCGCTTGACAAAAAAGCAGATAGTTTTTTGAGACACATCTGGGAAGCTTCGGCTGGGGGCCTGAAACCAGCAATAGCTGGGACATGTACGGTCCGTGCTCTCATGCTTTGGCTACAGCAGATAAATGATCAGCTAAGGGATAAAGTTCCTAGAAGTGATATCCTTGCGAATATATCCTTAGTGCAAGGAGCAGCAGCTTTTTTGGCAGATTCCTCTGCAGATTCTGCAAGATTAACAACTAGAGCAGCGGGCTTGTCCAGTGCAGCAAGGAGAGCCCTATGGCTTAAAGGTTGTCCGGGGGATTTGCCGTCTAAACATAAACTGTGCTCCATCCCATGCGACAGTCAATTCCTCTTTGTTGGCAAAAAGATAGAAGAGATCTTGGAAAATGCAGGAGATAAAAAGAAAGCCTTTCCAAGTTTCTCTAGAGATCCCAAAAAACCTTTCTTTTGGAGGAGAAGATTAACCAGAGGTCGTCCCCCAGGAGATAGTAGAAATTGGGACTTTAAAGATAAAAGAGGATCGGGCTACATGTTCAAAGGGCCCTCTACATCAGCAAAAAAATCCCCCCAATGACATTACATCAGAGGTTGGAGGAAGGCTCTTCCTCTTCTTTCCGGCCTGGATAAACATCTCCCCGAGCACCTGGGTTTTAAATATTATCAAAGATGGCCTAAAGATAAAATTCATTCGCCCACCCTGGCACAATTTTGTAGTAACTCCCCGGAAGAAGTCCCAGCAGGAGCAATCTGCTCTGGAAACAGAAGTCCTCGGACTTGTTCAAAAAAATGTCTTGCAAGAAGTCCCGGCTCAGGAGGAAGGAAGGGGGTTTTACTCCCCCCTCTTTCTGATACAAGAACCAGATGGCTCCTGGAGAAACATAGTCAATCTAAGAAAGCTCAATCAATCAGTAGAGAACTACTACTTCAAGATGGAGTCCATCAACACGACCACAAAACTTCTGTTCCCTCACTGCTTCATGGCAGTAATAGACTTAAAAGATGCATATTATCATATCCCAATACATCAGGAATATCGGAAATACTTGAGTAGCGCTCTACATACAAAACAAACATTACCAATATACAGCCCTTCCATTTGGCCTGTCTACAGCTCCCAGGGTCTTCACCAAGGTGATGTAGAGGTAATGTCATACCTCCGATCCCGGGATGTAGTGATTGTCCCATACCTTGGCGACTTCCTTGTGGTAGAGAGGACAGAGACCCATTGCTCCCATTAAGTAACAGTTGTAACATCAACTCTAATAGAGCTGGGATGGATAATAAATACCCCCAAATGAAGATTAGTACCAGTAAAAGTGCAGTCCTTCCTAGGATTAATACTGGACTCCGAGCGTCAACTCTGCCTCCTTCCGGAGAACAAAGTGCCAAAATAATGAACTTGACCAGTACAGCAATACATCAGCCAGCAATGAACCTAAGAAAAGCAATGTCCCTACTAGGCTCATTACCGTCATGCATTCCGGCTATAGGATGGGCACAATTTCACTTGAGACAACTACAGTGGGAAGTTCTGTCGGCTCAGAAACTGTTAAGAGGGCATTTGGAAGGAAATCTTTGTCTTTTCTCAGGGCGTAAGAGATTCCCTAATTTGGTGGGCTGTGAAGGAACATCTCACAATGGGGGTCCAGTGGCAGAAACCGGTCGAAGACATCATCACGACCGACGCAAGCGGTATAGGTTGGGGGGCTCATCTGAGGTCTCATTCAGTACAAGGAACCTGGTCCTTCCAAGAAAGGAATTATGGCTCAAACGAAAAAGAACTATGGGCAGTGGAAAAGGTCTTGAAACATTTTCTCCCCTTGCTCCAGGGCCGCCATACTGTAATCATGACGGACAGTCGAGCAGTAGTAGCTTATATCAATCACCTAGGGGGGACGAGGTACCGGGGCCTCATGGAGGTGTCAAATCTACTTTTCCAGTTGGCAGATCAACACCTATCACCCCACACAGCACTACACATAAGGGGTGTAGAAAACACACAGGCAGACTTCCTGAATCGCAGAGGTCTGAGACAGGGGGAATGGTCCCTAAACCCTGATGTGTTCCAACAAATAATACAAGCCTGGGGTACACCAGAAATAGACTTATTTGCCACCTAACACAACAAAAAAGTCAAAACATTCTGCTCCCTAAACCCAAGAGAACATCCTTTTGCAGTAGATGCCATGCTGATACCATCGAGGTTCGCTCTGGCCTACGCATTCCCCCCCAATAGTGATGATTCCAACAGTAGTCTGGAAGATCAGAGAAAACAGAGCAAAATTAATACTCATAGCTCCATTCTGGCCAAGAAGGCCATGGTTCTCCCTTCTAAGGCAGATGTCATTAACAGACCCATGGATTCTGCCAGAAGTTCCGGTCCTGTTAACCCAAGGACCAGTGACCCCTCTCAGGTGAAGTGCTTCCATCTGGCAGCCTGGAATTTGAGAGAGCGTTACTGAGTCACCAGGGATTCTCACCAGTGTTAGTCTCCACCCTATTGAAAAGCAGAAAGCCTATAACATCTAGAATCTACGATAGAGCATGGAAAAAGTTTCTTGATTTCCTGGGTGAACCGTGGGGGATGTAGCTCCAGTGGGACCTGTTACAGAACCCCCAGCACCAAGAATATGTTATGCAGTATATATTATGTATAATAGGTTCCATGTGAAATGCATCAGTCCACAGGCTGCGCCCCTGGGTAGAGAGGACAAGATATCCCCTCTTCTGTCCTCCCCCACCTTTGTAATTCCCCCAGTAAATATCAGCAGGCTCCGGCCCCCTGCGGCTATTGTAATGTATGTCTGGCCTGCTTTTTCTATTGGCCTGCCCTGTGTATCTGTGTTATATATTCTGTGTGCTGTAAATAAAGTGTGTTCTTTTAGACTGGAAATACGTGGGGTAGCAGTCAGCTTTTAAATGCTCTCACGTAACCAAGGAATTCCAGCCAGCGTCCTTCATTCAGAATCCAGCAAAAGCAGAGTGGACCTCCTGAAACATGGGGTGGTACTGAAAGAGGTACCCCAGCTTGTTAGACCCCGTTACAGGACCCATCCTAGAGTTTCTGCAGGCGGGATTGCAACTCGGGTTAGCGACTAGCACCCTTAAGGTTCAAGTTTCAGCCTTGGCCCTATATAACTGCAACCTAGCATCAAATAGGTGGGTTTCACGTTTCATGAAATCCTGTGGCAGGTCTAGGCTGGTTATTATCCCAAAAATCCCTCCTTGGGATCTAAATTTAGTCTTAGAAGCCTTAACCAAAGACCCTTTTGAGCCTTTGCTGGAATTGTCACCTAAATTACTCACCCTGAAAACAGTTCTACTGGTAGCCTTAACATCGTCCTGCAGGGTAGGTGATTTACAGGCCCTGTCGATATGCCCTCCTTATACTCAGGTTTTTGACAACAGAATCATTTTAAGACCAGACCCGGCGTATCTCCCCAAGGTGATCCTAAAATTCCATAGGAGTCAGGAGATTACTTTACCATCGTTAATTGTAATAATCTTAGAAATCCTGGGGAACAAAAGTTCCATATGTTAGATATAAGAAGATCTATGTTACAATACATGACCATGACTAGTCAGTGGAGGAAAGACCAAACCCTATTTGTAGCCTTCCAGGGTAGTAAAAAAGGGTGCGGGGTAGCTAAAAGTACCATTGCTAGATGGATCAGGGAGGCCATTAGTTTATCCTACTCTGCAAGTGCCACTCCGGTTCCTGAAGGCATCAAGGCTTACTCCACCAGAGCTGTGGCTACCTCCTGGACAGAAAAGGCTGAGGTATCGATTGATCAAATTTGCAAGGCCGCTACCTGGTCCTCAACCTCAACTTTTTTCAAACAATACCAGCTAGATCTTTCTTCCTCTGCTGACCTAACCTTTGGTAGAAGGGTATTGCAAGCAGTGGTCTCTCCGGTGTGCCGTCAAGGGGGAAGGGAAAACACCAAGGTTACTTACCGGTAGCCATTTTTTCCGGAGCCCATGACGGCATCTGTATATCCCCCCCCCCCCCCCCTTTTATCACCCCTTCGGTGTGCACTATAGTTTGGGTGTTTTTAGTTCATATGATGTGGTGATGGATTTGCCATGTGTACTAACCAGGGGGGCCTCTCATGCTCTGAAAACCAACTGAAGCGACAAAGAGGTACCGCCCTTTTATTTTCAGTAGGGTTTTCTGTCCTGACTGGGCAGATTCCCTCTCTCAGGTGTGCCTTCATGGGTTCTGGAAAAACTGGCTACCGGTAAGTAACCTTGGTGTTTTTTCACTTGCTTTGTTTTTCTTCCCTATCACCTTTGGGGTGCGGCTTTATATACCATCTCCCTAGTAGTTTTTCTTGCTGGTGATGGTCTCTTTTGGATTCAGTCACTCTGCTGTGGTTTTTGATGGTTGCAGCCAGGGCCGTGGAGTCAGTAAGCTAACCTCCGACTTCTCAATTTCCCTGACTCCAGGCTTTACAAGTCCCACTCCACAGCACTGCCTCACTACTGAGAATAGACATAAAGTGCAGCACAGATTCATCTCAACTTAAAACCTAGATCCTTAGAACAGACATTCATAAGACATCTCATAACGTTCACAAATTTTTATGAAAACATTTAGAGCACAGCCTGCATTGTACTACTGTACCCAATTTATTATGTATTTTAGGAGTCTGAAGTTCTCCTTTTTATACTGACTCAGACTTCACCAAAATGGCCGCCGACCACGACTTCTATCCTGACTGACAAGCTCCAAAGGTTTCCCGTCCCTGTTGCTGTTCAACCTCTGCACACCTTGCCTGATTGACAGCTGGGTCACATACCAATCTGCATGAGAATCTGCCTCCAGTGTGAGATGAAATTAAGACAGAAAGTATAACTGAACTTTCTCATAACAAGCAGTTTGGCTGCTGCAGCTCTGCTGTATTGCAACTGTCTGCTTGTGAGATGGAAGCTGAGAGTAACCTGCAGATGTGTCAGGTATAATCACACACAACTCTGCAGTGAGATCAGGAGAGCAGAGAGCGGATCAGTGTTTGCCCCCTAGCCTGGGACAGCTCATTTACATATGAGAAAAACATGAATTTCTCTGGAATGAAATATTGTAAATATCAAGGTATAATTTTATTCAGCTTCCGATGATCCATGTGCCCATGTACACTGCTTAGGGGGGTTGATTCTACTGACAGATTCCCTTTTAAGGCTGTGTGCGTTTTTGATGCGTTTTCTCCGGGCAGAAATGAGCGAAAAATGCTCTTGACTCTTTATGCAAGCTAATTCAATGACAATCCTGAAGTGTTGTGCATATGATCAGTACATTTCCGTGAGTATTTGCAGTGTTTTTTTTCTGCAGCATGTCAATCCTTTGTGCGCTTCTGCAGTGTTTTTAACCCATTGACCTCTAATGAGTTGGTCAAATCCGCAGCAGAAACGCAGGTATAAAAATGTTTGCGGATTTGCTGAGTTTTTGTTAGCGTTTTCTCGTATTTCCTATTGTGTTTTCCATGCTGTCATGTGTGTGACAGCGTGGGAAATACCGGCACAGTGGTTCTTATCAGCTGTAACTGTATTGCCGGTAAGACCATTGGTCAGAGCGCTGCGGGGTCATGCAGTCAGATGTCAGTGTGGCCCCGCAGCTGTGACTGTGACCCGCAGCGGTCAGCAGGCGTGGGCTGATGAGACAACTGCTCCCATTGGGCTACATCTGCTGTCGCTGATAAGTGACAGCAGGTGCTGCTGATCGTAGTCTCATCAGCTGGCACCTGTGCTCACAGTTTTAAAAAGAAAAAAAACGTTAAATAATTGCATACATATAAAAAAATTATACTCGTCTAACACCTTCTAACGCTATTAATATCAGCCTGAAGCTGTCTGCCTAGACTTTGCTGGTTAGATTTTATAGGTGGGATCCCCTGTAAACTAGCTGGTAAAGGCTAAGCAAACATCTGTGAGCTGATATTAATAGACAGGGAACCTTTATGGCTATTGGCTCCTTCCCAGAATATTCACATCAGCCCTCATCTTTTCCACTGCTGGTCATGAAAATTACATGGGAGCCCACACCATTTTTTTCTTTAAAATGAACATCTGCTGTCTGGTTACAGCCTATGTACATTAGTTCTGTTAACCCTTCTACATAGGCTGGTGATTGTGTGTGTGTTTGTGTTTACTTATCAGCTTAGTAATGAGGGTGTCCAGGCAGCACCTTTTCATTACTAAGCCTAGGGCTAGGTGTCAATGAACAGCTTCTGACACCAAGCTTGAAAAACATTTTTTTAAATATCTTTATTTAGCGCAAAAAGCCTTCATTGTTGTATAAAAACACAGCGTTTTTCCTGCAAAGAGATGCAGAAACCTTGTAGAAATTTCTGCAAATACTCAATTTACGCACATAGCCAAAGTGAAATTTGGCAACAGATTATCTGTGCCCTACTAACTTGATTGACAACCACTTTTCAAATGTCTTCCCTTTTGCTGAAATCTTGCATATACTCAGTATATCTATAGTAAAATCCTTTCTGTGTGCTGAATAATACCAATGGACATCTTATTTGTATGACTTATTCATATAGAATTCTATGTATCAAAGTTCAGGCTCCTGTCGGGAGGGGGAATACATTTTCATCTGATTTATTGCTAATTGGATGCATTTGTGAAATAATTCACCATGTTTCTGATTCTCCTTTGCAGTCACTCTACTGAACAAAAAAAAGTTACGGTCCTTGCAACCATGCTTATGAGACATTGTATGAGTTTCATCCACAAAACCTGGATGATTTTTTTCAAATTTTCATCCATGTTCCTTGTACAAAAATAAACATGTACATGATCAAATAGTTTTCTAGGTTTTTAATAGAAATGTATCCGAAATGCCACTCGGATGTGGTTTCCGATCTTTCTTTCTTCCAAATATTGGATGACACACATCTGATTTACACCCTTTTCTGAGTGAACCCTAAAAAATGCAACTTTGTAATTTGGGAGATCATTTGATTTTTAGATTGTGAGCCCTTGCTGGCAGGGTCCTCTTGTACCATTGTACTAGTTGGTGACTCATTTTGTTCAAGCTTGTACTTGTTTTTTATTATATATACGCCTTTTCACATGTAAAGCACCATGGAATAAATGGCGCTATAGTAATAATTTGCTAATTACTTATTTGAGAAGTCTTCATCCACTGTCACTTTGTTTTTCTCATAGCATGTAGGATATTTTTAAAGTATCCAAACATGGTTGTAATCATTAGCCATGTCTCATTACAACATTAGGAGACAAAAATGATGAAAAACACCTATTACAGGTTTTAAGGAACATCTATTGGTTGTCACCCAGGGCCTTCAGTAAAGTGTCTACAAATGTAAATGTTTACAAGACGTGAGATTTTTTTTTATGCAGGTTCTATACGCCAAATATACATCCCCTCTTGTACACAGGAAATGGGGTATTGACTATAAAGTATGGCAGTAGAGGGAACCATCCCCCTACCGGGTGATAGTTATATGTGAATGGAAGTAAGCAAGCAATGATTGACTCCCTGTATCGTCGATAATAACTTGTTGCCTGCAATTTATTAGCCTATATAAAGGATGTTTGGCCTGAGCTCCAGATTTGCTGGAAAGAGTGGTTCTTCCTTTGTGATATCTGGCTCGTCTGTGCATATAGTGCTTTCTGACATTGACTATGTATTTGAGATAACTTTCCTGCTCCTGAAAAACCCTGGAGCCTGTTGACTGCCTCCTCGATGGTATTTGGATCATCTGCCTCTATTTTTATTCCTTGAGTACACCAAAAAATGGACTATGTTCAGGACAGAAGACCGTGGGGTTGGAGAAAAAAAACTTTGTGCTGCAGATGAGACCTCTCATGCTTACTTCCTGTCGAAGTCAGAAACTATAAAGCCATGCCATCTGCTCAGAACTATCAGCAACCAGTTGGACCTGGCTACCGTACTTCCATCTACTGCTCGAAGATGTCTGTCCATGATTGGCTTTTTTGGAAGACTTTGACATAGAAACAAGGCCGGATGACTCAATTATGTATTAAAGTATATGAACTGGGGTGCAGATAAATGGAAGTAGGTGCTCTAGACTCATGAGTCAAAATGTGAAATATTTGGCTGTAACAGCATACAGTTCATATGCTGAATGTCTGGAGAGTTACAATGTGTACCTGTTGGCAACAGTGAAGCACTGTGTTGGTTCCTTGCAAATGAAGTTGGAAACTTGGTCAAGACTAATGGTGTCCAAATGGCTGAGAAATACAGGCAGATACTTCTACATCATATAATACCATCAGGTAGGTGCCTGGCTCAAAATGTATTCTACAACAGGACAAGGACCTCAAAAATACAGCCATTGAACTAACTTGGATGGGAAGTAGAACTAGGACGTGATGACATGTTCCCCACAGAGCCGTGAACTCGTCATTCTAGAGTCTGTCTGGGATTACATGCAGGGACATAAGGATTTGCAGAATCCAACATTCACAGATATGGCTGGTTCTCCAAGATGTTTGAAACAATCTCCCTGCAACGTGCCTTCAAGAACTGTGTGCAGGTGCTCATACCTAGAAGAATTGATGCTGTTTTGAAGGCAAAGAAGGTCGCACCAAATATTGCTTTTGGTTACTCTTTTTTTTTTTTTTCACTCACTTTACATTTAGTTAATTGATGAAATTAAACAATGAACACTTCTACTTTTTAAAGCCTTTTTTCCACACCTGCCTAAAATATTGCACAGTCCTGTATGTATATGTGGGCTGGCATGTTCTGTTTTTTTCTTTTTTTTTTTTAAGAGATTAATTTTTGTAGTAATCACGGGTAGGATTACAATGAAAGGTAGTGTCTATGTATAGATAACACCATTTACAAAGTTGATGGTGACCGCTCACCTCCTCCCGTTCCCTGCTAAATGACCTATACTGATTGACTTCTAGAGGAGAGTTATCTCTAGTCTACAGGTTCCTATGTTCCATGTGGCTGTTGTAAAATATATCTCTGACTATTGTTAACAGCAGTTCAGCAAAATGTTCACAAGATCATAAATCCACAATCCTAAAATAAGACAAGAAGAAATGTAGAAGTCTCTAGTTTTAATTAGAGGGAATTTGTACCTATAGTTTTTTTTTCTAAGTTGGGAGGAACTGTTCAGACTGCCGTTTGGTCCTCTGTTAGGCTAAAACAATGATGGTTACAAAGCGTTTTGAAACCTCCTGATAGCTGTGTGTGGGCAGCTGATTACACATGAGCAAGTACCATGCATGAAGTGAAATTACCGTTATTGTGAAATACAGATGTGAAAAGCTAAACCATGATAAAAGCACGGCGCGGGATCTGCATTGCGGTCTGTCTGTAGTGCAGCACTGTGATTTCACATCTCTTCACGGCTCACAAGCGAGCAGAGGTACTTAAGAGTTTAAACAATCAAACTTATTTGAACTTCGCTGTGAGGTTTTAATTCTGAGACGTGCTGCTCTAGATAATGAACTGTGATCATCAGAATGCACAATGTAAAGGCCTTGTGGGGGATTCAATAAACCCAGTCATTGTGGTAATATGAGCCAGCCTCCCCGCTCTTTATACCTCGTCTATGCATTGTGTTTATTTTTATAGCTGAAGTAAAAGGCATTTGAATTTAATTGTTTTTACCAAGCCTATAATAAAAAAGATTGGAAACTTGAGGACTTGCTCAAGTTTAACCCTTTTGCTACTAGTGGTACTTCAGATTTATCAAACCACTTTCATAAATTTGTTACCTCCAGTAACACTGGATACCTGTAGTTACAAGGATAATTTACCTGTAAATATCATTTAAGTAGTTCCTGGTTGCCTTACTGGAGCAGCGGCTGCGGGAAGGAGACCCAGTTAGATTCTCCCTGCAGCCGTTGCTTTCCTGCCATTGTTACATTCTCCACTAGCTGTAAAGCGAGTACGGCCACAGTCATTCCCCGACATGTATTGGAAACTGAATCCGCACAGTTCAGTGAACACATGCGGATTTACCTGCGTTCAATAGCCGCCTGCGCTTTGGACGCAGAGAACTGTACATCTAAAGCACTGCTAGTTCAGGAACGTGGTTACCCAGTCTTAGACAGAATGGATACATCGGTTATCTGAAATATAACTGTGAACCTTACTTTATTAGATTGACTACTTGTCTAAGTTATAGAATTGTGAGGGACATGAAGATTACTTTGCCATGAGAACACTTATCCCAGAGTCTCCACATCGCTTCCTGTCATCTTACTGTCGTGGAAAAGCAACATCATGTTTTTGCTAGTCATTTAAGGTGTGGGTTTTTTTTTTGCTTAGATCTTTTAGCGAATAAATCAGATTCACACCGCCCTATGTTTGCAAATATGCAAATATGTTTTAAGATGCAGATTAAAAAATATATATATATATATATATATATATATATATATATATATATATATATATATATATATATATATATATATATATATATATATATATATATATATCTCAATGTGTGTGTGTGTATAAATATATATTATACTAGCTGAAGAGCCCTTGTTGCCCGGGCATAGTAGCTAACTGGTTAGTTATAGCACCTTACGTATCATTTTCTCCTTCACTCCTCTCATTTCCCCCCCCTTACACCTGTCATTTTGACCTCACACCAGT
The DNA here is from genome assembly GCF_032444005.1 of Ranitomeya imitator. NCBI lineage: Eukaryota > Metazoa > Chordata > Amphibia > Anura > Dendrobatidae > Ranitomeya > Ranitomeya imitator. The sequence continues at coordinate 447,659,609 of NC_091286.1, read as the reverse complement.
CATTTCCCCCTCAGTATATACCTTTATGTGATCTCTTCCTGTATATAGTATATCTCTGTATGTCATCTCCCCTGTATATAGTATATACCGGTATGTCATCTCCACCTGTATAAAGGAAACCTGTCAGCAGGAGTGTGCTCAGTAACCTACAGACAGTGTCAGGTTGGCGCCGTTATACTGATTAATATGATACCTTGGTTGATAAAATCTGTCTCGTGGTTGTTTAATAATTATTTTCAGTTTTCATTGGTGCTCTGATTAGGTATTCATCTGTATTGCTTATGACAGGTCACCGATCCCTCAGTGCCCCGCCCCCTATTTTACGTACTCTATATACTATGGTGCGTTCAGAAAAAAATAAATTTGCATTGAGCAAAATGGTGGCGGCGCCTGTGCATTAGCATGTAAAGTATTATGCCTATACTATTGCTAGGTAAAAAAAAAAAAAAAAAAAAAACAGCAAAAACTGAAGTTTTCAGTTATTTTGTTTTATTTTTTTGTTTGCGTCACAAAACCTCCAAATTTTCACAGTTCTAGGCATGTTCTTTAGGCTACTTTCACGCTAACGTCGTGTGACTGACGTCACAATGTGTCGTATTGGAGAAAAAAAACGCATCCTGCAAAGTTGCCCGCAGGATGCGTTTTTTCTCCATAGACTTGCATTAGCGACGTATTGTCGTGTTTTTGGCGGCCGCGACGCACAAAAAGCGTTCCATGTAACTTTTTTTTGTGCGTCGGGTCTGCCATTTTCGACCGCGCATGCACAGCCGAAAATCCGCCCCCTCCTTCCTGGAACTCACAATGGGCGGCTGATGCGTTGTAAAACTGCATCCGCTGCCCACGTTGTGCTAATCAATCACACTGTACGTCGGGCCGACTGTTTGCGACGGCCCGTACCGACGGACTAGTGTGAAAGTAGCCTTACGTGAACTGATGCAAACCCTCAAAAACGGTGAAGTTCCAGATTGTGAGGTAGCAAAACATGAAAAATGCCATGGGGGTGAACAGGAAAGCTGTTTTACTAATAGACATCTTCATTATCTATGCTCCATAAAAAAAAATATATTAAGTACAATTCTGAGTGGTTTAGGAACAAGTGGCCTACATAGAGATCCCGGTAATCACACTGCAGTCTCCTGGAGTAGGATTAAATGGGTTCAGCACATCACAGAAAGTTAGTCTGTTCTCTTCAGTAGCTTCAGTGATTAAAGCTGATTAAATCTAAAACATTTAGATTACAGTTTCTTATATAGATGGATTTAGTAGACTTCCACCCGACGAACATGAAGAAGTCAATTAAGTAGCAATCCTTATTTACTAATCCAGTCGTCCTTTCTTCAAGCTTCCTCCTAGAAAAATGATATTCTGCATGAATATAATATTCCTTCTCATACCCGCATGCTGTGTGTAAGCTCCTCACTTATTTTTATTAAAGTTCTACCTTAAAGGGACTTTCCAATGTTTCAAGTTATCCCATTTGTTTTTCATAAAAAATTTTTTTGTTTTTATGGCGTTTTTAGTGTTTTGTTTGCATGAAATGTTGCAGCTGGACACATATTATGCCTCCTTTTAAGAAAAATGAAGGTTACACTCTCAGGCCTTGATATTTTTAAGCAATACAGCACGTAGTCATTCATTTAACCCCTTCATGACCTTGGGATTTTCCGTTTTTTCATGTTAGATTTTTGCTCCCCTTCTTTCCAGAGCCATAACTTTTTTATTTTTCCGTCAATATGGTCATGTGAGGGCTTGTTTTTTGAGGGACGAGTTGTACTTTTTGAACGACATCATTGGTTTTACCATGTTGTGTGCTAGAAAACGGGAAAAAAATTCCTAGTGCGGTGAAATTGCAAAAAAAGTGCAATCCCACACTTGTTTTTTGTTTGGCTTTTTTACTAGGTTCAATAAATGCTAAAACTGATATTATGATTCTCCAGGTCATTATGAGTTCATAGACACCAAACATGTCTAGGTTCTCTTTTATGTACGTGGTGAAAAAAAATTACAAACTTTGCTTTAAAAAAAAAAAAAAAATTGCTTAATTTTCTGATACCCATCTCCATACTGATCTCCATTTTTTGTGATCTGGGGTCGGGTGAGAGCTTATTTTTTGCGCTCCGAGCTGACGTTTTTAATGATACCACTTTTGTGCAGATACGTTCTTTTGATCGCCCGTTATTGCATTTTAATGCAATGTTGCGGCCACCAAAAAAAGTAGTGTGTGTGATATATATATATATATATATATATATATATATATATATATATATATATATATATATATATGTATACATGTATACATGTATACATGTATGTATGTATGATGTTGGGGGGCTATCTCTGCAGTTTTTGTATTAACACCTAGCTTGTCTTCTCCTTATTTATAGATATAGCTCGCATCATTCAGTTGGACTTGGATTTAAAGTTTCAGACCAACATCAGGGAACTGTTTGAAGAGTTTGATAACTTTTTACAGAACTCGGTGATTGGAATCGCACATGAAATGCAGCCTGTGTACAGGTACTGGCTTTTATCCTTTTATGCCTGGGAATTATGTTGGTATTGGGAATGGGTTTATTAGTGTTTTATTGTTGGGTTTCCCCATTTTATTTTTCACTATTGATTTTAGGAAAAAAATGTTTTTCTTGAAGGCTAAAACGGCCTTTGGTGGGAATGGATTAATGTAAACAAACTTCTCATGTAAAGTTGCCCTAAGTGTTTATGGCAATAAAAGTGTTACATGCAATGAGTAAATTCCAGCAATGGTAATAGTGGTGGATGTTGTATGCCAAACTTTTTGATCAAATTGCTATATTTAATCGTCTTAAATACCTAAGCCAGATATATCAATATTTTATAAAATTATTTTATAGTACCTATGGCTAGAGCTGCTTTTCTTTGGTGCGATGTGTAATGTTAGGTGGTAGTGACGCTGCTACTCGCAACTGTTTTTCCAGATTTGTCTCTGGAGTGCAAGCGACTCTGCGATTAATTTTGAAAAGAACTCTTAGCACTAAGAAGTTCATAATACAGATGTATATTACACTGCAGGTCTTCTCACAGTGGAAAATTAATCACTGCTCACTACATTTTTATAACGCAAACAGTGTGAGGTCTGCATTATACATAGCATAGGAGACACCAAGACTGCTGAATATATCACATAGGAGACATTGAGACTGCTGTATATATATCACATAGGAGATGCTGGGGCTGCAGCACATATATTACAGAGGGAATGCTGGCGCATATACCCCACAAGAGACACTGGCGCATATACCTCACAAGAGACGCTGGCACATATACATCACAAGAGACGCTAAAGCTGGGACATATGCCTTGCAAGAAACGCTAGAACTGGCGTATATACCTAACAAGAGATGCTGGAGCTTATGCCTCACAATAGACCCTAGATCTGGATCATATAAATCACAAGAGACGCTGGATCATATGCGTCACAAGAGATGCTGAAGCGTATACATCACAAGAGACGCTGGATCATATGCATCACAAGAAATGCTGGATCATATATATATCACAAGAGACGCTGGATCATATACATCATGAGATGCTGGGATATATACATCACAAAAGACATGTACAGTAGAGGAGACGTGGGGGCATATACAGCACAGGAGTTGCTGGTCTATCGTAGCAGTCTTTGGTGGGACGGGAGCGCAAAATCAAGCTGACTCCGCCCACAAAGTGAGTCATCACGATGCCACTGGCCAGCGTGAGGACGTAATCCATTATTACATGCGCCACACTGCTCAGTGAATGCTTCGTACTCATGTTTGTTGCAAGGAGCAGCTAAAAGGCCAACCACCGGCCCGAGCATTGCGGTTCCAGGGATTCTGCCTGAGGGCCAGAGAAAAGGACATCTGCCCGCAGGCCGAGGGTCGCCTCCTTTGTATTGAAGTGTGACCGCAGACTTGAATTTTAAACCTGCACAACCCCTTTTAGACAATATTACTCCATAAAATCAAAGGTGGTTTGTCTCTTTCTCTTTAATTTTATTAAATAATGATGATTAGACAGCTCTTCCCTGGACTTTGCTTGTGTCAGCAATTATAGCCCCTTATACCTTTAGTGGTCTCCTATAGGCAGTAGCCCCTTTTCATTTCGAATTTTAAACAAGTCTACTTGCAACTAACATTCCTCATAATTATAGCATTTTGTGCACTTGCAATTTAATTCTAACTGCCTAATTTCGCTGTCACCAAACTTTTCCTAAGGTCAAGAGCCTAGATCATTCCGACGGTGGAAAACCATGCGACTTCTCCAGCTACATCATCTACGCTAATTAACCACTTGAGACCCTCTAATAGACATTTTTTGTCTCATCAGAAACCTTCCATTTGTCTCAAATGTATTACTTTATTAAATCCCTACTGAGGCCAATTGCAAACCTAGTCCCTTTGCAATTTAAATTGTTGGGGGGTCTTCTAAGGCGGTCATTTTTTTTATTTATTTTACTCTCCATTCTCTCAACTAAAATTGGTAATATCAAAACAATGGGAAACTCATATAGGCTATGTAATGTTTCTAGAGCAATGGAAAACTTGTTACATTATGGTAGTCTTTAATTTTCCTTACTGGAAACTCCAATTAGAGCACTACAAAGAATATTCTATGTCCACAATCTCCTCCATAGAATATACCTAAATTTCTCAGACTGATGTTTCGGGCCTTGTTATTCAGTGGTTGACATTTGGCTTATATGGTGGACCTGTCCTTCAGGAAAAGAACTCTCAGGGAATCATCTCCTCAACGTGATAAATAACGTACTCAATAAATAGAACTATTGCTAAGAGTCTAGAATTGAGTACAAGACCACAACCATAAAACCCATTGATTTATTAAATCCTGCTTAATAGCAGCAAAGATTCCTATTGCAGCCAATTGAAAATCACCTTCTCTCCCCTTCCCAGCTATTGTGGACAGAGTTAACCTTATCATTATGTATGAATACATTGAAGCACACACATAAGATATTATGTACATATTTGTCTGTGTCCAAGCTAAATCCTTTCTGTCAGTGTTGTATATTAGTTTATCAGGTCGATCTTTAAGCTGATCTCTACTCATTGGAGGAGACAGTGACACCAGAGCAGAATGTCCTAAGCTTCACGTACAAATGGGATGAGCATTGTCGCTCAATCTGCTTCAAAGCGGAACACTTACTTTTCGGTGAAGTGCCTGATTTTTTTTTTCCTTTGTCAAAGCTATTGAAAATGATTATTCTGAATAAGAAGAAAATAATTTGGCTTGAATTATGAAGAAAAAAAATATCTTCCCAGTCTGCTCAGGCTAGGATTTCTGTAGTGACAGGAAAGCTAGGAATGTATGTATATGAGAGTATACTGTAGAAGAAGAGTATAGAGGCTATAAATGTGTAGAAAGCTCATTTAAACCACAGATGTCAAATGAAAGTATCTGTCAAAAATTGTTCTGCCTGTTAGGTGTTTTTGTGGGTTATTATAGTTGAAAAATAGTTTGTGCTGAATAACAGATCTACATCCTTGAAGCCAAGATTGTCCAAAGATCACGGCGAGCAATTGCCATTTTTGGCACTATGATCCAAATTGACAATCTTCAGAGACCAACCTTTTCGTTCAGAAAATGGCCATATAAAATGCCAGATGTTTGGCTAGTTTACTAGTCACATTAGATCCTCATGATTTCATTATTCCCAGTTTATCCTGATCAGTGGCAGTAAGGTGAATGTGCACGTCCTGTTCAGCTTCTGATGGTGCCGGCTAAGGAGAGCGAGAACTGTGTGGCTGTCATCAGCTGCACAGTTCTCTCAAAATCAGGCAAAGTAGTTTGAGTGCTCTGCAGGCTTTTTCCGTAATCACGCTATTGATGACCTGAATTTAGATTAGATTGGAATAGGTCCGACACTTGGTACCCCTTGTGGATCAACTGTTTATAGAAGCCTAATGCCTGGGTTAGCACTGATGTGACTTAATTGTTTACATTGCTCCTTCTACCTCCGTGCTGTATTTAAGGACCTCACTGCAATACATAGGAAAGGATGCAATTCTGGCTTTGTGAGTGTGAATTAATGCAGATGGAAAAGTGGTGGAAGTGTTTACAGCAACTACGGTAATTTTGTGTGATATCCTTGGATTTGCTGTATAAATGATTTGTATATTTCTCCATTTTATTTGCTATATGAGACAAAATAGAACAAATTCCATCCCAAATAATGTAATCCATTTTGATACTTTTTTTTGAGAATTTTCTCATTTTTGAAAACTTATGCTTCCTAGTCAGGTGATTGTATTCACAGGATATTACCAGCAAATACTGCGGTATCATTTCTCTCTCATTTCTGCTCATGAAGAGTGTTTCTGACCAGATTGCAGGTCAATAGCGAAGGATTCCTGTAAGCTTCCATGCAGCCTATTTTTCTTAGCTTTCACGGTACATGCTGTGCCATAATACTAGCTGCCAAAAATAATGTCCTGTTTTCCATTGATCGGCTGCCGTGACTGTATTTTATTATTACTCGCAGGACATTTACTAGTATTACAGTATTTCTTCACTAATGAAACTCCAATTTTTATTTGTGGGCTCAATTTCAGGAGACTGCTGTATATCCAACTCTCAAGTATACAACCCTATAAACCCAGTTTTGAGCTGGTTTCACACTTGCGTTGGGCAGAGCTGCGGAGGGCTGCGTACTTCCTCCGTTAATCCCCGCCCACTGCTGCACCTCTTCTATTCAGTTCTGCCTACGTCTGAATGCGTCCTGCGTACCTATCTTTAACATTGGGTACGCAGGCCATGCGGATGTATGGTAATGCGTGTGCATGCGTCGTTTTGACGCTGCATCGAATGCGACATGTTGCATTTTGTTGCAGTCGGCGCAGCGTCAAAACCACGCACGCGGACGCATCCGCATACATCCGCATGGCCTGCGTACACAATGATAAAGATAGGGTACGCAGGACGCATGCAGACGTAGGGGCTTAATGGAGGAACTACGCAGTCCTCCGCAGCTCTGCCCAACGCAAGTGTGAAACCAGCCTTACACTTTTGCTTTGCAGTGACCTTGTGACACTTAGTTAAAGATTTAGTGCACTGTTTTGCCAGAAGCATTATCTCTTAGGAATGAGATTTGCCTCGACATATAGGAACACTGGGCCCGATTCATCAAAGCTTTTACCCCAGTATTCTGGTGTAAAAAGCTTTGAGAAGTCTCTTAATTTTGGCACAACTGGTGGCTGCATTAACCTTCTACGACTTTTGCATTCTCATACCATTGTCGCCAGCCCTGACAATGTTGGCGGAGTCGGGGTGGGCCAGGGGCATAGCGCAGGCCCCTTCATGAATCGGGAGCATCTGATTCCAGCATGCCTCTTCATCAAGACCAGCGTGAACAACGCCGGTCGTGATGTATCGGGCAGGAAATGTATTTCCTTGGTAAAGCCAACAATGTGGAGAGCTTGGATTCCTTTGTGTTTTTCTCAGAGATAGAAAGGGCTATTCTACTAATTTATTTTCCGTAGAAAACCTATCCGTTTTAGTATTTTGCTATTATAGTGCAAAGGAACGTAATTTATACTTGATGTATAAAATCCATTAGATAAATTCCTAAAAAAAAAATAAATTGCAATAAAAGGTAACATAGTGTTTTATCAGAAATAAGTAGCTTTTCTGTGCTACACTAGCTTATTGTATTAGCAGTAAAGTGAACAAAGCCCAATCCTCACAATAATTCCAAGTGTCACGAGAAACCTTTGTCATCTGTGCTACTTTATGGCTATGAATTCTATTTTCCTACATTATTAACATAATGTGCCTCTTTTTACACAAGTGATAGCTAGCCATCATATCTGAGATTACGAGCAAATAACTCATGTTCTGAAGGGAAAATATACAGTCATTGAGAAATACATTGTAAAACGCCATTGTTTACGGATACCTTTTTTCTCAGGCGGTTTCTAAGTGTTATGGAAGGTGCTGATACAATCTTCCAAAGCTGCAGAAAACTGAAACGAACATTGCAACTGTGACAAAAGCCACAAGCAATCGCACTAAATCAATTCCCAATTTTCAGTTTTATGAACCATACAAATGCAGGAAGAAAAAGGTTGAAGAAAATAATTTTTTTTTTCTTGGTGAGTTAAAATGAAAATACAATTCAGAATAGCTTCTTGCTTTGAAGCAAAGTATTTAAAGCTCTCCTTCTCTGGACAAAGGGACAACTCTTCCTTAAAGTATATGTCCTTACACTCAGGCTCGGACTGGTCAACAGGGAAACAGGTGAATTCTGTGGTGGGCCGAACCAACCACCTACATGAGCAGTGCTTGCCACAGTACACTTAATGTAACTTGTACAGACAAAGGGATCATCCCATCATTCACTCAACAAACTATCCAGTTTATTATTTTATAGAAACACTAGTTGGCCCGTGCAAAATTTTCACACATTGGTTGTCGGGGGCGCAGGCAATTTCAGGAAAATCAAGCTGGTCAAATGTAAATGTATTTCATTGAGATGATGAACACAGAGGTATGTGTCTCACTGACTGGTGTACTGGCCTGTCTCCTGGTTGCTCCTCCAGCCTCTGGACACTACGCTGACACACCGCAAATCTTCTTGCCACAGCTCGCATTGATGTGCCATCCTGGATGAGCTGCACTACCTGAGCCACTTGTGTGGGTTGTAGAGTCCGTCTCATGCTACCACAAGTGTGAAAGCACAACCAACATTCAAGTGACCAAAATATCAGCCAGAAAGCATTGGTACTGAGATGTGGTCTGTGGTCCCCACCTGCAGAACCACTCCTTTATTGAGTGTGTCTTGATAATTGCCAATAATTTCTCTCTGTTGTCTATTCCATTTGCACAACAGCAGGAGAAGTGAATGGGGCTGTAGGAGGACAACAACCCAGCAGTAGGACCGCTACATCATCCTTTATGCAAGGAAGAACAGGAGGAGCACTGCCAGAGCCCTGCAGAATGACCTCCAGCAGGCCACAAATGTGCATGTGTCTGCACAAATGGTTAGAAACTGACTCCATGAGGATGGTCTGAGTGCCTGATTTCCACAGATGGTGGTTGTGCTCACAGCCCAACACCGTGCAGTACGCTTGGCATTTGCTACAAAACACCAGGATTGGCACATTTGCCACTGGCTCCCTGTGGTCTACAGAGACGAAAGCAGGTTCACACTGAGCACATGTGACAGACGTGCTGGTGTGGTTGGCCCTGGGTTCCTCCTAATGCAGGACAATGCCAGACCTCATGTGGCTGGAGTGTGTCAGCAGTTCCTGCAAGATGAAGGCATAGAAGCTATGGACTGGCTCACCTGTTCCCCGGACCTGAATCCAATTGAACACATCTGGGACATCATGTCTCGCACCATCCACCAACGTCACGTTGTACCACAGACTGTCTGGGAGTTGGCGAATGCTTTAGTCCAGGTCTGGGAGGAGATCCCTCAGGAGACCATCCGCCGCCTCATCAGGAGCATTCACAGGCGTTGTAGGGAGGTCATACAGGCACATGGAGGCAACACACACACAACTGAACATAATTTCCTTGTCTTGAGGCATTTCCACTGAAGTTGGATCAGCGCGTAATTTGATTTTCCACTTTGTTTTTGAGTGTCATTCCAAATCCAGACCTCCATGGAATATTCATTTTGATTCACATTGATCATTTTTATGTCTTATTGTTCTCAACACATTCCACTGTGTAATAAAGATTTGCAACTGAAATATTTAATTCAGTGATATCTAGGATATGGTTTTTTTAGTGTTCCCTTTATCTTTTTTGAGCAGTGTATGTATATGTACAGTACAGACCAAAAGTTTGGACACACCTTCTCAGCTAAAGATTTTTCTGTATTTTCAGGACTATGAAAATTGTACATTCACACTGAACGCATCAAAACTATGAATTAAAACATGTGGAATTATATACTTAACAAAAAAGTGTGAAACTGAAATTATGTCTTATATTCTAGGTTCTTCAAAATAGCCACCTTTTGCTTTGATGACTGCTTTGCACACTCTGGCATTCTCTTGATGAGCTTCAAGAGGTAGTCACCGGGAATGGTCTTCCATCCATCTTGAAGGAGTTCCCATAGATGCTTAGCACTTGTTGGCCCTTTTGTCTTCACTCTATGGTCCAGCTCACCCCAAACCATCTCGATTGGGTTCAGGTCTGGTGACTGTGGAGGCCAGGTCATCTGGCGTATCACCCCATCACTCTCCTCCTTGGTCAAATAGCCCTTACACAGCTTGGAGCTGTGTTTGGGGTCCTTGTCCTGTTGAAAAATAAGTGATGGTCCAACTAAACGCAAACCGGATGGAATAGCATGCCGCTGCAAGATGCTGTGGTAGCCATGCTGGTTCAGTATGCCTTCAATTTTGAATAAATCCCCAACAGTATCACCAGCAAAGCACCCCCACACCATCACACCACCTCCTCCATGCTTCACAGTGAGAACCAGGAATGTAGAGTCCATCCATTCACCTTTTCTGCATCGCACAAAGACACTGTGGTTGGAACCAAATATCTCAAATTTGGACTCATCAGACCAAAGCACAGATTTCTACTGGTTTAATTCAATTCCTTGTGTTCTTTAGCCCAAACAAGTCTCTTCTGCTTGTTGCCGGTCTTTAGCAGTGGTTTCCTAGCGGCTATTTTACCATGAAGGCCTGTTGCACAAAGTCTCCTCTTAACAGTTGTTGTAGAGATGTGTCTGCTGCTAGAACTGTGTGGCATTGACCTGGTCTCTAATCTGAGCTGCTGTTAACCTGAAATTTCTGAGGCTGGAGACTCTGATAAACTTATCCTCAGAAGCAGAGGTGACTCTTGGTCTTCCTTTCCTGGGGTGGTCCTCATGTGAGCCAGTTTCTTTGTAGCGCTTGATGGATTTTGCCACTGCACTTGGGGACACTTTCAAAGTTTTCCCAATTTTTCGGACTGACTGACCTTCATTTCTTAAAGTAATGATGGCCACTCGTTATTCTTTACTTAGCTGCTTTTTTTCTTGCCATAATACAAATTTTAACAGTCTATTCAGTAGGACTATCAGCTGTGTATCCACCAGACTAATGCACAACGCAACTGATGGTCCCAACACCATTTATAAGGCAAGAAATCCCACTTATTAAACCTGGCAGGGCACACCTGTGAAGTGAAAACCATTCCCGGTGACTACCTCTTGAAGCTCATCAAGAGAATGCCAAGAGTGTGCAAAACAGTCATCAAAGCAAAAGGTGGCTACTTTGAAGAACCTAGAATATAAGACATATTTTCAGTTGTTTCACACTTTTTTGTTAACCCTCCATCACATACAATATTCGGACTAACGAGTTCACATACAATGTGCCTGTCAGGCGCCTGCTGGAAAAATACCTATAATATCTAATGTTTGCAATTTCAGTGCTCTAAAAGTGATCAGTGACCTTCATAGGGATGTAATAAAAGAGACTACACATAATCAGTTGCAAAAAAAAAACATTTACTTAACATAAAACTAATAACTATGAAATACAAACTTTTCAAAACTCCCGCCAAATAGTCCCCAGTTCGACTCTCTCAAAAAAATGTACAAAGAAAATTTTTGAACACAAACTTAATTTTAAGGTACCTTAAGTACTATTAAAAACATATTCAATCAGAAGTAGATGCTGAGGTTTCCCCAGAAAAGTCACACTTGCAGAGCAAATAGCAAGAATTACACACCATTTTTGCATGTGTCAGGCAAATTGCTTTATGACATTTGAGACATTCATAATTTGAAAGCCTTCTGGTTCCGCTTTCCGCTTGGCAGGTGGTGCATCTCCTTCTTTTGTGAGGTGGTGCAGATGGTGACTTTTCACCATCATCTTCTGGGCGGAACCTTTTGAGCTGAACTTGAAGGCGAGAGGGGATACCGATTGTTTTCACGCTTCTCCTGCGTAGCTCTCCAAGTACTAGTTCATGGGCCAATTTTTTCAGATACAATCGTCTACGGAGTGGTTCAAGCTTGTTTTCAAGATAAATTACTTGTGAATAGGGTTGAGCGACCTTGACCTTTTTAGAGTCGAGCCGTGTTTCGCGAAACCCGACTATCCTAGAAGTCGAGTCGAGTGGAATCGGCCGATTATCGCGAAAAGTCGGGTATCGCCCGAAACACGAAACCCAATGCAAGTCAATGGGGGAGCATAGTCGGCAGTGAGTGGAGGCCAGGAAAACACCTACACTGCCCATTTTAATGGCAAAAACATCCATTCTTGTTAAAGAAGCTTGTCAATCATAATTTACCTTATAATAATTGGAAGGCATTTGAAATTGGGGGTCATTTGGCTAAAGTTGTGGGGGGTAGGGCTGGTTCAAGTAATTAGTGGGCCCAGTAAATCTGGACCACGTCACGGCAGTGGAGCAGGGAGAGGTAAGTATTTAAACTTTGCAAGTGCTGTGATCCTGAGCAAGCAGGGGGGGCCCACTCGTTGGCATTGGCACTGGCACAGGGCCCCTCAAAGTACAGTGGTGTGTTTGCACAGCGGGGGCGCCTCCCACCAGCAGCAACACTTTTGCGTACTATGAGAGGCCCTGTGCCAGTGACGTCGCCAACTAGTATTCCTCCCCCCACCTGATGAAGGAACCTGCACTTTCATCTGCACCTTCCTCTTTGTCCCCGTGTAAGGTGGTATGGTATGCGGGAAGAGGAACCTGACTTTCAGCAGGGTCACAATCTTGCTGTGTAGCGTGCACGGGGAATTTTGCGTTATGGGTCAATGTACCAGCAGACTCATCTATCACTGGCTGGGCAATGGGCAGGATGAGGAGGAAACACAGATATAGGCCCAAAGAATAAAGTGGGCTAAATGCAGTTCAAAATTGGTAACACAGGACTAACCAGGGGGCATTGCAGTGGAGGACAACTGGAATGACAGGCTGACACAGAGAGTAGGCCCAAATCAGTAAGTAGTCGACATGCATTTCAAAATTGGCAACCGTAGTAAACAGGCGGCCCAGCTTTGTTCAGTTGAGGAGAACAGCAAGGAGTGGCAGACACCGATAGTAGGCCCCAACCCAACTAGTAGGCCAAATGCAGTCTAACATTAACAACTACTTAACAAGAGCCTGAAAATGGAATTTCAGGACAGGAAACCAGGAGAACAGCAAGGAGTGGCAGACACCGATAGTAGGCCCCAAACCAACTAGTACGCCAAATGCAGTTGTTCCATTTAACTACAATTTAATGAGAGCCTGAAGATAGAAGTTCAGGAAAGGCAACCTGGAGAACACCTTGGAGTGGAACACACCATCTCTCTACACCCCATACCCAATTTGTAGGCCTAATGCAGTGTAGTTTTCTACAACTACTAAACGAGAGTCGGAAGACCGAAGCAATGTGGACGAAACCTGGGGAACACCTTGGAGTGGAACACACCATCTCTCTACACCCCATACCCAATTTGTAGGCCTAATGCAGCGTAGTTTCCAACAACTACTAAACGAGAGCATGAAGATTGAAGCTCAGGAAAGGCAACCTGGAGAACACCTTGGAGTGGAACACACCATCTCTCTACACCCCATACCCAATTTGTAGGCCTAATGCAGCGTAGTTTCCAACAACTACTAAACGAGAGCATGAAGATTGAAGCTCAGGAAAGGCAACCTGGAGAACACCTTGGAGTGGAACACACCATCTCTCTACACCCCATACCCAATTTGTAGGCCTAATGCAGCGTAGTTTCCAACAACTACTAAACGAGAGCATGAAGATTGAAGCTCAGGAAAGGCAACCTGGAGAACACCTTGGAGTGGAACACACCATCTCTCTACACCCCATACCCAATTTGTAGGCCTAATGCAGCGTAGTTTCCAACAACTACTAAACGAGAGCATGAAGATTGAAGCTCAGGAAAGGCAACCTGGAGAACACCTTGGAGTGGAACACACCATCTCTCTACACCCCATACCCAATTTGTAGGCCTAATGCAGCGTAGTTTCCAACAACTACTAAACGAGAGCATGAAGATTGAAGCAATGGAGAGGAAACCTGGGGAACACCTTGGGGAGGCAGACACCGTTAGTAGGCCCTACCAAAGTTGTACACCCAATGCAGTTTTAAAATTCCTAGAGGCTGAAAACAAGACTATTGACGCTCAGCTTTTTTCAAAGGAACACAGCTGAATTGAGTGGCGCAGACAGACACAGGTAGTAGGACTCAAACCAAAAATGTGGCTCACTGCAGCAGAAAAAAGTTACAGGGGTACACAAGCTGCAGTGCTCTGGGCAGTGGAGGACAATTTCAATAGTGAACCGCAGACAGACTTTGTACGCCTACTATTAAAAAAAGGATGCTCTATGCAATTATAAATAGGTTCTAGGGGTACACGGGCAGCAGTGGTGTGGTCAGTGGAGGCCTAGTGGAAGGAGTGACCGCAGACAGGCATCGAAGGCCTAAAATAATAACACATGGCTGTAGGCAATTTTAAATTGGTTCCAGGGGTACACGGGCAGCAGTGGCCTGGTCAGTGTAGTAGTAGTAGAAAGAACGGACCGCAGACAGGCATCGAAGGCCTAAAATAAAAAAATTGGGCTGGCTGTAGGCAATTTTAAATTGGTTCCAGGGGTACACGGGCAGCAGTGGTGTGGTCAGTGGAGGCATATTGTAAGGAGTGACCGCAGACAGGCATCGAAGGCCTAAAATAATAACACATGGCTGTAGGCAATTTTAAATTGGTTCCAGGGGTACACGGGCAGCAGTGGTGTGGTCAGTGGAGGCCTAGTGGAAGGAGTGACCGCAGACAGGCATCGAAGGCCTAAAATAAAAAAATTGGGCTGGCTGTAGGCAATTTTAAATTGGTTCCAGGGGTACACGGGCAGCAGTGGTGTGGTCAGTGGAGGCCTAGTGGAAGGAGTGACCGCAGACATGCATCGAAGGCCTAAAATAATAACACATGGCTGTAGGCAATTTTAAATTGGTTCCAGGGGTACACGGGCAGCAGTGGCCTGGTCAGTGTAGTAGTAGTAGAAAGAACGGACCGCAGACAGGCATCGAAGGCCTAAAATAAAAAAATTGGGCTGGCTGTAGGCAATTTTAAATTGGTTCCAGGGGTACACGGGCAGTAGTGGTGTGGTCAGTGGAGGCATATTGTAAGGAGTGACCGCAGACAGGCATCGAAGGCCTAAAATAATAACACATGGCTGTAGGCAATTTTAAATTGGTTCCAGGGGTACACGGGCAGCAGTGGTGTGGTCAGTGGAGGCCTAGTGGAAGGAGTGACCGCAGACAGGCATCGAAGGCCTAAAATAAAAAAATTGGGCTGGCTGTAGGCAATTTTAAATTGGTTCCAGGGGTACACGGGCAGCAGTGGTGTGGTCAGTGGAGGCCTAGTGGAAGGAGTGACCGCAGACAGGCATCGAAGGCCTAAAATAATAACACATGGCTGTAGGCAATTTTAAATTGGTTCCAGGGGTACACGGGCAGCAGTGGCCTGGTCAGTGTAGTAGTAGTAGAAAGAACGGACCGCAGACAGGCATCGAAGGCCTAAAATAAAAAAATTGGGCTGGCTGTAGGCAATTTTAAATTGGTTCCAGGGGTACACGGGCAGCAGTGGTGTGGTCAGTGGAGGCATATTGTAAGGAGTGACCGCAGACAGGCATCGAAGGCCTAAAATAATAACACATGGCTGTAGGCAATTTTAAATTGGTTCCAGGGGTACACGGGCAGCAGTGGTGTGGTCAGTGGAGGCCTAGTGGAAGGAGTGACCGCAGACAGGCATCGAAGGCCTAAAATAAAAAAATTGGGCTGGCTGTAGGCAATTTTAAATTGGTTCCAGGGGTACACGGGCAGCAGTGGTGTGGTCAGTGGAGGCCTAGTGGAAGGAGTGACCGCAGACATGCATCGAAGGCCTAAAATAATAACACATGGCTGTAGGCAATTTTAAATTGGTTCCAGGGGTACACGGGCAGCAGTGGCCTGGTCAGTGTAGTAGTAGTAGAAAGAACGGACCGCAGACAGGCATCGAAGGCCTAAAATAAAAAAATTGGGCTGGCTGTAGGCAATTTTAAATTGGTTCCAGGGGTACACGGGCAGTAGTGGTGTGGTCAGTGGAGGCATATTGTAAGGAGTGACCGCAGACAGGCATCGAAGGCCTAAAATAATAACACATGGCTGTAGGCAATTTTAAATTGGTTCCAGGGGTACACGGGCAGCAGTGGTGTGGTCAGTGGAGGCCTAGTGGAAGGAGTGACCGCAGACAGGCATCGAAGGCCTAAAATAAAAAAATTGGGCTGGCTGTAGGCAATTTTAAATTGGTTCCAGGGGTACACGGGCAGCAGTGGTGTGGTCAGTGGAGGCATATTGTAAGGAGTGACCGCAGACAGGCATCGAAGGCCTAAAATAATAACACATGGCTGTAGGCAATTTTAAATTGGTTCCAGGGGTACACGGGCAGCAGTGGTGTGGTCAGTGGAGGCCTAGTGGAAGGAGTGACCGCAGACAGGCATCGAAGGCCTAAAATAAAAAAAATGGGCTGGCTGTAGGCAATTTTAAATTGGTTCCAGGGGTACACGGGCAGCAGTGGTGTGGTCAGTGGAGGCCTAGTGGAAGGAGTGACCGCAGACAGGCATCGAAGGCCTAAAATAAAAAAATTGGGCTGGCTGTAGGCAATTTTAAATTGGTTCCAGGGGTACACGGGCAGCAGTGGTGTGGTCAGTGGAGGCCTAGTGGAAGGAGTGACCGCAGACAGGCATCGAAGGCCTAAAATAATAACACATGGCTGTAGGCAATTTTAAATTGGTTCCAGGGGTACACGGACAGCAGTAGCCTGGTCAGTGTAGTAGTAGTAGAAAGAACGGACTGCAGACAGGCATCGAAGGCCTAAAATAAAAAAATTGGGCTGGCTGTAGGCAATTTTAAATTGGTTCCAGGGGTACACGGGCAGCAGTGGTGTGGTCAGTGGAGGCCTAGTGGAAGGAGTGACCGCAGACAGGCATCGAAGGCCTAAAATAATAACACATGGCTGTAGGCAATTTTAAATTGGTTCCAGGGGTACACGGGCAGCAGTGGCCTGGTCAGTGTAGTAGTAGTAGAAAGAACGGACCGCAGACAGGCATTGAAGGCCTAAAATAAAAAAATTGGGCTGGCTGTAGGCAATTTTAAATTGGTTCCAGGGGTACACGGGCAGCAGTGGTGTGGTCAGTGGAGGCATAGTGGAAGGAGTGACCGCAGACAGGCTTCGAAGGCCTAACATAACAAAAATGTCAATACAATGGTATTGTCAGTGGCAGGCATTGAAGGATGTCAGCGCATAGACTAAACATTGGTGGAGCTGTGAGATAATTTTGCAAGTGGTAGAGCACTGTTTGAGCTGGGGGGGGGGAACTGTCTTGTGGCCGGCGGTACAGGCCCAGGGCCCCTCATATTACAACGGTGTGTCTGACGTTGGGTGCGCACCACCACCGCCAGAGACACTTTATTGTACTAAGAGGGACCCAGTGGCAGTGCCGTCGACCAAAAGCGGGCACACCCACCTCTTCAGACAAACAGCACTCTCACGGGTGCTGTCGCCAAGTGTCGATACCACGGCCCCGTGTGGGGAGTTTGGCCATTTAGTGAGGTGTAAACATGTCGTATGCTGGACAATCAGGTGCAGAAAATTATGAGATTGGAAAAGGCATTCAGAATAGTCCACAGGCAAGACCTTTTCATAGGAAAGCTAGGTGTCAGCCGGGCAAGGTGGGGCAAAAGATTTCGAAATCCAGTTGTGGTTCATTTTAATGAAGGTTAGATCATCTACATTTTGGGTAGCCAGACGAGTCCTTTTTTCTGTTAGTATTGAACCTGCAGCACTGAATACTCTTTCTGATAGGACACTAGCTGCCGGGCAAGCAAGCTCCTGCAATGCATATTCTGCCAATTCTGGCCAGGTGTCTAATTTTGATGCCCAGTAATCAAATGGGAATGACGGTTGAGGGAGAACATCGATAAGGGATGAAAAATAGTTTGTAACCATACTGGACAAATGTTGTCTCCTGTCACTTTGAATTACATAGTAACATAGTAACATAGTAACATAGTTAGTAAGGCCGAAAAAAGACATTTGTCCATCCAGTTCAGCCTATATTCCGTCATAATAAATCCCCAGATCTACGTCCTTTTACAGAACCTAATAATTGTATGATACAATATTGTTCTGCTCCAGGAAGACATCCAGGCCTCTCTTGAACCCCTCGACTGAGTTCGCCATCACCACCTCCTCAGGCAAGCAATTCCAGATTCTCACTGCCCTAACAGTAAAGAATCCTCTTCTATGTTGGTGGAAAAACCTTCTCTCCTCCAGACGCAAAGAATGCCCCCTTGTGCCCGTCACCTTCCTTGGTATAAACAGATCCTCAGCGAGATATTTGTATTGTCCCCTTATATACTTATACATGGTTATTAGATCGCCCCTCAGTCGTCTTTTTTCTAGACTAAATAATCCTAATTTCGCTAATCTATCTGGGTATTGTAGTTCTCCCATCCCCTTTATTAATTTTGTTGCCCTCCTTTGTACTCTCTCTAGTTCCATTATATCCTTCCTGAGCACCGGTGCCCAAAACTGGACACAGTACTCCATGTGCGGTCTAACTAGGGATTTGTACAGAGGCAGTATAATGCTCTCATCATGTGTATCCAGACCTCTTTTAATGCACCCCATGATCCTGTTTGCCTTGGCAGCTGCTGCCTGGCACTGGCTGCTCCAGGTAAGTTTATCATTAACTAGGATCCCCAAGTCCTTCTCCCTGTCAGATTTACCCAGTGGTTTCCCGTTCAGTGTGTAATGGTGATATTGATTCCTTCTTCCCATGTGTATAACCTTACATTTATCATTGTTAAACCTCATCTGCCACCTTTCAGCCCAAGTTTCCAACTTATCCAGATCCATCTGTAGCAGAATACTATCTTCTCTTGTATTAACTGCTTTACATAGTTTTGTATCATCTGCAAATATCGATATTTTACTGTGTAAACCTTCTACCAGATCATTAATGAATATGTTGAAGAGAACAGGTCCCAATACTGACCCCTGCGGTACCCCACTGGTCACAGCGACCCAGTTAGAGACTATACCATTTATAACCACCCTCTGCTTTCTATCACTAAGCCAGTTACTAACCCATTTACACACATTTTCCCCCAGACCAAGCATTCTCATTTTGTGTACCAACCTCTTGTGCGGCACGGTATCAAACGCTTTGGAAAAATCGAGATATACCACGTCCAATGACTCACCGTGGTCCAGCCTATAGCTTACCTCTTCATAAAAATTGATTAGATTGGTTTGACAGGAGCGATTTCTCATAAACCCATGCTGATATGGAGTTAAACAGTTATTCTCATTGAGATAATCCAGAATAACATCCCTCAGAAACCCTTCAAATATTTTACCAACAATAGAGGTTAGACTTACTGGCCTATAATTTCCAGGTTCACTTTTAGAGCCCTTTTTGAATATTGGCACCACATTTGCTATGCGCCAGTCCTGCGGAACAGACCCTGTCGCTATAGAGTCCCTAAAAATAAGAAATAATGGTTTATCTATTACATTACTTAGTTCCCTTAGTACTCGTGGGTGTATGCCATCCGGACCCGGAGATTTATCTATTTTAATCTTATTTAGCCGGTTTCGCACCTCTTCTTGGGTTAGATTGGTGACCCTTAATATAGGGTTTTCATTGTTTCTTGGGATTTCACCTAGCATTTCATTTTCCACCGTGAATACCGTGGAGAAGAAGGTGTTTAATATGTTAGCTTTTTCCTCGTTATCTACAACCATTCTTTCCTCACTATTTTTTAAGGGGCCTACATTTTCAGTTTTTATTCTTTTACTATTGATATAGTTGAAGAACAGTTTGGGATTAGTTTTACTCTCCTTAGCAATGTGCTTCTCTGTTTCCTTTTTGGCAGCTTTAATTAGTTTTTTAGATAAAGTATTTTTCTCCCTATAGTTTTTTAGAGCTTCAATGGTGCCATCCTGCTTTAGTAGTGCAAATGCTTTCTTTTTACTGTTAATTGCCTGTCTTACTTCTTTGTTTAGCCACATTGGGTTTTTCCTATTTCTAGTCCTTTTATTCCCACAAGGTATAAACCGCTTACACTGCCTATTTAGGATGTTCTTAAACATTTCCCATTTATTATCTGTATTCTCATTTCTGAGGATATTGTCCCAGTCTACCAGATTAAGGGCATCTCTAAGCTGGTCAAACTTTGCCTTCCTAAAGTTCAGTGTTTTTGTGACTCCCTGACAAGTCCCCCTAGTGAAAGACAGGTGAAACTGTACAATATTGTGGTCGCTATTTCCTAGATGCCCAACCACCTGCAGATTTGTTATTCTGTCAGGTCTATTAGATAGTATTAGGTCTAAAAGTGCTGCTCCTCTGGTTGGATTCTGCACCAATTGTGAAAGATAATTTTTCTTGGTTATTAGCAGAAACCTGTTGCCTTTATGGGTTTCACAGGTTTCTGTTTCCCAGTTAATATCCGGGTAGTTAAAGTCCCCCATAACCAGGACCTCATTATGGGTTGCAGCTTCATCTATCTGCTTTAGAAGTAGACTTTCCATGCTTTCTGTTATATTTGGGGGTTTGTAACAGACCCCAATGAGAATTTTGTTACCATTTTTCCCTCCATGAATTTCAACCCATATGGACTCGACATCTTCATTCCCTTCGCTAATATCCTCCCTTAAAGTGGACTTTAGACAAGACTTTACATAGAGACAAACCCCTCCTCCTCTCCGATTTTTACGATCCTTTCTAAACAGACTGTAACCCTGTAAGTTAACTGCCCAGTCATAGCTTTCATCTAACCATGTCTCGGTTATTCCCACTATGTCAAAGTTACCTGTAGATATTTCTGCTTCTAGTTCTTCCATCTTGTTTGTCAGGCTTCTGGCGTTTGCGAGCATGCAGTTTAGAGGATTTTGTTTTGTTCCAATCTCCTCACTGTGGATTGAATTGATGCTGCAGTACCTGTCCTGTCTGCGGTCATAGCAAAATCACTCCACAACCTGGTCAGAAAACCCCTCTGGCCAACGCCACTTCTGATTTCTGCCCCTCTAACTCCTCTGGTCTGCTGGCCCCTGCAGCTCGTGTGAGAACGATCACGGGCGCTGTGTGCAGGGAATGCCAGAAGCAAACGGTCAACAAGAGTTGATTGTTTGGTTGCTAATATTAGTTCCAAGTTCTCATGTGGCATTATATTTTGCAGGCCAACCAGTAATCGTCATCGTTCATCATTTTAGTTATGCGTGTGTCCCTTTTGAGGATACGTAAGGCATAATCCGCCGTGTGGGCCAAAGTTCCAGTTCTCAAATCTGCGGTTGTGCTTGGTTGAGGGGCAGTTTCAGGCAAATCCACGTCACTTGTGTCCCTCCAAAAACCAGAACCCGGCCTTGCCGCGCCACCAATTTCCAGTGGCCCCGGAAAAGCTTCCTCATTAAAAATATAATCATCCCCATCATCCTCCTCGTCCTCCTCCTCCTCTTCGCCCGCTAACTCGTCCTGTACACTGCCCTGGCCAGACAATGGCTGACTGTCATCAAGGGTTTCCTCTTCCTCAGCTGCAGACGCCTGATCCTTTATGTGCGTCAAACTTTGCATCAGCAGACGCATTAGGGGGATGCTCATGCTTATTATGGCGTTGTCTGCACTAACCAGCCGTGTGCATTCCTCAAAACACTGAAGGACTTGACACATGTCTTGAATCTTCGACCACTGCACACCTGACAACTCCATGTCTGCCATCCTACTGCCTGCCCGTGTATGTGTATCCTCCCACAAAAACATAACAGCCCGCCTCTGTTCGCACAGTCTCTGAAGCATGTGCAGTGTTGAGATCCACCTTGTTGCAACGTCTATGATTAGGCGATGCTGGGGAAGGTTCAAAGAACGCTGATATTTCTGCATACGGCTGGAGTGTACGGGCGAACGGCGGATATGTGAGCAAAGTCCACGCACTTTGAGGAGCAGGTCGGATAACCCCGGATAACTTTTCAGGAAGCACTGCACCACCAGGTTTAAGGTGTGAGCCAGGTAAGGAATGTGTTTCAGTTGGGAAAGGGAGATGGCAGCCATGAAATTCCTTCCGTTATCACTCACTACCTTGCCTGCCTCAAGATCTACAGTGCCCAGCCACGACTGCGTTTCTTTCTGCAAGAACTCGGACAGAACTTCTGCGGTGTGTCTGTTGTCGCCCAAACACTTCATAGCCAATACAGCCTGCTGACGTTTGCCAGTAGCTGCCCCATAATGGGAGACCTGGTGTGCAACAGTGGCAGCTGCGTATGGAGTGGTTGTGCGACTACGGTCTGTGGACGAGCTCTCGCTTCTGCAGGAGGACGAAGAGGAGGAGGAGGGGGTGCGAACGGCTACAGCCAACTGTTTCCTAGACCGTGGGCTAGGCAGAACTGTCCCAAACTTGCTGTCCCCTGTGGACCCTGCATCCACAACATTCACCCAGTGTGCCGTGATGGACACGTAACGTCCCTGGCCATGCCTACTGGTCCATGCATCTGTTGTCAGGTGCACCTTTGTGCTCACAGATTGCCTGAGTGCATGGACGATGCGCTCTTTAACATGCTGGTGGAGGGCTGGCATGGCTTTTCTGGAAAAAAAGTGTCGACTGAGTAGCTCGTAGCGTGGTACAGCGTAGTCCATCAGGGCTTTGAAAGCTTCGCTTTCAACTAACCGGTAGGGCATCATCTCTAACGAGATTAGTCTAGCTATGTGGGCGTTCAAACCCTGTGTACGCGGATGCAAGGCTAAGTACTTCCTTTTTCTAACCATAGTCTCATGTAGGGTGAGCTGGACTGGAGAGCTGGAGATCGTGGAACTAGCGGGGGTGCCGGTGGACATGGCAGACTGAGA
The DNA here is from genome assembly GCF_032444005.1 of Ranitomeya imitator. Taxonomy (NCBI): domain Eukaryota; kingdom Metazoa; phylum Chordata; class Amphibia; order Anura; family Dendrobatidae; genus Ranitomeya; species Ranitomeya imitator. The sequence continues at coordinate 447,636,734 of NC_091286.1, read as the reverse complement.
GACGGTGGGAGATGGTATTGTTGCCGCCGGTGCCCTAGATGCAGTGTTTCCTACTACGAAACTGGTGATTCCCTGACCCTGACTGCTTTGGCCTGGCAAAGAAACCTGCACAGATACTGCAGGTGGTGCGGAAAATGGTGGCCCTACACTGCCGGAAGGGATGTTGCGTTGCTGACTAGCTTCATTGGCCGAGGGTGCTACAACCTTAAGGGACGTTTGGTAGTTAGTCGAGGCTTGCAAATGCATGGTGGTTAAATGTCTATGCATGCAACTTGTATTGAGACTTTTCAGATTCTGTCCTCTGCTTAAGGTAGTTGAACATTTTTGACAGATGACTTTGCGCTGATCAATTGGATGTTGTTTAAAAAAATGCCAGACTGCACTCTTTCTAGCATCGGATACCTTTTCAGGCATTGCAGACTGAGCTTTAACCGGATGGCCACGCTGTCCTCCAACAGGTTTTGGCTTTGCCACGCGTTTTGGGCAAGATACGGGCCCGGCAGATGGAACCTGTTGCGATGTTGATGCCTGCTGCGGCCCCTCCTCCTCCGCTTCAGAACTGCTGCCGCCTGCACCCTGTTCCCCCAATGGCTGCCAATCGGGGTCAAGAACTGGGTCATCTATTACCTCTTCTTGTAGCTCGTGTGCAACTTCGTCTGTGTCACCGTGTCGGTCGGTGGTATAGCGTTCGTGATGGGGCAACATAGTCTCATCAGGGTCTGATTCTTGATCATTACCCTGCGAGGGCAATGTTGTGGTCTGAGTCAAAGGACCAGCATAGTAGTCTGGCTGTGGCTGTGCATCAGTGCACTCCATGTCAGATTCAACTTGTAATGGGCATGGACTGTTAACTGCTTCACTTTCTAAGCCAGGGACGGTATGTGTAAAGAGCTCCATGGAGTAACCCATTGTGTCGCCTGCTGCATTCTTCTCTGTTGTTGTTTTTGCTGAAGAGGACAAGGAAGCGACTTGTCCCTGACCGTGAACATCCACTAACGACGCGCTGCTTTGACATTTACCAGTTTCACGAGAGGAGGCAAAAGAGCTAGAGGCTGAGTCAGCAAGATGAGCCAAAACTTGCTCTTGCTGCTCCGGCTTTAAAAGCGGTTTTCCTACTCCCAGAAAAGGGAGCGTTCGAGGCCTTGTGTAGCCAGACGACGAACCTGGCTCCACAGCTCCAGACTTAGGTGCAATATTTTTTCTCCCACAACCAGCTGATGCTCCACCACTACCCTCATTACCAGCTGACAATGAACGCCCCCGGCCACGACCTCTTCCACCAGACTTCCTCATTGTTTTAAAAACGTAACCAAACTAACGGTATTTGTTGCTGTCACACAACTTACACGGTGAGCTATAACTTCAGTATGATTTAGCTACCCCTTTACAGGTGAGTGAGACCACAACGAAAATCAGGCACAATGTTACACACTCTGTTGTTGGTGGCAACAAATGAGAGAGATGCCACACACGCAGGACTGTCACTGAAGCACAAATGTAAATATTAATCTCCCACTGATTTGATTTTTTTTTTTTTTTCAGGGAGACTTTAATAGAATAAAATGATTTTTTCAGGAAGAATTTAGAAACCAAATAAAATAAAATGATTTTTTCAGGGAGAATTTAGAAAACAAATAAAACAAAAAAAGGCTTTCTATGGCCCACTGAGTGAGAGATGACGCACACAGGAGTCAGGAGTGGCACACAAGCCCAGAGGCCAATATTTATCTCCCACTGATTGATGTACTGATTTTTTCAGGTAGATTTTGGAACCCAAATCAAGCTAAAAAAATAATAGGCTTTCTATGGCCCACAATTGGAGAGAGAGAGAGAGAGATGGCACACCCAGGAGTCAAGACTGGCACACAAGCAGAAAGGGCAATATTAATCTCCCACTGATTTGATTTATTTTTTTTTTTTCAGGGAGACTTTAGGAAAAAAAAATAATAGAATAAAATGATTTTTTCAGGAAGAATTTAGAAACCAAATAAAATAAAATGATTTTTTCAGGGAGAATTTAGAAAACAAATAAAACAAAAAAAAGGCTTTCTATGGCCCACTGAGTGAGAGATGACGCACACAGGAGTCAGGAGTGGCACACAAGCCCAGAGGCCAATATTTATCTCCCACTGATTGATGTAGTGATTTTTTCAGGTAGATTTTGGAACCCAAATCAAGCTAAAAAAATAATTGGCTTTCTATGGCCCACAATTGGAGAGAGAGAGAGAGATGGCACACCCAGGAGTCAAGACTGGCACACAAGCAGAAAGGGCAATATTAATCTCCCACTGATTTTATTTTTTTTTTTTTCCAGGGAGACTTTAGAAAAAAAAAATAATAAAAAAAAAATGATTTTTTCAGGAAGAATTTAGAAACCAAATAAAATAAAAATGATTTTTTCAGGGAGAATTTATAAAACAAATAAAACAAAAAATAAGCTTTCTATGGCCCACTGAGTGAGAGATGATGCACACAGGAGTCAGGAGTGGCACACAAGCCCAGAGGCCAATATTTATCTCCCACTGATTGATTTATTGATTTTTTCAGGTAGAATTTAGAACCCAAATCAACCAAAAACATAAATAGGCTTTCTATGGCCCACTATTTGTGAGAGAGATGGCACGCTCAGGACTGGCACACAAGCCCAGAGGCCAATATTAATCTCCCACTTTTTATTTTTTTTCAGGGAAAATTTATAAACCCAATAAAAAAAATAATAAATAGGCTTTCTATGGCCCACTATCTGAGAGAGAGAGATGGCACGCTTAGGACTGGCACACAAGCCCAAAGGCCAATATTAATCTCCCTTTTTTTTTTCAGGGAGAATTTATAAAACAAAAAAAAAATAAATAAATAGGCTTTCTATGGCCCACTATTTGTGAGAGAGATGGCACGCTCAGGACTGGCACACAAGCCCAGAGGCCAATATTAATCTCCCACTTTTTTTTTTTTTGTTCCAGGGAAAATTTATAAACCCAATAAAAAAAATAATAAATAGGCTTTCTATGGCCCACTATCTGAGAGAGAGAGATGGCACGCTTAGGACTGGCACACAAGCCCAAAGGCCAATATTAATCTCCCACTGATTGATTTATTGATTTTTTCAGGTAGAATTTAGAACCCAAATAAAGCAAAAAAAAAAAATAGGCTTTCTATGGCCCACTGAGTGATGATGCACACAGGAGTCAGGAGTGGCACACAAGCCCTGAGGCCAATATTTTTCTCCCACTGATTGATGTAGTGATTTTTTCAGGTAGATTTTAGAACCCAAATCAAGCAAAAAAATAAATAGGCTTTCTATGGCCCACTGACTGAGAGATGGCACACACAGGAGTCAAGAGTGGCACACAAGCCCTGAGGCCAATATTTTTCTCCCACTGATTGATGTAGTGATTTTTTCAGGTAGATTTTATAACCCAAATCAAGCAAAAAAATAAATAGGCTTTCTATGGCCCACTGAGTGAGAGATGGCACACACAGGGATGGCACTCTAGCAGAAATGTCAATCTTAATCTCCCACAAAAAAAAAAAAAAAAAACAGGGAGTGTCCAACAATTACTAACTCCCTGCAGTAATCTCAGTCAGGTATGGCAGGCAGCAATAAGGAGTGGACTGATGCACAAATTAAATAAAAAGTGTGGACAAACAAAAAAGATAGCTGTGCAGAAAGGAAGGAACAAGAGGATTTGTGCTTTGAAAAAAGCAGTTGGTTTGCACAGCGGCGTACACACAGCAATGCAGCTATCAGGGAGCCTTCTAGGGCAGCCCAATGAGCTACAGCGCTGAGGGGAAAAAAAAAAAAAGTAGCTTCCACTGTCCCTGCACACCGAAGGTGGTGTTGGGCAGTGGAAATCGCTACAGCACAAGCGGTTTGGTGGTTAATGGACCCTGCCTAACGCTATCCCTGCTTCTGACGAAGCGGCAGCAACCTCTCCCTAAACTCAGATCAGCAGCAGTAACATGGCGGTCGGCGGGAACGCCCCTTTATAGTCCCTGTGACGCCGCAGACAGCAAGCCAATCACTGCAATGCCCTTCTCTAAGATGGTGGGGACCAGGACCTATGTCATCACGCTGCCCACACTCTGCGTTTACCTTCATTGGCTGAGAAATGGCGCTTTTCGCGTCATTGAAACGCGACTTTGGCGCGAAAGTCGCGTACCGCATGGCCGACTCCGCACAGGGGTCGGATCGGGTTTCATGAAACCCGACTTTGCCAAAAGTCGGCGACTTTTGAAAATGAACGACCCGTTTCGCTCAACCCTACTTGTGAATATATACCACCCAAATTCAACATAGCAAAAAATATGACCATTGGCCAGCATTTGATGTTTCTGCTGACGCTGAAAGTGGAGCACATCTGATCTGCTGTATCCACACCCCCTTTGGTGGCATTGTAAAATGTAATTATCTCCGTTTTTTTTTCTGCCCCAGTCCCAGGATCGATGGCAGCATCATCATGAAGTGTTGATAGAAGAAGTACGATTTTTTTGGCATGTGGTACATAGGAAACTAAAGCCTTTCCATTATGGAATGCAAACATACTGCTGTACTGTTGTCTCTCTTTCACACTTACAAACTGTGGCGGCAATTCCCTTTTGTTTTTTCTTACAGTTCCCACATATGACAGCTTCTGAATTTTCAGATAATCAGATCACAACTTGTAAACCAATTGTCAGCTGTAATATTGCGACCCGATCCAAATAAGGGTTCAGACAGTCTTTTTACAACATCAATGGGTTTGTTGCTCACACAGTAAGGACCTTCTGGTTGTTTTCCTGCATAAACTTCCAGGTTGTAAGTGTAGGTCTTACTGGCATCAACAAGGGCATAAATTTTTATTCCATATTTGTTTGGCTTTGATGGAATATATTGACGAAAGGCACATCTACCACGAAAACCAGGGAGCATTTCGTCAATAGTGAGATTCTCTCCAGGGTAATAACTTTGTTTACAGTTTACAACAAATCTTTGAAATATATCACGAATTGGAGCAAGTCGGTCATGTGTTTTGCGTTCGGTTCGGGTAGTTCTGTCGTCAAACCGAAGGCAACGAATTAGAATCTTGAATCTGTTTATGGACATAACAAGGCTAAATTTTTCAACTCCATCCCCATCTTTACCCCAAAGTTCCTCCAAACTTTGTCTATTTGCCCTATAAGCTCCTGCAAGGTACAGTAATCCAAAAAAAGCATGCAGTTCTATTTCATCTGTGGGCTTGATGGTTCTGTTGCAGATGTACTTGTCCTTTATAATGTCTATATATTGGTTGGTATATGTGACAATAGAGTCCAGAATGTCATCTGTAAATATACTGTTCCAGCATTCAACTGCAGTTTTTGCATTACGTGCAGTTCCTATTACTGCAGGAAGGTGAGTAATAATGTTTAAAGGTTCCCTACGTTTTTTCTGGAATGGTTTCTTGTTCCATTTAATATTTTTATCTTTTCCAATATAATATGATCCAACTTCTTCATCCTCACCACTGTCACCATCTTGCTCTGTTTCAGAATCCAGGACACATTCTTCCACCTCATCATGAGAATCAATCTCACTTTCCTCTCCTAAATCCTCATTCAGTGTGAGGTCTCTATCATCTAACAGCATGTTTGTTACTTCCTCAACATCAAGTTGTTTGGATAAATTGTACATTTTCCTCTCCATTTCAGCAGATAATCTGAAGCAAGAGAAGGAATATGTTAGGGAACTACTGTATATGCCTGAGCAGCACACTTTCTTTTATAAAATCTCCCTTATTTCTATGAAATATCCTCACATTTTGTGCTATACATTCATAAAACAAGCTAAATAAACTATTGTGATGAATAAAAACATAAAATACCAACCTTACTGAATGTGACATATTCACATACAATGAGCCTGAGATCTGTGCAGCTATATCCTCTCCCCTGAAGCTCTGAAATCCAACTGTGATATCAGGTTTCACAGACCTTCAAGAGACAGGAGACTACCTGGAGGGAGGGGGTTTCCTCACAATCTGGTGAGGAAGGAGAAATGAAAGTAAAAGAGAAGCGCCTGTCAGATCAGTTGTATGTGACGGAGGGTTAAGTATATAATTCCACATGTGTTAACTCATAGTTTTGATGCCTTCAGTGTGAATGTACAATTTTCATAGTCATGAAAATACAGAAAAATCTTTAAATGAGAAGGTGTCCAAACTTTTGGTCTGTACTGTATATATAGATAGATTTAGACTGTATATACGTATGTTTTCCCGAATATTTGAGCCCATGGGTCCACTATATGTCCATTTTGCAAGCCGGCAAGAAAATCTCGCCACACGGACGCTTACATGCGAGAAAATCGCATCCTCGCACTGCACAGGAATGACATACGGATCACTGTTCAGGGAACATTTCTGTGATTGTCGTCCGTGTAAAGCGGACCGGTTTTTTTTTTTTTATTATTTTTTATATATATTCACGTTGTGTGTGACTCCAGCCCAAAGGAGATCCCCCAATATTAAACATAATGGTATTTTACTTACTGATCAGAAGGGGTCTGATTGTCATGACCTTGCAAAAGAACAGGGGCAGCAGCATTTTTTTCCCCTCCACAGCAGCACTGCCATCTATCTGCAGTGTAGGGAAGTGCAACACAGCCCTATGTATGTGAACGGAGCAGCAACCTGTACAGCACTGCCACTTTGACAGTAAAAAAATTATGGAGAATTGACCCCATAACTGAGCATATTTACACCATTATATAATAATTGGGAATATCTCTTTAAAAAAAGTAATATCTGCAGATTATTTTACCTTTTTTTTTTCCCTACCGTTGGATTTTTTTTTTCAATTTTTGCAAGGTTGTTTCCACCAATTTCTCCCATCGGGAATCAATGTACAGTCTAAGTTATGTCAACGCTGCAGTTTTTTTCTTGGAACCAGAGGTGACTCCAGGTCAGGAATAAGCTGCAACCTTAGAAGGAAGATAGGCTTTTCAATGACTGTTCAATAATACAGAAAATCTGATGGTTCAGAACCTGTCCGGTCCCTTTTAGGCTGCATTCATTTATATCTTCAGTTTTAAAGCTGAAGTCTTAAACAGGTAAAGTTTTTATTCTACTTACACATATGTAGCAAATATTTTATATGTACCTGCCTGAAATTGTCTTTGCAAGGAGTTCGGAAAGCTGGAAAGCCCCCAAGGCAAATGTTAGGATTTGTTTCAGCCTTGTGGTATTGTGCTTTGGGGTAGTGTGGTGCCACCTACAGGTCATTTTTCCTTACTGCAGTTTTATGAAAATTAATGTTTGAAATGTATTTTGTGAGAACATCTTGGATTTGTGGGTTGTTTGGCTATTTTCTTGCTGAAGGGGGCAAGTTTACCTTTCAAATGGTGTATAATTTGTGTGTGTGGGTGCAGTATGAACGGCGATACAAAGAAGTCACCGAAAAAGGGTGTTTTGAAATAATATAGGGTAGGCACATTTGTGAATAAGGTTCAAGTAATATTGCATATAGCTGAGCCATGGGCCCCAAAATCAATTTCACTGGTGGGCTTATGGCATCGAAGCTTGACACTCCCTGTATCCCATATCGTTCAGATATTTTGAGTACAAAAGACTCAAAGTTTAGGGTTTCTTTTTCTTCTTTGTGGCTTCCCAACATTCTAAAAACAGTTTTCAGAAGAATATGCCAACTCTTTATGATCATTGGGGGACCAACCTCTGGAATCACAATCCTGAAAATGAGGAGCAGCAACGCTAATTTAGTTCCATCCCCTTCTACATTTTTCATGTACAGCAGCGACCAGAGTACCTGACTATACAAGGAACTGCTGCCAGCCCCATTCCCAAGAAGCAGACCTTCAGTTCCCTGCACAACAATCCGACATTATTACTCACATTCTTATGTTTTTCTCTTAGGCTGTGTTCACACATTGTGGTTTTGCTGCGTTTTACAGTACCAGCAAAAGCTATGAGATTTCAGAAATCTCATTCACACAGTTGTTTTTTCTGAGTTAGAAAACTGCTGCGTTTTTTGAAAACTGCAACATGTCACTTTTCATCATTTTTTTGTTAGTGTGTTTTTTTTTTCACCCATAAAAAGCAATGGATAAGTGCAAAAATGCAGCAAAAAATGCAGGTATCAAGTTTTGCTGCGTTTTTAGTGCAAAAACCTAAGTTCATCACGTTTTTTTTTTTGGGGGGGGTCACTAACTATTGTCAGCAAAATGCAGCAAAACCTTATTTTTGTAAGCAGCTTCTTTACTGCCAAGAGAGCAGGTTTTGCCTGCAAAAAAAAAAAAAACTGCAGCAAAAATGCCATGTGTGAACATAGTCTAAAAGTCACCTGTAGCTTAAAGGGGTTGTACCCTACTAGGACAACCCTTTCTTAAATCAAATATTCGTCCCTTATACAGTGATAAAGCCTGTACTCGCCTCCTATGCCGGCAGCGTTCCTGCGTTGTGGGCACTCTCTCCCCGGGGCCGTGATGCGGTGGAATGACACGCGACGTCGGTGCCCAATCAGAGCTGGCGTTACTGTCTCCGCCTTCATACGAACTGAACATGAAAAGGAAGCCAGGGATCAGCTGCAGCCCGAACTTCGTCTTCATGTTCAGTTTGTCTGCAGGCGGAGACAGTAACGCCAGCTCTGATTGGGCGCCGGCGTCCCGGGTCCTAACACTGCATCACAGCCCCGGGGAGAGTGAGTGGCGAAACATTGAGAACGGAGCCAGCACGGGAGGTGAGGATAGGCTTCATTATTTTATCGGTGCCGAACATGTAGTTTAAGAAAGGGTTGTCCTAGTAGTGGAGAATACGTTTAAGGATTGTTTGTTATATAAGTTGAAAATCAAGATATGGAATGTTTGTGGTGGGAGTTCACGTTTGATAGGGACACATGCATTGAAATAGTTAATGTAATAATGTATGAGACTGAAGCTGTTTGGGAGATTAAAATTTGATCTGGTTCTTAGAAGACAAAAGTATATCTAGTCAAAACACTGTAACAAGTGTCTGCATTCCAAAGCATGATGTGATCACTGTGCTGAGCCTGGCTGAACTGATAACACTCCTTACTTACAAAAAGAGGCATCACTTATATTAAAGATCTATTTTGCTAAAGTTTTACTATTTTATTTTATCAATATGTAACTTCTGATTCTGGTCTTGTCTGCTGAAAGCCCATGTATGTGTCCTAAGTATAACCCCACTTTAAACCATGAATCTCTACTGTGATAGTCTTTATTTTAGTGCAATTACTGTCGTAAACTTAGTTTCCGGTGATCTAAAAGACCTATACGCAAATATTGTTTCATCATTGTGTTTGGCTCACACTTAGTCTACTTTCACACTAGCGTTAACTGCAATCCGTCACAATGCTTCGTTTTGCAGAAAAAACGCATCCTGCAAAAGTGCTTGCAGGATGCGTTTTTTTCCCCATAGACTTGTATTGACGCATTGCGACGGATTGCCACACGTCGAATCTGTCGTGCGACGGATGCGTCGTGCTTTGGCGGACCGTCGGCACAAAAAAACGCTACATGTAACGTTTTTTGCTGCCGACGGACCGCTTTTTCCGACCGCGCATGCGCGGCGGGAACTCCTCCCCCACCTCCCCGCACCTCACAATGGGGCAGCGGATGCGATGAAAATCTGCATCCGCTGCACCCGTTGTGTGGCGCTTACAACGCTAGCGTTGGTAACCTCGGCCGGACGCACTGCGACGGGCCGAGCCCGACGCTAGTGTGAAAGAGGCCTAAGCTGCAGGTCGGGCTGAGCACACGGACCTAGGGCGATAGCACAGCAGTGGGGATCTGGACAATAAGCAATGCTGGATGGCAAGCAAGCGAAGCAGGACACACTGGGAGCCAGTGGTGACAATCACAGGAAAGCTGGCTGGTGCAAGGTCAGCAGAATGTCTGAACCAGGTTATGGATGCAAATTGTAGGAACCACAGGACATCACTGCAGTGATGAATGTTGCGTATCGTGAACAGTCTCTAAGAAACGGTAGAGCAAGCAACTGATGAATCAGGTAGCAAACGGTGGATTGACCAGCAGATCTGTCAGTCGGTGCACGTTGTCAATATCATGGGACTTGGCGAATCTTAATTCATCATAATATGAATTGTCTATAAATATCCGTTCATAATGCATACAGCAAATGATGGGTTAAAAAGCTTGTACGTGCTAGTTGTTGAATTCAGAGGTTTAATGAGATAACTGGATGAGGAAACTGGATGTTTTCAGAGTCCAAACACAAGGAAGCTAAAAGGTTATAGAGAGATGATTTCACTGAGACGCCGAGCAATGTGTAAAGAATGAGGTGGAGCACAGTAAAGGGCATAGTCCATAGGAGAAGGGAGCAGAGCTGACTGAGACATGTGTAACCCAATATTTTATCACTTTTCTTTTTCATGACTCTGTTTAAGCTTTCATTGTCCAAAATGTCCTAAGCTATTTCTAATACAGCATACTCCAGAGCCATAACATTCATTTTGATACTTTCCATTTTTGGCAAATACATGTTTTATATTTTGAATATAGAATTTTACACAATTATTCACTTTCGGTATCTATTTTTCTGTTTGTAAAATCTCTTCTTGCATTTAATAGGAATTATTTCTCCTAATTTCTCAGCAGAAATGCAGTCCCGATCTCTTGCTTTGTCTTGCATATGACAATGTGGCACATGCTGATGACCAGTCATGCCTAAGTATACTACTTCTAGGTCCTTCTATAATTGCCATTTGTCAGCTTGATTCTGCAGCCAAACAATTGTAGGCTTCATTTAAATGCAGATCTACCATGTTTGATTTTTTTCAGACTTTCAGTTGTCTGTAGTTGAAAAGTCATTTGTGCTGTATTACATATTTTCTTACCATTTAAGGGAACCTGTCACCCCCAAAATGGAAGGTGAGCTAAGCCCACCGGCATCAGGGGCTTATCTACAGCATTCTGGCTATTTCCCAGCATTAATCTGTGAAGTTGCACATGAACTTGTTCTAGAGGAACTAATAGCTCGTCTTTTTTTTTTTCAAGAAAACCAAGCAGTGTGATGTGGCATTAATCTGTTAGTTGGCATATATAAAACAATGTGGGTGGGAAGCATTGTACATTATGTTAATTGTATGTGCTTTGTGCATCCAATTTGTCTTTCATCCACCAAGTTGCTCTTACAAATTCATTATACTTGGAACTGCATTTACTGTATATACTCGAGTATAAGCCGACCCGAGTATAAGCTGACCCCCCCCTAATTTTGCCACAAAAAACTGGGAAAACTTAATGACTGGAGTATAAAGGGCACCTGTCACCCCGAAAATCCCGGGTGAGGTAAGCCCACCGGCATCAGGGGCTTATCTATAGCATTCTGTAATGCTGTAGATAAGCCCCCGATGTTACCTGAAAAAGGAGAAAAAGACGTTATATTATACTCACCCAGGGGCGGTCCCGCTGATGGTCAGGTCAGATGGGCGTCTCCGGTCCGCTGCGGCGCCTCCTATCTTCTTTCCATGACGTCCTCTTCTGATCTTCAGCCACGGCTCCGGCGCAGGCGTACTTTGCTCTGCCCTGTTGAGGGCAGACAAAGTACTGCAGTGCGCATGCGCCGGGCCTCTGACCTTTCCGGCGCCTGCGCACTGCAGTACTATCCTCTGCCCTCAAGAGGGCAGAGCAAAGTACGCCTGCGCCGGAGCCGTGGCTGAAGATCAGAAAAGGACGTCATGGAAAGAAGATGGGAGGTGCCGCAGCGGACCGGAGACGCCCATCTGACCGGACCATCAGCGGGACCGCCCCTGGGTAAGTATAATATAACGTCTTTTTCTCCTTTTTCAGGTAACATCGGGGGCTTATCTACAGCATTACAGAATGCTGTAGGTAAGCCCCTGATGCCGGTGGGCTTACCTCACCCGCGATTTTCGGGGTGACAGGTTCCCCTATAAGCCTGGTAAATTTCAAAAATAAAACTACATACCAATAAAAGTAAAATTAATAGAGCCATCAGTAGGTTGAGTGTTTTTGAATATCCATATTGAATCAGGAGCCACATATAATGCTCCATACAGTTCATGATGTGCTCCATAGAAATATTTGCCCCATACAATGCTGCATAAAGGTTGGTGGCCCCATAAGATGCTCCATAGATTATGCCCCATAAAATGCTCCATAGATTATGCCCCATAAAATGCTCCATAGATTATGCCCCATAAGATCCTCCATACATTATGCCCCATAAAATGCTCCATAGATTATGCCCCGTAAAATGCTCCCCACATTATGCCCCATAAGATGCTCCATACATTATGCCTCATAAGATGCTCCACTCATTATGCCCCATAGGGCTAGGTTCACATTACATTATGTGAACCCGTTTAACGGACTACGTTACATCGCGGCATAACGCAGTGTAACGTAGTCCGTTAACGCCGCCATTGTTTGTAATGGCGAACGCATCACTAGCGCACGCCCACATTGGGCGTGCGCTAGCGATGTGCTATCATTTGAGTGACGGCAAGCAGCGTTCGCGGTCCGTTTCTCCCTAGCGCAGATCGGGCATGTGCGCTAGCAGGATCGGCAAACGCGGTCCTTTTTGGGACATTGCGTTAGCGCAGTCCGTAGCGCTATGCGCTAAACGGACTGCCCTAACGCAATGTGACCCTAGCCTAAGATGCTCCACACATTATGCCGCATAAGATGCTCCATACATTATGTCCCATATGCTGTTGCCGCGATTAAAATAAAAAAAAAATCACATACTCTCCTGACGTCGCTCAGGCCCCTGGCACTTGCGATATTCACCTTCCACGTTCCACCGATGCGCGACGCTCTTGTCTTCCATCGTCCGCAGTGACTGTTCAGGCAGAGGGCGCACACTAACTACGTCATCGTGCCCTCTCACCTGAACAGTCACAGCCAGAGGACGGAAGACAGAGCGGTGCGCAGTGGTGAAACAGGGAGAGGTGAATATCGCGCAATGCTCACCCTCCCCCGTTATACTCACCTGCTCCTAGCACGGTCCCTGGCAGTTTCTCACTGTCAGGTGGTCTCCGGTAGCCGGCGGCATCTTCCTATGTTCAGCGGTCACATACCGCTCATTAAAGTAATGAATATGCATCCATATTTATTACTTTAATTAGATGGTGGCCCGATTCTAACGCATCGGGTATTCTAGAATATGTATGTATGTATATATGTATGTATATAGCAGCCACATAGTATATAGCACAGGCCACGTAGTATATAGGAGCCATGTAGTATATAGCAGACAAATACTACGTGGCCTGTGCTATATACTATGTGGCTGCTATATACATCCAGACATACATATTGTAGAATACCCGATGCGTTAATACAGACCACTCAGTATATAACACAGCCCAAATAGTATATTACACAGCCCACACAGTATATAGCAGCCACGCAGTATATAACACAGGCGATGTAGTATATAACACAGGCCATGCAGTATATAACAGTGGCCACGTAATATATAGCAGAGGCTACGCAGTACATAACACAGCCCATATAGTATCTAACACTGGCCACGTAGTATATAGCAGCCATGCGGTATATAATGCAGCCCACGCGGTATATAGCAGTGTGGGCACATATCCGTGTTAAAAAAAGATAATTAAAATAAAAAATAGTTATATACTCACCCGCCGGGATCCAGCGAAGCTGTCCCTATGCGCACAGCTGCCGCCATCTTCCGTTCCCAGGATGCATTGCGAAATTACCCAGATGACTTAGCGGTCTCGCGAGACTAAGTCTTCTGGGTAATTTTGCAATGCATGTCTGGGAACGGAAGCTGGCGGCAGCTGCGAGCGCATCGTCGGACTACGGAAGGTGAGCATAGCAGGATTTTTTGTTTGTTTTTTTAATTTTTAACATTAGATCTTTTTACTATTGATGCTGCATAGGCAGCATCAATAGTAAAAACTTGGTCACACAGGGTAAATAGCAGCAGTTACGGAGTGCGTTACCCGCGGCCCTTTACCGCTGGCATTAACCCTGTGTGAGCGGTGAGTGGAGGAGAGTATGCGGGCGCCGGGCACTGACTGCAGGGAAGTAGGGAGGGACTAATCGGACTGTGCCAGTCGCTGATTGGTCGTGGCAGCCATGTCAGGCAGCTGGCGAGACCAATCAGCGACGTGGGATTTCTGTGACGGAAGTTGCCGACAGACAGAAAGACAGACAGACGGAAGTACCCCTTAGACAATTATATATATATATATAGATGAGCGGTACCACGTGACCGCTGAACACAGGAAGAGCTGCCCGGAGACCATTGGACATGAAGGGACCGCGCCAGGAGCAGGTGAGTATGTGACAGCCGCCACTCCCCCTCTTTCAGCCCAAAAAAGTGGGTTGAAAATCTCGGCTTATGCTTGAGTATATACGGTACCTTTTTTTCTGGATTCTCTTACCATTTTTGTATTCTTAATAATTTGAAGAATGAATGAATTACCGTGGTTAGATAGTAGAATTGTTGAAAAGCTTTTTGTGTATTTTTGGTAGCGCATTTAGAGTTCCTTTTGTTTGAATCTACTCCTAAATCACAGGTTGTCAACTAGCTGAATATGTATGAGCTTTGTTTACCCAACGACATTTGTCCTGTTTTCCCTCTTTCAAAATGAAGGTTTCTTCATTATGGAACATAACACAAATGTAGTCTCTTATAAATGAACTACGTAGTTATGTTTGTGGGTAATAGGTTGCTAAACATGAGCTAGCCAACATGTTCCCCCATATGAGCACGCCATCCCCTTATAACCATAACTGACAGCGTACTTGTCACATCTGTCTCTTAACAGAATGCTGTAATCCCTGCCCTGGTCGCTAGGCGGCACCACATTAATACGGTTACTGCTGAACGCCGTCAGCGCCTGGCTGTTTAGCTTGAGATTGCTGAGACTAGTTTTCCCTTTCATGTCCACCTGTGTGTTGCTGTAGTAATCTGCTAAAATACGTAACGCTCTGCTAGAAGCCAATGGTAGGGCTCCTTTCTATATAACCCCCAGCAGAACGTTTATGGCTGCCAGTTATTTAATTCAGATTGATTTGGTCGCTCTGATCAATAGCTCCTGTTATGCTACTTTGTTTATTCAGTTTTCTGACCTCTGCTTATATATGCCACCTGCTTGCCTTCTGATTTTGTCCCTAACTTGACTCATGGTATCAACCCTTGTTGCTGCCAGCTAGTTCCACCAGTCAGCAGCTGATTTTGCTCTGCCCAGGGGCCCTGTGTAAGTCCAGATCCCTGTACAGGGGGTTAAAAGGAGAAGGCCAGTGCAACCCCTGGGAACTGGTTGTCTGTGTAAGCTCTATTATTATTTGCCAAGCTTCCACAAACTGTTTACCCGTGACAGTACTACCACAAAAGTCAAGTTCACACAAGGCAGATACGCTGTGAATTTTTCCAGGGGATAACTTGCAGCATAATTTGGGACTAAAGTTTACAAGTTTATACAACATCTCAAACAAGCTGCATAACCTATGGGCGGTTTTTAAAACTACATCATTATTAATTTCTGCTGCCGATTTTCACCACAAACCTCAGTGTGCAATACACAGGGTGAATATGGCTTCAAATCCTGGGCAAAATCCTCAGAGTTTTTGCTTAATTAGCATCTTGAATTGAAGTATCATTGTTCTTCCATGATAGATCACCTTGATTAACTCTTTAAACTTTAATAAAAAAATAATTACATATATGTACGTCATCTGCAAGGTATAGATTCAGCAAAATGCCAAACATGTTAATCATTATATTTTTACCAGCAGTAACTTGCAGTCAGGCTACTCCTGCAATAGCTGAAATCAGTGTTACTTATAAGGAATCTGTCAGCAGGTTTTTGCTACCTCATTTGAGAGCAGCCGGATAGGAAAAGAGACCCTGAATTTGACAATGTATCACTTAATGTCCTGGGTGCAGCGGTTCTGACACATTTAGGGTGCGTGTCCACGGTTCATAATGACGGCGCTTTGAATGGAGCGGAAAACCCGCACCGCTCAAAGCGCTGCCCCCTTCTGTACACTCGGTGATTCCGGATGTGTTCATTGCATACATCCGGAATAACCGCACCCCATACATAGGGCCCTGTGATTTATTTTGCGGTGATGGAGCGTCGCCGCAAGATAAACAGGCATGCTGCGTTCTAAAAAGACAGGCTGCATATCCGTAAACGCAGGGCCGCCGGATGCGAGTTCGCACGCATAGTGGAGACGGGATTTCATAAAATCCCCTCCACTATGCTGTAACATCTGGACGCTGCGGCTGTACGCAGCGTTCAATCCGCAGCTAATCCGGATGTAATCCTGAACGTGGACACATACCCTTAGAGGTTTACATTTAGCAATGAAGCACAGCTGAGTAAGCCAACCCCTCCCACAACAGGCTCAGTGTACACGGCTATAGATCCTCCTGAGCTGCTTCTCAAAGGAGGGGGCTCAGACTACCAGGCACTTGCTGCTGTGTCCCAGCAAAATGCTACTGGTGCTAAAACAAATAATTATTATTATTATTTATTGTTATAGCGCCATTTGTTCCATGGCGCTTTACATGTGAGGAGGGGTATACATAATGAAAACAAGTACAATAATCTTAAACAATACAAGTCATAACTGGTACAGGAGGAATGAGGACCCTGCCCGCGAAGGCTCACAATCTACAAGGGATGGGTGAGAATACAGTAGGTGAGGGTAGAGATGGTCATGCAGCGGTTTGGTCGATCGGTGGTAACTGCAGGTTGTAGGCTTGTCTGAAGAGGTGGGTCTTCAGGTTCTTTTTGAAGGTTTCGATGGTAGGCGAGAGTCTGATGTGTTGTGGTAGAGGGTTCCAGAGTAGGGGTGATACGCGAGAGAAATCTTGTATACGATTGTGGGAAGAGGAGATAAGAGGGGAGTAGAGTAGGAGATCTTGTGAGGATCGGAGGTTGCGGGTAGGTAAGTACCGGGAGACGAGGTCACAGATGTATGGAGGAGACAGGTTGTGGATGGCTTTGTACGTCATGGTTAGGGTTTTGTAGTGGAGTCTCTGGGCAATGGGGAGCCAGTGAAGGGATTGACAGAGGGGAGAGGCCGGGGAATAGCGGGGGGACAGGTGGATTAGTCGGGCAGCAGAGTTTAGAATAGATTGGAGGGGTGCGAGAGTGTTAGAGGGGAGGCCACAGAGCAGGAGGTTGCAGTAGTCAAGGCGAGAGATGATGAGGGCATGGACTAGGGTTTTTGCAGATTCATGGTTGAGGAATGAACGGATTCGTGAAATATTTTTGAGTTGAAGTCGGCAGGAAGTGGAAAGGGCTTGGATATGTGGTTTGAAGGAGAGATCAGCGTCAAGGATTACCCCGAGGCAGCGAGCTTGTGGGACTGGGGAGAGTGGGCAGCCATTTACTGAAATGGATAGGTTCGTTGGGGCGGTCGCGTGAGATGGGGGAAAGATGATGAATTCTGTTTTGTCCATGTTAAGTTTCAGAAATCTAGCGGAGAAGAAGGATGAAATAGTGGACAGACATTGAGGGATTCTGGTTAGAAGGGAGGCAATATCTGGTCCAGAGATGTAGATCTGTGTGTCGTCAGCATAGAGGTGATACTGAAAGCCATGAGATTCTATGAGCTGTCCCAGGCCAAAGGTGTAAATGGAGTAGAGCAAGGGCCCAAGGACTGAACCTTGTGGGACTCCGACAGATAGGGGGCGAGGTGAGGAGGTAGTGTGTGAGTAATTCAAGTAAACAAAACCATGGTGCTTGGTAAGGCCTTTTTCACACTAGCGTCATTTGGAATACGTCGCAATGCGTCGTTTAGGGGAAAAAGCGCATCCTGCAAAGTTGTCTGCAGGATGTGTTTTTTCCCCATAGACTAACATTAGCGACGCATTGACACACGTCGCAACGGTCGTGCGACGGTTGCGTCGTGTTGTGGCGGACCGTCGGCAGCAAAAAAACGTTACATGTAACGTTTTTTGATGCGTTGTGTCCGCCATTTCCGACCGCGCATGCACGGCCGGAACTCTGCCCCCACCTCCCCGCAACTCACAATGGGGCAGCGGATGCGTTGAAAAACTGCATCCGCTGCCCCCGTTGTGCGGCGCTTGCACAGTATGCGTCGGTACGTCGGGCGGACGCAGCACGACGGCCCCGTACCGATGCTAGTGTGAAAGTAGCCTAAGAAAGACATAATTGAAATCTGTGTTTTAACCCTTTCACCATGCTTCGGCTTACATAGCAAAAATCTGCTGACAAATTTACTTTGAGAGGTTAAACTCTATGGATGTCACTCAATTGACACTTTCTCCATGACACAATCACAGAGGGCTGATCGGTTGTTGTTGGTTGTTCTGTCTCACTTTCTTATAAAGCTCTGCGATAAGCGATTTATTTCCACCCCTCGCTGAGTGTGGTGTGACTAAGGGGGGCTCCTGGCACTGGGTTAGGTTACCTGTTGCGGCATCTCCGGGTGAGGCAGGCGTCCTGTTTGTGTGCTGGGCGGCGGCGCTGCGGTTTTGATCCAGCGCGGCTGCGGCGTTAGGACAGCGGCGCCGCAGCGTTATCCTGAGTGGCGCCGCGGCATTAGGTCAGCGGCGCCGCAGCGTCTTCCGGAGCGACGCCGCGGCGTTGGAGGCGGAGATCGGCGCCGCTGTTCCTCCAGAGGCTTCGGCCCTGCCTGGCTTCCAGCAGGCATGGGGCTGCTTCCTGGAGCCCGGGACTTCCGTACAGCAGGCCGCGCTGCGGGACTCCGCCCCTTCCGGCGCGTCACGTCCGGTTCCGGCTTCTCCTTTCACTGAGGGGGAAAATTGAGGCCCCGGCTTCGGGCCTACTCTAGGCTGCAGCATAGTTTGGCGGTCCCTCCCCCTATAGCCTGCTGGACATATAAGGCAGCACATTTGGGCTCCGTATCGTGCTGTCAGGATCCATCTTTGTATTCGTGGGGACACAGGACTGGGGTAAGTGCTTCTCCCCCATCTGGCTGAAGCATTCTTTTTTTCCCAGTTTCTGGCCCTGGGTATAGCATTACGGATCGTTATGTCTAGAAGGGTTAAGACTCACACGGTTCTTTTTACCAGTTGTGTATCTTGTAGTGCCCTTTTTCCGCACGCCCAAAGTAATCGCCTCTGCGAGGCCTGTGACTCTGAACGCGTCCAGGAGCCCCCCCCTGCCAGTTCTCCAGTAGTCTCTCCAGCTCCGGTCCCTCAAGCAGATGCTGGGGTAGCTCCACCGGAATGGGTCACGTCCTTGTCACAATCCATGGCGTCCCTTGCTGAAGCGATCAAATCTCTGCAGACCCCGGCGGTCGGGACCGGTAATCCACCTGTCTCAGAGAGGGCCTCAGGGTCTCAGGAGTCTTCGGCCTGCAGGGGCCGCGCTCTCACTTGACAGACGCATGGAAAGCGGATTCGCAAAGCGTCGCCCAGGCACTCAGGTGCTTCCGCATCCTGGAGTTCCGTATCTCGCTCTCCTTCCCCTGCAGAAAGCGGGGAAGTTGAGACTGACTACGAGTCGGAAGGGTCTCTTAATTTTGATAAACCTGGGTTTCAGGAGTCAGTAGACAGCCTAATTGAAGCTGTCAATCAGTCTTTGGGGATAGAAGACGAGCTCGCCTCTTCCTCTGATCATAAGGTCTCATTTAAGCGGACTAAACGGGCCCATAGGGTCTTTTCCTCTCATCCTGAGTTCGAGGACCTGATTCGACGCAATCGGGAGCACCCGGACAAACGCTTTTCAGGGCAAAGATGCTCTGAAGGCTAGCTATCCCTTTGCTTCGGAACTTTGTAGTGATTGGGCAGAAAATCCTTCTGTAGATCCTCCAGTGTCCCGTTTAGCCTCTAACACGTTGCTATCTCTCCCTAATGGCTCATCGATTAAGGATCCTACGGATCGTCTTATAGAGAGCTTGGCTCGTTCCGTCTTTGAGGCCTCAAGCTCAGCACTTTTTCCTTCCTTTGCAGCAACTTGGGTTGCCAGGGCTATGATATCTTGGTCAGACTCGTTATCTAAGGCTCTCCAAGAAGGTAATGTGTCAGCGGAATTGGCTGAAATGTCGTCTCAGGTAGCTATGGCTGGTAGCTATCTGATTAACGCATCTCTGGATGCGGCAGATTGTGCTTCTTCGGCTGCGTCTAATGCTATTGCCATCAGAAGGGCCCTTTGGTTAAGGTCCTGGCGGGCTGATTCTACCTCTAAAAAATCTCTTACATCCCTGCCGTATCAGGTTGGTCGTTTGTTCGGAGAAAAGCTGGATCAGCTCATTTCTGACTCCACAGGAGGGAAAAGCAAGTTTCTTCCTCAGCAGAAGGCTAGACAGCCTTTTCGGCGCCAATTTCAGGCCCGTTTTAGAACCTTTCGCTATGTCAGATGGGCCCCAGCATCAGGCTCTCCTGCGCAGGGTCGGCCCAATCAGGACCGAGACGGTTGGATCTCTTATACGGCCAGCCAAGGGGGAAGAATGCGTCCCCAGTCTTCTAGATCCAGAGGATCTAGGACTCAAAGATTTTCGGCCAAGTGACTGGAGGCCTCCTCCGGGTGTCTCCAAAAAAGTAGGCGGACGTCTACTTTTATTTCGCCAGGTCTGGCTTCAGGTAATTCACGACCAGTGGGTGGCAGAGCTCGTATCTTCAGGTTACAAGATAGAGCTGGTCCGTCTTCCTCCTCCCCGGTTCTTCCCATCCCGTCTTCCCAGGTGCAAATCTCTCCGTCAAAGCTTGTTCAATTCCATAGAGTCTCTCCGTATCAGCTGTGTCATTTCTCCTGTTCCAAAGGAAGAAAGGTTTCAGGGCTTTTATTCCAATCTTTTTGTAGTGCCCAAAAAGGACGGAGCAGTGAGGCCTATCCTAGATCTCAAACTCTTAAACAGGTTTGTCCGCGTTCGACACTTTCGGATGGAGTCTCTGCGGTCGGTCATCGCCTCTCTGGAAAAGGGAGAATTTTTGGCCTCAGTAGACATTCAGGATGCTTATCTTCATATTCCCATCTTTCCGCCTCATCAAAGATTTCTCCGGTTTGCCGTAAACAATCTACACTTCCAGTTCACGGCATTACCTTTCGGACTGGCCTCCGCTCCCAGGGTGTTCACAAAAGTCATGTCGACTGTGGTGTCCATTCTGCACTCCCGAGGTATAGTCGTCTTGCCATACCTAGACGATCTGCTGATCAAGGGACCGACATTTCAATCTTGCAGGGAAAATGTCGGCATCACTCTGGACACCCTTTCCCGTCTAGGTTGGTTGGTAAATTTAAGGAAGTCATCCCTACAGCCGTCTCGGAAAATCTCTTTTTTAGGCATGATCTTCGACACCTCTCAAGCCCTATCTATCCTTCCCCAGGACAAGGTCCTAGCCCTTCGGCGGGAAGTGAGGAATCTTCTACAACCATACCCTCATACGATTCGGTCCGGGATGAGGGTGTTAGGAAAGATGGTTGCAACCATAGAGGCGGTTCCGTTTGCACAGCTTCATCTTCGACCCCTCCAACGAGCAATCCTATCAGTGTGGAACAGAAATCCTCTCTCTCTCAACCGCAGATTTCGGTTGTCTTTCCAGATCAAGCAGGCTCTCTCTTGGTGGCTAAACAGCTCATCTCTACTCAGGGGGAAGCCCTTTCCCCCAACCAATTGGCTAGTGGTCACAACAGATGCCAGTCTCCTGGGTTGGGGAGCAGTGTTCTTCCATCACACAGCTCAGGGACGCTGGTCTCCTCGGGAATCAGATCTCCCCATCAATATCTTAGAGATTCGAGCAGTTCGGCTAGCCTTGTTACGTTTTCACCATCTTCTGGTGGGTCGCCCTGTCCGAATTCAATCGGACAACGCCACAGCGGTAGCTTACATAAATCACCAGGGGGGCACCCGCAGCAAGGCAGCCATGCAGGAGGTAAAACAGATTCTACTCTGGGCGGAGAGAAATCACTCTGTGATCTCAGTGGTCCACATTCCGGGCGAAGAACACTGGGCGGCAGATTTCCTAAGCCGTCAGGGTCTAGCCTCCGGGGAATGGTCTCTCCATCCCGAGGTTTTTTTGCAGATATGCCATCTTTGGGGAACTCCAGACGTGGATCTAATGGCGTCCAAGGTGAATGCCAAGGTGCCCAGTTTTGTCTCTCGGTACCGAGATCCCCAGGCTATCGCCGTGGATGCACTGGTACTGTCTTGGAACCAATTTCATCTCTCTTATCTGTTCCCTCCTCTGGCTCTGCTCCCGAGGGTAATCAAGAAGATCAAATCGGAGAGAGTGCCGGCTATCCTGATCGCCCCGGATTGGCCTCGACGAACCTGGTATGCAGACCTGGTACAACTTCTCGCCGGGGTTCCATGGCGGCTCTCCGATCGGCCGGATCTTCTATCTCAAGGGCCGATCTACCACCAGAACTCAGGGGTCCTACTTTTGACGGCCTGGCCGTTGAATCTTGGGTTTTAACTCAGGCAGGGTTTTCTCAAAAAGTAGCTGATACCATGATCAGTGCACGTAAGCCCGTCTCGGCCAGGATTTACTATCACACTTGGAAGGTTTTCCTTTCCTGGTGTAGAGTGCGCGGGCTGCCTCCTCTGCGTTTTTCCATTCCTAACATTCTAGCCTTCCTTCAAGCAGGCCTTGATTCTGGGCTTGCTCCAAGTACCCTTAAAAGGCAGATTTCGGCTTTATCAGTCCTTTTTCAGCGCAAGATTGCTACTAATCGTCAGGTCAGGATTTTTTTCCAGGGAGTCGCTCATAAGGTCCCTCCTTATAAGACTCCTTTGGAAGCTTGGGACCTTAATCTGGTCTTAAGGGCTTTACAGAACGCTCCTTTTGAGCCCCTGCAAGATGTTTCTTTGATGTTTCTTTCCTGGAAAGTTGTATTTTTAGTGGCTATAACATCCATTAGACAGGTATCGGAGCTGGCAGCTTTTTCTTGTCGTCCCCCTTTTCTGCAATTTCATCAGGACAAGGTAGTTCTCAGACCGGCACCGTCCTTTTTGCCAAAGGTTGTTTCATCTTTTCACATCAATGAAGATATTGTTCTGCCCTCTTTTTGTCCGGCACCTACGCACCGTATAGAAAAGCTCTCCATACGTTGGATCTGGTGAGGGCTCTGAGGAGGTATATTTCCCGTACGGCTCCTTTTCGCCAGACAGATGCTCTATTTGTCCTTCCGCAGGGTCGCAGGAGGGGATGCGCTGCTTCAAAATCTACCCTGGCCAGGTGGATAAGGGCGACCATTCAGGAGGCTTATCGCACCATGGGCATGACTGTTCCGGCCGGAATCAAGGCTCATTCAACAAGAGCGGTGGGGGCTTCCTGGGCCGTTCGGCACCAGGCCTCAGCAGAACAGGTTTGCAAAGCTGCGACCTGGTCTAGTCTGCATACGTTTGTCAAACATAATGTCCACTCCCAGACCTCTGCAGATGCAAGTCTGGGTAGAAGGATTCTTCAAGCGGCAGTGGCACATTTATAGGACTACCATTGTCTGGATGTCTTTTACTGGTGAGTTATCTTTCCCACCCAGGGACTGCTTTAGGACATCCCACAGTCCTGTGTCCCCCAATGAGGCGAAGGAGAAATAGGGATTTTTGTGTTGCTCACCGTAAAATCCTTTTCTCCGAGACGCTCATTGGGGGACACAGCTCCCTCCCTGGTAGCCTTTTGGCGGCTTTGGTTTTATCTGATTACATTAGTCAGTAGGATCTTTTCTAGACATAAGTTTTCTGTAGATATGCTGTTATATTATTTTTTTGTGTTTTGTTCTCCTACTGCTTTTTGCACCAAACTGGATTCTCTGGTAGCCAGTGTCGGGGTGTATACGATGGAGGAGGAGCTAACTTTTTTTTCAAGTTTACTTAGTGTCAGCCTCCTGGCGGCAGAAGCATACACCCACAGTCCTGTGTCCCCCAATGAGCGTCTCGGAGAAAAGGATTTTACGGTGAGTAACACAAAAATCCCTATATATATCTGTACTCACTCATACATGTTTCAGTCTCTTATGCTGTGTGCACAATTGTACAATTTTTTATTTTTTATTAATTTTATTATTGAACAGCTATGATGCTGTCAGTCCAAAAGGTTAATAAACCTGAATATTTAAAGAGGCAGCCCCCCGAAGAAGCCCACGCGAAACGCGCGTCGGGGCTGCACTGGACCGCACATCACGTAGGCACACTCTTGGGTAAGCTGTCCCTCCACTAGATTGTTCTCTATATTCTTGCTTGGTGCTCCACTTGATTATTACAGTTTGCCATGTGGCAGAGTTGTGCATGATACTCTTTGTGCTCGGGGCATATGTGCAATTACCAAGATTAGAGCGTGTCAATTAACCCTATACTGACATACTTGACATTGACTGCTCGACTTCATTCGCACCAAGCACTTTATGCTGTTATTCTGGTGGAACACTTTTCCCTGATCCTGTTTGTGATGTGGTCTGGTCCTCACACTCATGACTTTCTTGAAAGATGCAGACTTTTTCATTCATCACTGCTTGAAGAAATGTCTTCTAAAAGTGTTAGAAGGTTGAAGGAGATGAATTGAAGGTTGGTGCCCCTTACTGATTCAGTCAAGGGTCCATCCATGTGTTCCATCAAGAGTCACTCTCATCTCATCAGTCCACAAAACCTTTGAAATATCTGTATTTAGATTTTTATTGACCCTGTCTTGTTCAGTGGTGGTCTGGTTTCAGCCTTCCTTACCTTGGCAATGTCTCTGAGCACTGAGCACCTTGTTCTTCTGGGCACTCCAGGGAGGTTGCCTTTCTGGAATGTGACAGCACTGGAGGATAATGGCTCAGGGTCACCTCACGTTTGATTCTTTTTCAAACCTTTGTCAGTTAATGTGCATCTTTAGTTTCTCAACACACTTTTGCCACCCTGTTGACTTTGTGTAGCAAAACTTTTCATGATCCCTAACAAACAGGCAGTTGAGACTAACAGTTGCAAATCATGCAGCTGCAGTGACTCGAACATAATTCTGCACAAATGTTGATTATGACCCCATAAGATGCTCCAAATGCTCAGATAAGACCTATCCGAGTACATTCGCTCATCACCACTCCTTAACCTTCAACCACATCTACATAAAATCCCAATAGCTCATTCCTTATGCTTCTCAATCTCCGTGAGTTTGTGTTGTAAACCCATCCCAAACAACACAAATGACATTTAACAATTTTTACACCATATGGATGGGTAAAAAAAAAAAACCTTGTTGCGGCATCCTCACTGTCTATCACCTCTTCAGTGTCAGAAGTAGAAATAGTAGTGACACTGATTTTTTTTAAATTAAATATAAACAGCAGTTACTAAATTTAAGGGGAAACACCTAGCCAAATAAGATCTCATGCTTTGCACTGATGAGGGGCAATGCCCCAAAACAGTGTCTGCAAATTGAGATTCTGGTTTGGCCTTTATCCTAAGTCATATGGCAAGTCTTGTTAAAGGGTCGATATTGACTTTTAGGTTTGCTACTTCCAATAAGTCACACTAGTTATAGTCCTCTTCCTTAAGCAGCAATTTGCATAATAAAATTAAGGCTAAGCTGTATTTAAATCCCATTTTGACCTATAAAGATGCTCCAGTTGATCTGTGCCAGAGGTGACTAATTCTGCATGGTTGTGGCTAGTCATTGTTGACTGTGGTCATATGTCCATCTTAACGGAACAGAAAGTAAAGAGACCGATGAGGGACCTCAGCTGCGTTGGAACAGGAGCTGCAGGGAATAAGTACAGTATATACTCGAGTATAAGCCGGCCCGAGTATAAGCCGACCCTCCCCCCCCCCCCCCCCTAATTTTGCCACAAAAAACTGGGAAAACTTAATGACTAGAGTATAAGCCTAGGGTGGGAAATGCAGCAGCTACTGGTAAATTTCAAAAATAAAAATAGATGCCAATAAAAGTAAAATTAATTGCGACATCAGTAGGTTGTGTTTTTGAATATCCATATTGAATCAGGAGCCCCACATTATGCTCCATACAGTTCATGATGGGCTCCATAAGATGCTCCATATTAAAATATGCCAAATATAATGCTGCACAAATGTTGATTATGACCCCATAAGATGCTCCATACAGACATTTGCCCCATACAATGCTCCACAAATGCGGATTATGGCCCCATAAGATGCTCCATAGCGCACTAATCGCTTCACCGCGCCCTCTGACCTGAGCGTCAGTGCAGAGGACGGGGAAGACGCAGCGGCGCCGACGGTGGAACGGGGAGCAGGTGAATATCGCGCACTGCCCCCCGTCATACTCACCTGCTCCTGGCGCTGTCCCTTCATGTCTGTTCCCCGGCAGCTTCTTCCTGTAGTGAGCGGTCACATGGTACTGCTCATTACAGTAATGAATATGCGGCTCCACCCCTATGGGAGTGGAGTCGGGTCCATATTCATTGCTGTAATGAGATGTACCATGTGACCGCTCACTAGAGGAAGAAGCTGCTGGGGAGCCAGGGACCGCGCCAGGAGCAGATGAGTATGATTAGACAGCTGCCGCTTCACCTCCCCTGCCGACCCCTGGGTATGACTCAAGTATAAGCTGAGAGGGGCAATTTCAGCCTAAAAAAATGGGCTGAAATTCTCAGCTTGTACTCGAGTATATACGGTAATATAAGCTTTCCTTACTTTATTAGTTTTCAGCATTTTGGGCATGTTTTACATTTAGGCTATACAGCTCCTTTGTGTTCTTTCTGCAATACAATACTAATTCTCATAATATACTTGTCCAATATACAGATCTGTGCAGCACCTCCTGTTACATTCTAATTTTACGTCACTGCTGCGATTACTAATCTGTCCAGTCAGAAGCTGCACATACCATATTCTGAGGTTTATCCACGTGCACCACAAGTCAGACAGAGTACTGACTGATCTAAGCAAAAATTGCACATAGACACTTTGCACAGTCACAAACCTTAGCCTTCAGAGTCCTAAGACAGATCTACCTCTACAAGCAGCAGAGCAATCTAAACTTCATCTCTTGGACTTTGATGTGGATTGCAGGAAGTTGTGGTAGTCTTTGTCTCCCTGCTCATGGTCTCCTGTCTCTGAAACTGCAGAGAGACAGGCTTTCAATACCAGACGAGCAAACCATTGAACTAATGGAAAGTGCATTTCAACCGTGAAGTGAAGGAATTCCAGTGCTGATAAAATGGTGTTTTAGTGAAAGCATCCTCACTAAGAGAATAGATGGCTGGTGCAAGTGCTTCTCACTAAATTAGAATATCATCAAAAAGTTTATTTCAGTTCTTCAATACAAAAAGTGAAACTTATATTATATAGTCATTACAAACAGAGTGATCTATTTCAAGTCTTTTTCTGATAATGTTGATGATTATGGCTTACAGCCAATGAAAACCCAAAAGTCATTACCTCAGTAAAATCGAATAATTAAAAAACACCTGCAAAGGCTTAAGTGCTTAAAAAGGTCTGTTTCAATATGCTCCACAATCATGGGGAAGACTGCTGACTTGACAGATGTCAAGAAGGCAGTCATTGACACACGTCATTGCTAAAGAAGCTGGCGGTTCACAGAGTGCTGTATCCAAGCATATCAACCCCTTTCTGCCACCCAGTGGTCGGCGCTCATAGCAATGCAGTAATTCTGCTACATAGGGGTGATCTGAGCATCGCCTCTATATAGCAGAGGCGATCGAGGTATGGCAGCTTCTAGCTTCCTATGGAGGCTATTGAAGCATGCCAAAATGTAAAAAAAAAAAAGTTTTTCAAAATATGAAAGCAATATAAAAAATTAAATCACCCCCCTTTCGCCCCATTCAAAATAAAAAAAAAAAAAAAAAAAAATCAAACCTACACATTTAGTATCGCCACATTCAGAATCGCACGATCTATCAATAAAAAAAAGGATTAACCTGATACCTAAACGTCGTAGCAATAAAAAAAAAAAAAAAAGTCAAAACGCTACAAATAAGTTTTTTTGGTCGCCGCGACATTGCATTAAAATGCAATAACGGGTGATCAAAAGAACATATCTGCACCAAAATGGTATAATTAAAAATGTCAGCTCGACGCACAAAAATAAGTTCTCACCCAGCCCCAAATCACGAAAAATGGAGGCGCTAATGGTATCGGAAAAAAAACTGCGCTATTTTATTTTTTTTAGCAAATTTTCGATTTTTTTTTTTTTTCACCACTTAGATAAAAAATAACCTAGACATGTTTGGCATCTATGAACTCGTAATGACCTGGAGAATCATAATGTCAGTTTTAGCATTTAGTGAACCTAGCAAAAAAGGCAAAAAAAAAGTGTGAGATTGCAGTTTTTTTGCAATTTCATCGCACTTGGAATTTTTTTCCTGTTTTATTTTTTTAATTATTTTTAACATTCGATGTTTTTACTATTGGCGCTGCATAGGCTGCGTCAATAGTAAAAAAACTTGGTCACACAGGGTTAATAGCAGCAGTAACGCACTGCATTACACCGCGGCATAATGCGGTCCGTTACCGCTGCCATTAACCCTGTGTGAGGGCAGACTGGAGGGGTGTATGCGGGCGCCGGGCAGTGAGTGCGGGGAGTAAGGAGCGGCCATTTTCTTCCAGACTGTGCGCGTCGCTGATTGGTCGTGGCAGCCATGACAGGCAGCTGCCGAGACCAATCAGCGAACGAATAACCGTTACAGACAGACAAACAGAAGGACCCCATAGTTTGTAAGCTTGCGAGCAGGGCCCTCATTCCTCCTGGTATCTGTTTTGAACTGTATTTCTGTTATGCTGTAATGTCTATTGTCTGTACAAGTCCCCTCTATAATTTGTAAAGCGCTGCGGAATATGTTGGCGCTATATAAATAAAAATTATTATTATTATTATAAGGACAGACGGAAGTACCCCTTAGACAATTATATAGTAGATATAAGTTCTGCCAACCATACAGGAGATTACAGTGCGGCATATAAAGTATAGTGACTTGTAAGTGACATTCTTTCTGATTTGGTTTTATTCACTTTTCTCATTTTTTCCGTCTGGTTGAGATTGACATGACAGCTTTTTCCAGCCCTGACTTGTCTGGTGAGTTTATAAGAAACATATACTTGAATGTATGTAAAGCGGTGCAGAATCTGATAGCGCTATATATGCAAAGCATGATAAATTAATTAATAATAATTGACTTCTCACATTTCCAGCACAATCCCCACCTATCCCCAATCTACACAAACTCTCCATCTTGCATACTCCTTTGACATGGAACAGTGACCCCAGTACTTCAGAAATTGTCGTTACTTTGATGCTCCCCCTCCTTAGAAAAACAACAATTGGACACCGTGTGCCAGATAGAGAATGCCCATAAAAAGTACCGTAAGTGTCCTGCAGAAAGTAATAATCCACCCACTGTATTACCTAGAAATGAATAACACTCATTGTGCCCCCCCCCACGCAATAATAATGACTTGAATATTCCATTTGAGGGCTATAAAGTCCCAAGTAACCCAATCAAGTATTAACTACAACAAATGTGTCAAATCTGGACAACCCCTTTCAGGAGACAAGTCTTCAGTCACTCTGTATTGTAGACTTATGCATCGTGACAGCATGCAATGCACATGCTGTCAGGATTCCTCAGTTTGGCTGGTGCGCGCAGGCAGTCATGTCACCTTAGGTATGCAATTTGCATATCTATGGTATCTTTACTGAGAGCATATCTAGTTGGCATGTGATTGCAAGTATGCATTTCATTCTGTCATGATTAAAAAGCCTGAAGTCACATAAAGTGATTGCAGAGTGAAAAAAGTAATAATGCTCCAAATGTCCCCCTTAAAAAATAGTAACGACGAAGTATCCCCTTAAAAACTAATAATGCCCCCTGAGTTACACAATCAAAGCTAATAATGCCTCCATTTAAAACAAAAATGGTCCGATGAGTGCCCCTGCAGAACTAATAATTCTTATTACCATGGCATTTGTAGAGGTCATGGAGCTCTATTCAATTGTCCTAATTTTGACCCCCCAAAAATATTCAGTGCGGTCATGGCACATGGGCGCAATTACAAAAGGTCCTACTTTTAAAGACCGGAAGAGAGTTGTGCATTGCAGCACTTAAACAGTAATTTGCCCCCAAAACAGTACAATGTCCCAATAGTGACATAAACACATTATAATGCTCCCACAGCCTCCCTACACTGTATGGTGCCGCCACAGTGACCCCATCACTGTATGATGTCCTCACGTAGTATGAACGCCCACCCATAGTATGATTCCCACACACAGTATGATGCCTCCACAACTACCCACACGCACGGTATGATGCCTCCACAACTACCCACACGCACGGTATGATGCCTCCACAACTACCCACACGCACGGTATGATGCCTCCACAACTACCCACACGCACGGTATGATGCCTCCACAACTACCCACACGCACGGTATGATGCCTCCACAACTACCCACACGCACGGTATGATGCCTCCACAACTACCCACACGCACAGTATGATGACCCCACAACTACTCGCACGCACAGTATGATGCCACCACAGCCTCACAATATAAAAATGAATTATGCTTATTCTCAGCTAATCCTGATTATTATTTATTTTTATAGCGCCATTTATTCCATGGCGCTTTACATGTAAGGAGGGGTATACATAATAAAAAACAAGTACAATAATCTTAAACAATATAAGTCATAACTGGTACAGGAGGAGAGGACCCTGC
The DNA here is from genome assembly GCF_032444005.1 of Ranitomeya imitator. Classification (NCBI taxonomy): domain Eukaryota; kingdom Metazoa; phylum Chordata; class Amphibia; order Anura; family Dendrobatidae; genus Ranitomeya; species Ranitomeya imitator. The sequence continues at coordinate 447,606,141 of NC_091286.1, read as the reverse complement.
CCCCGAAGGCTCACAATCTACAAGGGATGGGTGAGAATACAGTGATTCCCTCTCCTTTTAACTTGTTCATTGCGCCCTCTGTGCTGGCAGGCTGATGTCTCATAAGCTGTAGGCCTGTGGTCTACAAGAACGAGTGTGGTAGACAGGGATCTTGTGTCTCCTTGCTCCATTAGGGGATTGAATTGTATTGATGTCTTGATGATGTTGATACAGTTGTGGTGTTTGCTAGAGATCCAGGGCTCTGGACAAAAAGTTAATGGGCTGGAGATCCAGTCCTGTGACAGTAGCGACACCACTGGTTGATGGCAAATTAATTTGGTCTATCGCCTAATCCTAAATGGAACTGTGAGATGAAGGGCGAGGTAGAAGGATTAGAATAATGTTGTGACTTATTGATGAGTATTTTTATTGTGCTATTCAAATGTTTATCATCACATAAAACTCTACTAAATAGAACAGAATTCCGTTTTCTTTTTTGTATGTATAGCAGTGGTCCATATCATTTTTTATTTTTTTAATCCTTTATCAGTCTATGATGTTCTTTAAACTCATTGAGGCCTTGGCCCAGTAATATATCGACCTTTGCTTTAATTTACAGCTGTCTCTGCAGGCAGTGACCTACATTATATTTATGGATCTATGCTACTAGGTTATCTGCTCAGACAGTCATATAACCTATATACCTGTTGCTTGCCACTTCTTTCATCTTCTGGGAGATTGATTTTTCTTTAGTGAGGATGTAAAGCAAATAGACAAAGTTTGAAAAGGATTGTCACAATGGAACTGCAAGAGTAAACATCCCTTGCTAGTATTGAAGAACTTTCTCTGCTAACATTTACACTATGGTTATTTTTCAAGTAAAATTCTAACATTGAAATCAAAGGGTCATCTTTTTTTGAAGACTACCCACTGATCTTATTTTTAAGTTTTATATAACCCCTTCCCGACCTTTGTCACCCCTATAGGTAGGGACAATAAAAAAAATAATTTTTTTTTTTCCACTAAGGTTGGGGTAAGAACTAGGGGTAGGGGTAGGGTTAGGGTTAGGGTTTCGGTATGTGCACACGTATTCTGGTCCTCTGCGGATTTTTCCGCTGCGGATTTGATAAATCCGCAGTGCTAAACCGCTGCGGATTTATGGCGGATTTACCATGTTTTTTCTGCGCATTTCAATGCGGTTTTACAACAGCGATTTTCTATTTGAGCAGTTGTAAAACCGCTGCGGAATCCGCAGAAAGAAGTGACATTCTGCGGAATGTAAACCGCTGCGTTTCCGTGCAGTTTTTCTGCAGCATGTGTACAGCGATTTTTGTTTTCCATAGGTTTGCATTGAACTGTAAACTCATGGGAAACTGCTGCGGATCCGCAGCGTTTTCCGCAGCGTGTGCACATACCTTTACAATTAGGCTATGTGCACACGGTGCGGATTGGCCGCTGCGGATTCGCAGCAGTGTTCCATCAGGTTTACAGTACCATGTAAACATATGGAAAGCCAAATCCGCTGTGCCCATGGTGCAGAAAATACCGCACGGAAACGCTGCGTTGTATTTTCCGCAGCATGTCAATTCTTTGTGCGGATTCCGCAGCGTTTTACACCTGTTCCTCAATAAGAATCCGTAGGTGAAATCCGGACAAAAAAACACTGGAAATCCGCGGTAAATCCGCAGGTAAAACGCAGTGCCTTTTACCCGCGGATTTTTCAAAAATGGTGCTGAAAAATCTCACACGAATCCGCAACGTGGGCATATAGCCTTAGGGTTAGGGTTGGAATTAGGGTTGTGGTTAGGGTTAGGGGTGTGTTGGGGTTACGGGTGTGTTGGGGTTAGGGTTGTGATTAGGGTTACGGCTACAGTTGGGATAAGGGTTAGGGGTGTGTTGGAGTTAGAATTGAGGGGTTTCCACTGTTTAGGCACATCAGGGGGTCTCCAAACGCAACATGGCGCCACCATTGATTCCAGCCAATCTTGTATTCAAAAAGTCAAATGGTGCTCCCTCACTTCCGAGCCCCGACGTGCACCCAAACAGTGGTTTACCCCCACATATGGGGTACCAGCATACTCAGGACAAACTGCGCAACAATTACTGGGGTCCAATTTCTCCTGTTACCCTTGTGAAAATAAAGAAATGCTTGCTAAAACATCATTTTTGAGGAAAGAAAAATGATTTTTTATTTTCACGGCTCTGCGTTGTAAACGTCTGTGAAGCACTTGGGGGTTCAAAGTGCTCACCACATATCTAGATAAGTTCCTTGGGGGGTCTAGTTTCTAAAATGGGGTCACTTGTGGGGGGTTTCTACTGTTTAGGCACACCAGGGGCTCTGCAAACGCAATGTGACGCCCGCAGACCATTCCATCAAAGTCTGCATTTCAAAAGTCACTACTTCCCTTCTGAGCCCCGACGTGTGCCCAAACAGTGGTTTACCCCCACACATGGGGTATCAGCGTACTCAGGAGAAACTGGACAACAACTTTTGGGGTCCAATTTCTCCTGTAACCCTTGGGAAAATAAAAAATTCTGGGCTAAATAATTATTTTTGAGGAAAGAAAACGTATTTATTATTTTCAAGGCTCTGTATTATAAACTTCTGTGAAGCACTTGAGGGTTCAAAGTGCTCACCACACATCTAGAGAAGTTCCTTTCGGGGTCTAGTTTCCAAAATGGGGTCACTTGTGGGGGGTTTCTACTGTTAAGCCACATCAGGGGCTCTGCAAACGCAACGTGACGCCCACAGAGCATTCCATCAAAGTCTGCATTTCAAAATGTCACTACTTCACTTCCGAGCCCCGGCATGTGCCCAAACAGTGGTTTACCCCCACATATGGGGTATCGCCGTACTCAGGAGAAACTGGACAACAAATATTGGGGTCAAATTTCTCCTGTTACCCTTGGGAAAATTAAAAAATTCTGGGCTAAATAATTATTTTTGAGGAAAGAAAACGTATTTATTATTTTCACGGCTCTGCATTATAAACTTCTATGAAGCACTTGGGGGTTCAAAGTGCTCACCACACATCTAGATAAGTTCCTTTCGGGGTCTAGTTTCCAAAATGGGGTCACTTGTGGGGGGTTTCTACTGTTAAGCCACATCAGGGGCTCTGCAAACGCAACGTGACGCCCACAGAGCATTCCATCAAAGTCTGCATTTCAAAATGTCACTACTTCACTTCCGAGCCCCGGCATGTGCCCAAACAGTGGTTTACCCCCACATATGGGGTATCAGCGTACTCAGGAGAAACTGGACAACAACTTTTGGGGTCAAATTTCTCCTGTTACCCTTTGTAAAATAAAAAATTGCAGGCTAAAAGATCATTTTTGAGAAAATAATTTTTTTATTTTATTTTCAGGGCTCTGCGTTATAAACTTCTGTGAAGCACTTGGGGGTTAAAAGTTCTCACCACACATCTAGATTAGTTCCTTTGGGGGTCTAGTTTCCAAAATGGGGTCATTTCTGGGGGATCTCCAATGTTTAGGCACACAGGGGCTCTCCAAACGTGACATGGTGTCCGCTAATGATTGGAGCTAATTTTCCATTTAAAAAGCCAAATGGCGTGCCATCCCTTCCGAGCCCTGCCGTGCGCCCAGACAGTGGTTTACCCCCACATATGGGGTATCAGTGTACTCAGGACAAACTGGACAACAATATTTGGGGTCCAATTTCTCCTATTATCCTTGGCAAAATAGGAAATTCCAGGCTAAAAAATCATTTTTGAGGAAAGAAAAATTATTTTTTATTTTCATGGCTCTGCGTTATAAACTTCTGTGAAGCACCTGGGGGTTTAAAGTGCTCAATATGCATCTAGATAAGTTCCTTGGGGGGTCTAGTTTCCAAAATGGGGTCACTTGTGGGGGAGCTCCAATGCATAGGCACACAGGGGCTCTACAAACGCGACATGGTGTCCGCTAACAATTGGAGCTAATTTTCCATTCAAAAAGTCAAATGGCGCGCCTTCCCTTCCGAGCCCTGCCGTGTGCCCAAACAGTGGTTTACCCCCACATATGAGGTATCGGCGTACTCGGGAGAAATTGCCCAACAAATTTTATGATCCATTTTATCCTACTGCCCATGTGAAAATGAAAAAATTGAGGCGAAAAGAATTTTTTGTGAAAAAAAAGTACTTTTTCATTTTTACGGATCAATTTGTGAAGCACCTGGGGGTTCAAAGTGCTCACTATGCATCTAGATAAGTTCCTTGGGGCGTCTAGTTTCCAAAATGGGGTCACTTGTGGGGGAGCTCCAATTTTTAGGCACACGGGGGCTCTCCAAACGTGACATGGTGTCTGCTAAAGAGTGGAGCCAATTTTTGATTCAAAAAGTCAAATGGCGCTCCTTCCCTTCCAAGCCCTGCCGTGCGCCCAAACAGTAGTTTACCCCCACATATGAGGTATCAGCGTACTCAGGACAAATTGTACAACAACTTTCGTGGTTCAGTTTCTCCTTTTACCATTGGGAAAATAAAAAAATTGTTGCTAAAAAATAATTTTTGTGACTAAAAAGTTAAATGTTAATTTTTTCCTTCCATGTTGCTTCTGCTGCTGTGAAGCACCTGAAAGGTTAATAAACTTCTTGAATGTGGTTTTGAGTACCTTGAGGGGTGCAGTTTTTAGAATGGTGTCACTTTTGGGTATTTTCAGCCATATAGACCTCTCAAACTGACTTCAAATGTGAGGTGGTCCCTAAAAAAAATGGTTTTGTAAATTTCGTTGTAAAAATGACAAATCGCTGGTCAAATTTTAACCCTTATAACTTCCTAACAAAAAAAATTTTGTTTCCAAAATTGTGCTGATGTAAAGTAAACATGTGGGAATTGTTATTTATTAACTATTTTGTGTCACATAACTCTCTGGTTTAACAAAATAAAAATTCAAAATGTGAAAATTGCGAAATTTTCAAAATTTTCGCCAAATTTCCGTTTTTATCACAAATAACCGCAGAATTTATTGACCTAAATTTACCACTAACATGAAGCCCAATATGTCACGAAAAAACAATCTCAGAACCGCTAGGATCCGTTGAAGCGTTCCTGAGTTATTGCCTCATAAAGGGACACTGGTCAGAATTGCAAAAAACGGCAAGGTCTTTAAGGTCAAAATAGGCTGGGTCATGAAGGGGATTATATATATATATATATCCCATGGAGAACCATCCTTCACAGTTACATCCTGTTCTGCAAACTGGTGAAGAATATTCATGAATGCCTCAATTTTTTGGGCATCAATTTTGAATACTTTGCAGTATGTTTGAGCTCCTCCTTAATTTCCCTTAATCACAGCAAGGCAATCAATTTCAGCAGTGGTAACTGAACATATATTAGAAACTAGTGCCCCATATACTTCCAAATAAGCAGCCCCTCTTATAGTGAACACAGAAAAACTTTCCTCCCTCCATAGGCAGTAAAGGCAAACTTCTAGTTATCCATCTCCTCCATTAGTTTTAGCATGGCCTTCCTCCATGCACTCACTTACGACCCCTCACAACACCCTTGGCAGGTAACAAGCTACATACTGTACCTGTTAGATGTAGCAATTTGCATAGGTTAGTTTTTAGCAAAGAAACAGACACAGAAGGATCCACACAACTGTCATTGTATTCCGATTGATCGTTGCCTTTGCACCTGTTTGTCTTGTTTTGTGTATTGTGCATCTTTTGTTTTCACCCAATTTATTCAATTTTACTTTTTTGAAAGCTATTTTATTTTATACCAGCTGAAGAGCCCAGCGTTGCCTGGGCATAGTAAATATCTGTGGTTAGTTATAGCACCTCACTTCTCTTATTTTCCCATCACGCCTCTCATTTTCCCCCTCACATCTCTCATTTTCCCCCTCACTCCTCTCATTCCCCCCTAACACTTGTCATTTCGACCTCACATCTGTCATTTTCCGATCACTCCACTATTTTCCCTCACTCCTCATTTTGCACTCACACTTTTTCATTTTCACCTCACACCCCTCATTTTCCCCTCAGTATATACATGTTTGTCATCTCCCTTATATATAGTATACACCTGTATATAGTATATACCTGTATGTCATCTCCCCTGTATATAGTATATACCTGCTGTCATCTCCTCCTGTATGTGGTATATACCTGTATGTCATCTCTTCTGTATATACTATATACCTGTATGTCATCTCCTATATATAGTATATACCTGTATGTCATCTCCCCTGTATATAGTATACACCTGCTGTATGTCATCTCCTCCTCTATATACCTATGTGTCATCTCCTCTTTTATATAGTATATACCTGTATGCCATCTCCTCCTGTATATAGTATATACGTGTGTCATCTCCTCCTGTATATGGTATATACCTGTGTCATCTCCTGTATATAGTATGTACCTGTTTGTCATATCCTCCTGTATATAGTATACACCTGTCATCTCCTATATATAGTATATACCTGTATGTCATCTCCCCTGTATATAGTATATACCTGCTGTCATCTCCTCCTGTATGTGGTATATACCTGTATGTCATCTCTTCTGTATATACTATATACCTGTATGTCGTCTATATATAGTATATACCTGTATGTCATCTCCCCTGTATATAGTATACACCTGCTGTATGTCATCTCCTCCTCTATATACCTGTGTCATCTCTTTTATATAGTATATACCTGTCATCTCCTGTATATAGTATATACGTGTCATCTCCTCCTGTATATAGTATATACCTGTCATCTCCTCCTGTATATAGTATATACCTGTGTCATCTCCTCCTGTATATAGTATATATCTGTCATCTCCCCTGTATATAGTATATACCTGTCTCATCTCCTCCTGTATATAGTATGTACGTATGTAATCTCCTCCTGTATATAGTATATACCTGTGTCATCTCCCCTGTATATAGTATATATCTGTCATCTCTCCTGTATATAGTATATACGTGTCATCTCCCCTGTGTATAGTATGTACCTGTATGTCATCTCCCCTGTAAATAGTATATATCTGCATGTCCTCTCCTCCTGTATTAGACCGCGTTCACACATTATTTGGTCAGTATTTTTACCTCAGTATTTGTAAGCTAAATTGGCAGCCTGATAAATCCCCAGCCAACAGGAAGTCCTCCCCCTGGCTGCAGTTTATATTAGCTCACACATACACATAATAGACAGGTCATGTGACTGACAGCTGCCGTATTTCCTATATGGTACATTTGTTGCTCTTGTAGTTTGTCTCCTTATTAATCAGATTTTTATTTTTGAAGGATAATACCACACTTGTGTGTGTTTTAGGGCGAGTTTCATGTGTCAAGTTGTGTGTGCTGAGTTGCGTGTGGTGACATGCATGTAGCGACTTTTGTGAGATGAGTTGTGTGGCGACATGCGTGTAGCAACTTTTTGTGTGTTGAGTTGCATGTGACAGGTTAGTGTAGCAAGTTGTGTGCAGCAAGTTTTGCGCATGGCGAGTTTTGCGCGTGGGGAGTTTTGTGTGGTGGTTTTTGAGTATGAGGCAACTTTTGCATGTGTTGCAACTTTTGTGCATGTGGCAATTTTTCCGCGTGTGCAAGTTTTGCGTGTGGCAAGTTTTCCATGAGGTGAGTTTTGAGCGGCGACTTTTGTGTTTCTACTTTTGTGTGGCAAGGTTGGTGTATGTGTGGTGAAATGTGTGCTAAGGGTAGTATATGTGTTCAAGCACGTGGTAGTGTGTGGCGCATTTTGTGTGTGTGTTCATATCCCCGTGTGGGGCAAGTATCCCATGTCGGGGCCTGACCTTAGCAACTGTACGGTATATACTCTTTGGCGCCATCGCTCTCACTCTTTAAATCCCCCTTGTTCACATCTGGCAGCTGTCAATTTGCCTCCAACACTTTTCCTTTCACTTTTTCCCCATTATTTAGATAGGGTCAAAATTGTTTTGTGAATTGTAATGCGCGGGGTTACAATTTCGCCTCACAACATAGCCTATGACGCTCTCGGGGTCCAGACGTGTGACTGTGCAAAATGTTGTGGCTGTAGCTGCGACGGTGCAGATTCCAATCCCGGACATAAACACACACACACACACATTCAGCTTTATATATTAGACTAGATTGTGGCCCGATTCTAACGCATCGGGTATTCTAGAATATGCATGTCCCCGTAGTATATGGACAATGATGATTCCAGAATTCGCGGCAGACTGTGCCCGTCGCTGATTGGTCGAGGCAAACTTTATGACATCATTGTCGCCATGGCAACCATTATGACATCATCGTCGCTGTGCCCGTTGCTGATTGGTCGAGGCCTGGCGGCCTCGACCAATCAGAGACGCGAGATTTCCTAGACAGACAGACGGAAAAACCCTTGGACAATTATATATATATAGATGTGGTCACCTGTGTTTTTTCCCCCTTTGTGGGCTGAGTTTAGAGATTTTACATGTTATTGCCAGATTCATCATTTGTGGCTTTTAATAAGTCACAAATTTTGGCGGAACTCAACTCCAGTCCTCCACTCATTGCATTTTTTATGACATCAGTATTTTGGGGACCTTTTCATGTCATTATTATAAACTGGTGACTTTTGGCACCAAAAAGCCGCAGAAGCAATTTGAAAAGAAAAAAAAAAAAGACCATTTTTTACTTCTCAACAAATTCATGAATCGCATGGGCTATTTTGAAGAAGTTGTCGCCAAAAAATGGCAACTAATATTACAAGACAAAAAGTAAGATGACTTAAACCCCCGCACCCCATCTGCAAATGATGAAGGCATTATAAATAGAAGAATCAGAGTAACCAAGTAAGGAGTAAAAAGGTACAAATTTTATTAGAATAATTAAAAGAACACACTGTAAAACTGACAATCAGGACAGACAAAATAGGATATATATCAAGGTAAGGTGCACACGATAATAAAGTTCATAATATCATACATACACATCAGAGATGTGCTGGTTACAATTGTAACGGGGATAAGTCTAACCAAGCAAAATCTAATAATATAAATGACCCCAAAGCAAAGTAGTGGGATTAAATTCAAGGAAAGACTTACCACACGTGTGCACAGAACCCTAAAGATGGCAAATAGCCCCGACGCGCGTTTTGTCTCCACGCTGGACACTTCCTCAAGGGGAAGTGTTCCCATGTCTTATAGATCCACTTGCAATCACCTGAATGGAGGCTGATCTGCAGTGGCCACTAAACGATGTAAAGGGCAATACTGTCCTGCTCTGTACATTGTATCTGGCTGCTGCAGAAGCAGATAACAGCTGATCGTGGGGGTGTGCACCACCGATCTAATATTGATTTCTTATCTTATGGACAGGTTATCAATATGTTAAGGTCCTTTTACACAAACTGACCGGTGTCAAGATGCAACCACCAATCAGTTGACGTTTGCCTGTTTACACAGGCAGACCAAAGGAAACTATGTGCACTGATATTCTAGATTGCTCACTGCGCATAGGCTTCCATTGTTCTCAGAGGCACATGTCCTGATTACACACAATGATGCATTGCTGAGAACAATCATCTTTAATGCTGCATACAAAATTTTACCTGATGAACTAATGCTTTGCTCATTCTTTCGGTGATCAGCAGTCTGTTTACATGGCAAGAAATCCCTGAAACGAGCATTTTTAACAATACTTATTCATGATTATCTTACAGTGTAAATTCTCCTTAAGTCCTGACAACAACCTAGTTATCATGGTCTGTGGTCTCTTGTATTGGGGACATGAGAGAAATTACATAACGTGACTGCCACTAACGCATGGCCCAAAGGCCAGCATACCTTCAAGAGGTTGTTTCATCTTAAGCAGTAAGTATGCCCTCACTCTGAGTGACTGCAGACTTGTGACTCATCGCACTGCACGCTGTGAGGATTCGTTGGGAGCTGGCGGTCATGTAACCATAAGTATGGGATATGTATACTCCCAGCCACATTCCGACGAAACTAGTTCCGGTTTCGCTCAATACACTTGCATTGACCGACGCTGCGCCCATGTAGTCGGAATGTGAGATTAGAGAACTTTACTTCCTTCTCCTCTTATGAGCCACTTCTCTCTCTTCTCTCCACCTCATGAGCTCATTGTACACTCTGAAAAATAAACTGCTCAGTTCCTCTTGCTCAATCCAAAACAAGACTGTCCGCAGAGTGAGATGTTTGGTTACACCTCCTTCTATATTCTATGGGCAGCACGGTGGCGCAGTGGTTAGCACAGCAGCCTTGCAGCGTTGGAGTCCTGGGTTCAAGCCCCACTAAGGACAACGGCCCTTCGCTTAGTAACCCGATGTTTACCCTCGTTACCGGCATCGTTGGTCGCTGGAGAGCTGTCTGTGTGACAGCTCTCCAGTGACCAAACTGCGACGCTGCAGCGATCGACATCGTTGTCGGTATCGCTGCAGCGTCGCTGAGTGTGAAGGTACCTTTAGACAGGTCAGAGGTGATGTCCTGATTTTATGTATCTGAAAAAGGAGTTGGATCAACTCTTAAATGCGTAATACAAAAAAACCTCTTGATCTACCTGACTTTGGACATTATTATTATTATGCTTTGCTTATATAGCGCTATTTTATTCCACGGTGATGTACACCGTTGGGTCTCACGATCTAAATTCCCTATCAGTATGTCTTTGGAATGTGGGAGGAAACCGGAGAACCTGGAGGAAACCCACGCAAACACGGGGAGAACATAAACTCTTTGCAGATGTTGCCCTTGGTGGGATTTGAACCCAGGGCCCCAGTGTTCCTTATCCACCGGCATCGCCCGGAATATCCCACGACGTTTTTTTCTGATTCTCATACGTTCATCTCATGGGCAAGCATAGAACAGCTTGAAAGTACAGTCACTCCTTATGCTACCACCTACGTTATTTTTAGTGCATCATTGAAAAATGTGAGAGGATAGCATCTGGAGGGACTTCTATCCCTTCAGCTTTTAGCTTTGGAGCTTTTGTCCATTGTTTCTTTAGTGGAACTGTAATAATGTTTTAGGCTGGGTTCATATTTGTTCCAGTATGGAAATAAAATAATGGCAGTTCTAGCTCCTAGGGGCAACAGTGATGCTCAAGACCTTCTGTCATGGGGTCTATCATTTTACTATAATAGAAAAAGAATAAAGTAAAAAAAATTGAAATAAAAAAAATAGAACAAAAAGCATGCTGCATTTTTCCCACTTGGCTTTTTGACAGAATCTGCATGGGTATCTGTCTCAGGACTATTGTAGACCACTAATCATTCCCCGGAGGTCCTATGAAGCCTTAATTGTCCAGAATAGTGGCTCCTTTTGTACGTTATTCAGTTTTTGATGAGATTATTATGACCGAGTCCCAAAGACTGCTCACGTTACAGAAGGGTCTGTAACTATATGAGCTGCTGTTGTCTCAATATAACACTATACTGGCTGCATTTGTCCAGCTAGCCAGTGACTACATGGATTTTCTCATTGTTCTAAGGCATTTCTTGCTATCCTTGATAACATCTTGTTATTGCTCTAGTACGCTATTCTAATAATAACCAGATTTTCGTTACTCGGGTGCTGCCGGATTACTGTATCCGTGTAAGTACGGTCTTCAAAAATAAATTGTTTTAAACTTTAGTTTTGTGTCTACCATTAAAAACATTACAAATCACTTTATTAGGCGATTTGGCAGCTACTTACTGGACATGCAGAGGGTTTTTTTTTTAAGACAAATTCTCTAATAAAGTGGTTTACAAAGTTTCATAACTTTCTATGCTGGGCAAAATTATTAAAAATATAACACCGTGTCTGTGAATTGAGATACTGATTTGGCTTTTATCCTAAGTCATATTGCACGACTCGTTAAAGGGTTGATTGTGGCTTGTAGGATCGCTACTTCCAACAGGTGGCGCTATAGAGTTTAAGTCCTCTTTTTCTCAGAAGAGGCAATTTGCATATAAAAATATAACCTGATCGTTTTGTTCCCTTAAGTTTGTTGAGGTAATATACCACAATCTGTTTATTCACTTGCTTTATACTATTTTTTCTCAATTTCTTCTGTAAATGAAACTTAAATATATGTATGGGAAAATATATACAGTGGGGCAAAAAAGTATTTAGTCAGTCAGCAATAGTGCAAGTTCCACCACTTAAAAAGATGAGAGGCGTCTATAATTTACATCATAGGTAGACCTCAACTATGGGAGACAAACTGAGAAAAAAAAATCCAGAAAATCATTGTCTGTTTTTTTAACATTTTATTTGCATATTATGGTGGAAAATAAGTATTTGGTCAGAAACAAACAATCAAGATTTCTGGCTCTCACAGACCTGTAACTTCTTCTTTAAGAGTCTCCTCTTTCCTCCACTCATTACCTGTAGTAATGGCACCTGTTTAAACTTATCAGTATAAAAAGACACCTGTGCACACCCTCAAACAGTCTGACTCCAAACTCCACTATGGTGAAGACCAAAGAGCTGTCAAAGGACACCAGAAACAAAATTGTAGCCCTGCACCAGGCTAGGAAGACTGAATCTGCAATAGCCAACCAGCTTGGAGTGAAGAAATCAACAGTGGGAGCAATAATTAGAAAATGGAAGACATACAAGTCCACTGATAATCTCCCTCGATCTGGGGCTCCACGCAAAATCCCACCCCGTGGGGTCAGAATGATCACAAGAACGGTGAGCAAAAATCCCAGAACCACGCGGGGGGACCTAGTGAATGAACTGCAGAGAGCTGGGACCAAAGTAACAAGGTCTACCATAAGTAACGCACTACGCCACCATGGACTCAGATCCTGCAGTGCCAGACGTGTCCCACTGCTTAAGCCAGTACATGTCCGGGCCCGTCTGAAGTTTGCTAGAGAGCATTTGGATGATCCAGAGGAGTTTTGGGAGGATGTCCTATGGTCTGATGAAACCAAACTGGAACTGTTTGGTAGAAACACAACTTGTCGTGTTTGGAGGAAAAAGAATACTGAGTTGCATCCATCAAACACCATACCTACTGTAAAGCATGGTGGTGGAAACATCACGCTTTGGGGCTGTTTCTCTGCAAAGGGGCCAGGACGACTGATTCGGGTACATGAAAGAATGAATGGGGCCATGTATCGTGAGATTTTGAGTGCAAACCTCCTTCCATCAGCAAGGGCATTAAAGATGAAACGTGGCTGGGTCTTTCAACATGACAATGATCCAAAGCACACCGCCAGGGCAACGAAGGAGTGGCTTCGTAAGAAGCATTTCAAGGTCCTGGAGTGGCCTAGCCACTGGCTAACACGGTACTAAGATACAGTGGGGCAAAAAAGTATTTAGTCAGTCAGCAATAGTGCTGATAACAAGTTTAAACAGGTGCCATTACTACAGGTAATGAGTGGAGGAAAGAGGAGACTCTTAAAGAAGAAGTTACAGGTCTGTGAGAGCCAGAAATCTTGATTTGTTTGTTTCTGACCAAATACTTATTTTCCACCATAATATGCAAATAAAATGTTAAAAAAAACAGACAATGTGATTTTCTGGATTTTTTTTTCTCAGTTTGTCTCCCATAGTTGAGGTCTACCTATGATGTAAATTACAGACGCCTCTCATCTTTTTAAGTGGTGGAACTTGCACTATTGCTGACTGACTAAATACTTTTTTGCCCCACTGTATCTTAGTACCGTGTTAGCCAGTAGATTAGAAAAATATTACAATTTGAGACGCCTGAGTGATGACTTTTAATTGCTAACTGAAAAGATGGTATCAACCAATGAGGACGCTCAAATTTTAACCCCTTTACCCCCAAGGGTGGTTTGCACGTTAATGACCGGGCCAATTTTTACAATTCTGACCACTGTCCCTTTATGAGGTTATAACTCTGGAACGCTTCAATGGATCCTGGTGATTCTGACATTGTTTTCTCGTGACATATTGTACCGCATGACAATGGTAAAAATTATTTGATAGTACCTGCGTTTATTTGTGAAAAAAACGGAAATTTGGCGAAAATTATGAAAATTTCGCAATTTTCCAACTTTGAATTTTTATGCAATTAAATCACAGAGATATGTCACACAAAATACTTAATAAGTAACATTTCCCACATGTCTACTTTACATCAGCACAATTTTGGAACCAAAACGGAAATATGGCAAAAATTTTTAAAATTTTGCAATTTTCAAACTTTGTATTTTTATGCCCTTAAATCAGAGAGATATGTCATGAAAAATAGTTAATAAATAACATTTCCCACATGTCTACTTTACATCAGCACAATTTTGGAAACAAAATTTTTTTTTGTTAGGGAGTTATAAGGGTTAAAAGTTGACCAGCAATTTCTCATTTCTACAACACCATTTTATTTTAGGGACCACATCTCATTTGAAGTCATTTTGAGGGGTCTATATGATAGAAAATACCCAAGTGTGACACCATTCTAAAAACTACACCCCTCAAGGTGCTCAAAACCATATTCAAGAAGTTTATTAACCCTTCTGGTGCTTCACAGGAATTTTTTGAATGTTTAAATAAAAATGAACATTTAACTTTTTTTCACAAAAAATTTAATTCAGCTCCAATTTGTTTTATTTTACCAAGGGTAACAGGAGAAAATGGACCCCAAACATTGTTGTACAATTTGTCCTGAGTATGCCAATACCCCACATGTGGGGGTAAACCACTGTTTGGGCGCATGGCAGAGCTCGGAAGCGAAGGAGTGCCATTTGACTTTTCAATGCAAAATTGACTGGAATTGAGATGGGACGCCATGTTTCGTTTGGAGAGCCCCTGATGTGGCTAAACATTGAAACCCCCCACAAGTGACACCATTTTGGAAAGTAGACCCCCTAAGGAACTTATCTAGAGGTGTGGTGAGCACTTTGACCCAACAAGTGCTTCACAGAAGTTTATAATGTAGAACCGTAAAAATAAAAAATCATATTTTTTCACAAAGATTATCTTTTTGCCCCCAATTTTTTATTTTCCCAAGGGTAAGAGAAGAAATTGGACCCCAAAAGTTGTTGTACAATTTGTCCTGAGTACGCTGATACCCCATATGTGGGGGTAAACCACTGTTTGGGTGGATGGGAGAGCTCGGAAGGGAAGGAGCGCCGTTTGACTTTTCAAAGCAAAATTGACAGGAATTGAGATGGGACGCCATGTTGCGTTTGAAGAGCCACTGATGTGCCTAAACATTGAAACCCCCCACAAATGACACCATTTTGGAAAGTAGACCCCCTAAGGAACTTATCTAGAGGTGTGGTGAGCACTTTGACCCACCAAGTGCTTCACAGAAGTTTATAATGCAGAGCCGTAAAAATAAAACAAAATTTTTTTCCCACAAAAATTATTTTTTTAGCCCCCAGTTTTGTATTTTCCTGAGGGTAACAGGAGAAATTGGACCCCAAAATTTGTTGCCCAATTTGTCCTGAGTGCGATGATACACCATATGTGGGGGGAACCACTGTTTGGGCACATGGGAGGGCTCAGAAGGGAAGGAGTGCCATTTGAATGCAGACTTAGATGGAATGGTCTGCAGGTGTCACATTGCGTTTGCAGAGCCCCTAATGTACCTAAACAGTAGAAACCCCCCACAAGTGACACCATTTTGGAAAGTAGACCCCCTTAGGAACTTATCTAGATGTGTGCTGAGCGCTTTGACCCACCAAGGGCTTCACAGAAGTTTATAATGGAGAGCCGTAAAAATAAAACAAAAATTTTTTCCCACAAAAATTATTTTTTAGCCCCCAGTTTTGTATTTTCCCGAGGGTAACAGGAGAAATTCGACCCCACAATTTGTTGTCCAATTTGTCCTGAGTGCGCTGATACCCCATATGTGGGGGGGAACCACTGTTTGGGCGCATGGGAGGGCTCGGAAGGGAAGGAGCTCCATTTGGAATGAGGACTTAGATGGAATGGTCTGCAGGTGTCACATTGCATTTGCAGAGCCCCTAATGTACCTAAACAGTAGAAACCTCCCACAAGTGACACCATTTTGGAAAGTAGACCCCCTAAGGAACTCATCTAGATGTGTTGTGATAGCTTTGAACCCCCAAGTGTTTCACTACAGTTTGTAACGCAGAGCCGTGAAAAAAAAAAAAAAAAAAATCTTTCCCCCCAAAATTATTTTTTAGCCCCCAGTTTTGTATTTTCCCGAGGGTAAGAGGAGAAATTCGACCCCAAAAGTTGTTGTCCAATTTGTCCTGAGTACGCTGATACCCCGTATGTTGGGGGAAACCAACGTTTGAGCGCATGGCAGAGCTCGGAAGGGAAGGAGCGCCATTTGGAATGCAGACTTAGATGGAATGGTCTGCAGACGTCACATTGCGTTTGCAGAACCCCTAATGTACCTAAACAGTAGAAACCCCCCACAAGTGACCCCATATTGGAAACTAGACCCCCCAGGGAACTAATCTAGATGTGTTGTGAGAACTTTGAACCCCCAAGTGTTTCACTACAGTTTATAACGCAGAGCCGTGAAAATAAAAAATCTTTTTTTTTCCCACAAAAAATATGTTTTAGCCCCGAGTTTTGTATTTTCCCAAGGGTAGCAGGAGAAATTGGACCCCAAAAGTTGTTGTCCTATTTGTCCTGAGTACGCTGATACCCCATATGTTGGGGTAAACCCCTGTTTGGGCACACGGGAGAGCTCGGAAGGGAAGAAGCACTGTTTTACTTTTTCAACGCAGAATTGGCTGGAATTGAGATCGGACGCCATGTCGCGTTTGGAGAGCCCCTGATGTGCCTAAACAGTGGAAACCCCCCAATTATAACTGAAACCCTAATCCAAACACATCCCTAACCCTAATCCCAACAGTAACCCTAACCACACCTCTAACCCTGACACACCCCTAACCCTAATCCCAACCCTATTCCCAACCGTAAATGTAATCTAAACCCTAACTGTAACTGTAGCCCCAACCCAAACTGTAGCCCTAGCCCTAACCCTAATCCTAACCCTAGCCCTAACCCTAGCCCTAACCCTAACCCTAGCCCTAGTCCTAACCCTAGCCCTAACCCTAGCCCTAACCCTAGCCCTAACTCTAACCCTAGCCCTAATGGGAAAATGGAAATAAATACATTTTTTTAATTTTTCCCTAACTAAGGGGGTGATGAAGGGGGGTTTGATTTACTTTTATAGCGGGTTTTTTAGCGGATTTTTATGATTGGCAGCCGTCACACACTGAAAGACGCTTTTTATTGCAAAAAATATTTTTTGCGTTACCACATTTTGAGAGCTATAATTTTTCTATATTTTGGTCCACAGAGTCATGTGAGGTCTTGTTTTTTGCGGGACGAGTTGATGTTTTTATTGGTAACATTTTCGGGCACGTGACATTTTTTGATCGCTTTTTATTCCGATTTTTGTGAGGCAGAATGACCAAAAACCAGCTATTCATGAATTTCTTTTGGGGGAGGCGTTTATACCGTTCCGCGTTTGGTAAAATTGATGAAGCAGTTTTATTCTTCGGGTCAGTACGATTACAGCGACACCTCATTTATATCATTTTTTTATGTTTTGGCGCTTTTATACGATAAAAACTATTTTATAGAAAAAATAATTATTTTTGCATCGCTTTATTCTCAGGACTATAACTTTTTTATTTTTTTGCTGATGATGCTGTATGGCGGCTCGTTTTTTGCGGGACAAGATGACATTTTCAGCGGTACCATGGTTAGTTATATCTGTCTTTTTGATCGCGTGTTATTCCACTTTTTGTTCGGCAGTATGATAATAAAGCGTTGTTTTTTGCCTCGTTTTTTTTTTTTTTTTTCTTACGGTGTTTACTGAAGGGGTTAACTAGTGGGCCAGTTTTATAGGTCGGGCCGTTACGGACGCGGCGATACTAAATATGTGTACTTTTATTGTTTTGTTTTTTTTATTTAGATAAAGAAATGTATTTATGGGAATAATATTTTTATTTTTTTTTTCATTATTTTGGAATATTTTTTTTTATTTTTTTTTACACATTTGAAATTTTTTTTTTTTTACTTTTTTACTTTGTTCCAGGGGGGGACATCACAGATCAGTGATCTGACAGTTTGCACAGCACTCTGTCAGATCACTGATCTGACATGCAGCGCTGCAGCCTTCACAGTGCCTGCTCTGAGCAGGCTCTGTGAAGCCACCTCCCTCCCTGCAGGACCCGGATCCGCGGCCATCTTGGATCCAGGACTGGAGGGAGCAGGGAGGGAGGTGAGACCCTCGCAGCAACGCGATCACATCGCGTTGCTGCGGGGGGCTCAGGGAAGCCCGCAGGGAGCCCCCTCCCTGCGCGGTGCTTCCCTGTACCGCCGGCACATCGCGATCATCTTTGATCGCGGTGTGCCGGGGGTTAATGTGCCGGGGGCGGTCCGTGACCGCTCCTGGCACATAGTGCCGGATGTCAGCTGCGATAAACAGCTGACACCCGGCCGCGATCGGCGGCGCTCCCCCCGTGAGCGCTGCCGATCGCATATGACGTACTATTGCGTCCTTGGGAAGTAAAGCCCACCCCACATGGACGCAATAGTATGTCTAATGGCAGAAAGGGGTTAATATTTAAAATATGTAAAAATAAGTTAACATGTGTATAGATTCATGTACTTTAAAATGTCTGATATCTATCCATTTCTGTAGTTACATATTCTCTGTAGATGCGTATTCGCAAATGTGCCTGCTCCAATTTTCCTACTATTTATGTTCGTGGAAATACCAAACATTTCGAAGGAAGGATGTACTCAGGATGACAGCAGTTTTCCATCCAGGGAGCAAGATGTTAGCAGCTGCTGGCTTCACACAAGCTGTTTCTAGTCAGTTATGGACTGGTGTAAATTATTGACCTGTTGCTTTTAAATGACTTTTATTGAAGTGCAAGCTCTACATGGTCTCCAAGAAGAATACTTGCATTAAAGTAGACAAGGTCGGCTCCAGGTTTTCAAGGACCCTTGGAGAAAGTGTCTGTGGGCCCCTTTAACACATACGACGATTCATGATGCTCAGATATGGCAGAGAAATATACGGTAGGTATAATGCCAAAGATTTCACTTCTTACGTTACATGAGTGATATGCATACAATATTATGGGCACCGCATAGTCCACCATACATTATTTTGGACAATGCATAGCTCACCATACAGTATTATGGGCACCACATAGTCCTCCTTACAGTATAATGGGCCCTATATTTTGATCCATACAGTATAATGGACCCATATAGTGCTACATACATTATAATGGGCCCCATATAGTGCTCATGCAGTATAATGGTCCAATATAGTGCTACATGCAGTATAATGGGCTGCAGAAAGTAAAATGGGCCCCAACTATTACTCCATACAGTATAATGGTCTCCAAATATTACTTCCTACAGTATAATGGGCTCCATATGTTGCTACATAGAGTAATGGACCCCACATAGTCCTCCATACTTTCTAATGGGCCCCATATAGCGCTCCATACATTAAAATGGACCCCTTATGCTGCTCCGTAAAGTATAATGGACCCACATAGTGCTACATACAGCATAATGGGCCCAATACAGTGCTGCATACAGTAAATATGCCTTATATAGTGTAACTTACAGTATAATGGGCTCCATACAGAATAATGGGCCCCATATATTGCTACATGCAGTATAATGGGCCCCATATAACTCTCCATTCATAAAAAAATAATCAATTACCTCTTCCCTTTCCCTGCTGTTCAGGTCTTCTCAGCTTCTTCTGACTCTCTGCGCAAAGGGCACCCTGTAGTGACGTCATCAGAAGATGCTGAGGAGACAGAGGAACCCAGGGAGGAGAGTATCTGAAACAGTTTAAGGTATGGGGCCTGGGCACCCTCCCCCAAACTCACGGGCTCTATAGTGTACCGGTGTCTCTGGCGAGTGGGCCTCCTCAACTGGCCAGGGCCCCGGCACTTGCCCAGGTTTTGACGCCAGCCCGGTAGGTAGATGGTGTATACTGTTCCTTTAAAGTGTGTATAATTCATAAGAAAATATTTTTTTTTTTACATGTATTAGCATTTTTACTGAAAACCCATAGTCCGGACCTCCTGAAATCTGTACTGTAGCATCCTGTTTGTCCCTCTCGGCAGGTACAGAAACAAATAACCTAATGTCATCCTCTTCTCCAGACCATACGTTGGCTGCAGCTGTCAGATGACTAGAAGTGTCATTGGCTGTTTCAACAATGATGCCCTTTTCTAGTCACCTAGCTGCAGCCAGTTACTGTTTGCAGCGGTAATCACAGCACATTCAATGATGCCCTCTTCTAGTCTCCTGCCTGCTGCAGCCAATCCCACTTCTGGGGAAGGTGCAGACCTTCAGATTGGCCTACATTTGATCCTGTGGAGCGCTGGAAGGTGAGTATGGCTCAGTTCAATATTTTTAATCAATCCATATTGAAAAATATAAGTTTTAGTGATGGACAACGCCGTTAAGAATGAATGTTAACCACAGTGATAACAATATGGATGAATATACCGGCCAATGGCTAGGACTATGGTGGTAATGCAGGCAAATAGGTAAAGAATAATACAACATACCCAGGTATAGATACTTTGTACCTCTCATGCTTTTTGGATATTGCTGCTACTCTTTACTACTTAAGCTCACACACTGAGCATGATTATTATTAGTATTTATACTTAGCGGCACCTTCAGCATAGCATGGTACTATGGCAACATGTCATCACTTCTGGTTTTCGGCCATTGGTCCGGGCCCTCTTTTTAAGCTGCACACATCCTATTGCAACCACGCCCCCTGACGAAGGCTCCGCCGAAACGCGCGTCGGGGTGATGTGACCGCTGGCTCTCTTCTTTGCCCCCCTATGACTACGGCAGGTGATTAAGTGTATCTATACCTGGGTATGTTGTATTATTCTTTACCTATTTGCCTGCATTATCACCATATTCCTAGCCATTGGCCGGTATATTCATCCATATTGTTATCACTGGGGTTAACAGAATGACTTATGCTCTGAGGATATATGTATATGCAGCATTGCACATATAATAAGCGATACAAAGTATTTATTATGGAGTAGCCGTGGTTTACCCATCCCGTGTTTCTCTTTTGTTGTATATATGCACTGTGGTTTCATCCACTGTTTCACTTGTTGTTTTAAAAAAAGTAAAAATTTTCTAATAAAGGTTGTGTATTCTTATATCTAATTCTGGCCTCTGTATCATCCTCTGTTCTTCTGTTGTTTGATAAATAATAGGATGTCTAGTTACAGTAGGTCACTAGGGGCAGCTTTGGGTAATTGCTGTGATTATTTAAATATTATTTTTGGACAGCAATGTCATCTGTGAATAAAGATACTGTAGAAACAGGGAGTTGAGAGGCAAACATAATAATGGACATTACTGAAAACAACTTGTAAATTCCTGTGACAGAAAATCTTGGCAGGAATTTTCTAGCAGACCTGTACTGACGCACAAGTATCTCTGCTGAAAACAGACCCAGCTCTGAATTACTGCTCCCAGATGATTCCTCAATGCAAAAAATATTTGGCTCCCTCCACGGAGTTCTCACTTTTTGTTTTGTAAAGTCTCTTGAATTGTTACTAGTGATGACCAAGTATACTCATTGCTCGGGTGGTCTCCGAGTATTTCAGCGTGCTCAGTGATTTAATTTGTCGATGCAGCTGCATGTTTTGCGGCTGCTAGACAGCTTGAATACATGTGGGGGTTCCCTAACAAACAGGCAATCCCCACATATATTCAAGCAGTCTAGCAGCCACAAATCATGCAGCTGATTCAACATAAACTAAATCCCGGAGGACGCCGAAATACTCGAGCAACGAGTATACTCGCTCATTACTAATTGTTACCCAATTTTCAGATTAAATAAACTATTCAGAAATCAAAGCTTTATGCCATCTCCTCTGCCATATTCACAGTAATGCAGCCAAATAACAGTAAGGGTACTTTCACACTAGCGTTTTTTGTAAATCCGTCACAATGCGTCGTTTTGCAGAAAAAACGCATCATGCAAAAGTGCTTGCAGGATGCGTTTTTGCCCCATAGACTTCTATTGGCGACGCATTTGCGACGGATTTGCACACTTCGCATCCGTCTTGCGACGAATGCGTCGTGCTTTGGCGGACCGTCGGGAAAAAAAAACCCTACATGTAACGTTTTTTTCTCCCGACGGACCGCTTTTTCCGACCGCGCATGCGCGGCCGGAACTCCGCCCCCACCTCCCTGCACCTTACAATGGGGCAGCGGATGCGCCGGAAAAATGCATCCGCTGCACCCATTGTGCAAAGCGTTAAACGCTAGCGTCGGAATCTCTCCCCGACGCATTGCGACGGGGAGATTCTGACGCTAGTGTGAAAGAAGCCTAACAATGTATTACCCCAAACCCAGCTCGGTTACTCTAAAAGTCCCCATAAGGATGAGCTATCAAGGGTGTAGCAGTTTCCTCACTTTGGTATAACTGCATTCTTAAGAGCCACAGACAGCTGGAGACCAAATAGACAGGCCTTCATACTCACAAAGGTACATAAGACCTGGGGGCTTTTGTTAGGCCATGGTTGTGAAGACGAGTTTCCTTTCTCTATCCTTGCACTCATTATTAGACTATTTACAAAAGGTGCAACTTACAGAATGCAATAAAGATCAAGGTATAGAAACAACATTTTACACAACTAACCCTTTTAAAAATTATTTTATTAGAAATATGGTTAAAATTAGTCTCAAACAAAAATAATCCCACCTATACAAAGTGATTAAAGTGCTATAGAATATAATCAATGCTTAGTCACAGTCAGGATCATATACCTAAGCAGGTAGGGGAAAAGCTCATCTTCCCTGTTCTTAGAGGCTGGCACCTTAGATTCAGTATGGCAGTGGCACCCCCACTTATGCGTTTTTGGTATCCTAATCTCCCTAATTGTCCCTTTTTAGTGGTCATTGCAAGAACAAGAGAAAAGATTGGTACCGTCAATATATCTCACAGAGGGTGTACGTGTCTAGATACAGTCATCAAACAGTCTGACATTAAAAATTGTTGGCAAGTGTGTATGTAGGGCTGTTTTATAGATTAAATACAACCAATCAGAGATGAATTGATGTCTTACCGTACTCTGCTCCCCCTTATACTGACCCTTCCTATCAGTGGAGGTTGACACCCTATTCCTGCATGTCAGTGGCACCCCCACTCACGAGTCGTCTAATTCTCAATTTCCACAACTATCCCTGATCCCACTAGTTGTGTAGATAGCCCCAGTGCAAAGATGGGTAGATTGCAATCTATTTGCAAGATATACACTGGTGGATCCTTTTAACCGAAGATCTCCTAATTGTGATGACACAGCATTTGATCTTAATTATCCAGACGTCCATTTTCAGTAGGAGACACAGGCTATTATCTTTATGTTGACTTTTGAATTTGTTTTTTCTTTGGTTCAGAAATACAGACTATTGTTCGTATAAGCCTGGATGTTAAAGGTACCGTTACACTAAACGATTAACCAACGATCACGACCAGCGATAAGATCTGGCAGTGATCGTTGGTAAGTCGTTGTGCGGTCGCTGGAGAGCTGTCACACAGACAGCTCTCCAGAGACCAACGATGCCGAAGTCCCAGGGTAACCAGGGTAAACATCGGGTTACTAAGCGCAGGGCCGCGCTTAGTAACCCGATGTTTACCCTGGTTACCATTGTAAATGAAAAAAAAAAAAAAACAGTACATACTCACATTCCGGTGTCTGTCACGTCCCCCGGCGTCAGCTTCCCGCACTCACTGTGTCAGCGCCGGCCGGCCGTAAAGCAGAGCACAGCGGTGACGTCACCGCTGTGCTTTACGGCCGGTGCTCACAGTCAGTGCGGGAAGCTGAAGGCGGGGGACATGACAGACACCGGCATGTGAGTATGTACTGTTTTTTTTTTTTTTACTTTTACAATGGTAACCAGGGTAAATATCGGGTTACTAAGCGCGGTCCTGCGCGCGTCACACACGCCGATTCAGCGATGACAGCAGGTGATCAGCGACCAAAAAAAAGGTTCTGATCATTCCCAGCGACCAACGATCTCCCAGCAGGGGCCTGATCGTTGGTCGCTGTCACGCATAACGATTTAGTTAACGATATCGTTGCTACGTCACAAAAAGCAACGATATCGTTAAAGAAATCGTTGTGTGACGGTACCTTAACACTTGAGTTGAGGTTTGCTGCAACTTATTGTCTATCATTGCAAGACAGGGACGCAGGGTCGTTGAACAATGGATGTTTACTCAATATGTTGATTGACCATTGTGTGGGTCCAGTGGCTTGTTAACCTGCAAAACAGAAGGACTAATTAAGCAAATTGATTAAATACTCAACAAATGTGAGTTAATCTCCTCACATCTTCCCCTTGACCTGTGGTTGATGGCTTGAAGGACAGTTGTGAACTATACAAGGGAGGTATGCCTCTGTATCAGGAGAGACTTAACAGACAACAGGCAGGACACTATGACTCCATAAAGGATCACTCTACCAGGACAATATGGCTCCATCAAGGCAGACACAGATTTAGATGCTACAGGATGCCAGCTTAAGGGACCACAGCCCTGGCTGGAAGAATACAGATCTGCTGCATTAACTATCGGAGAACCCATGGAGACGTTTGGGAAAATCAGATTGGGACCCACTGGTCACCTGACCCCCTTGGACACTTTAGAAGCCAGGTTGGGACATTCAGGTCACCTGGCTCCTTGGAGACATTCAGAGAAGCCAGGTTGGGACGATCTGGTCACCTTTCCCCTTGCCTCAATGGAACTTCAGGTTTCTAAGCTGGTCATTACCTCCTCTCAGTGGGTACCCGCCAAAAGCGGGGTGCCACAGGTGGGAGTAGTTGCCCCTGGAAACCCTGAAGTTACAGCTGCTCTAATTCTGGCTAGATAGCGGATGGATAAGACTATGTAATTTTGCACCATCTTGTCTTTTTTGCTGGGACTATTGTCTGTTGGTGGTTCAATAAAGTATTGCCACTCTGTTTGACCCTCACCTTGTGTTGTCTAAATAGTATTATGCCCACAGGAAAGGAGAACAGGCGTTCAGTGGGATGAGCCCTGGTCCATGTGGTCTCAGGCCAACAGACTAGAGCAACTACTGACCCCAGCGTCTCCAAACTGATTAACATCCGGTGGGGTAACGCATTGAAGATGGATGGAGCAATGATGAGCATGTGGACTGATAAGTACCATGACAACTGTGTTTCTACTTGTATTATTATTATTATTATTTATTATTATAGCGCCATTTATTCCATGGCGCTTTACATGTGAGGAGGGGTATACCTAATAAAACAAGTACAATAATCTTGAACAATACAAGTCACAACTGGTACAGGAGGAGAGAGGACCCTGCCCGCGAGGGCTCACAATCTACAAGGGATGGGTGAGGATACAGTAGGTGAGGGTAGAGCTGGCCGTGCAGCGGTTTGGTCAATCGGTGGTTACTGCAGGTTGTATCATGTTCCTTAACGTTTTCTACATCTGCATTTTTGTTCATGATGCTGATGAGTTTTGTTTTGGTTTATCTTTTTCTATGTTGTTGTTTATTCTACAGCCTGCAGTGATCCTGAACTTAGGGTACCGTCACACTATACCATTTCGATCGCTACGACTGTACGATTCGTGACGTTCCAGCGATATCGTTACGATATCGCTGTGTCTGACACGCAGCAGCGATCAGGGATCCTGCTGAGAATCGTACGTCATAGCAGATCGTATGGAACTTTCTTTCATCGCTGGATCTCCCGCTGTCATCGCTAGATCGGTGTGTGTGACACCGATCTAGCGATCTAGCGATACGATCCAGCGATGCGTTCGCTTGTAACCAGGGTAAACATCGGGTTACTAAGCGCAGAGCCGCGCTTAGTAACCCGATGTTTACCCTGGTTACAAGCGTAAAACTAAAAAAAAAACAGCACATACTTACATTCTGGTGTCCGTCAGGTCCCTTGCCGTCTCTGCTTCCCGCACTGTGACTGCCGGCCGTAAAGTGAAAGCAGAGCACAGCGGCTGTGCTTTCACTTTCACTTTACGGCCGGCAGTCACAGTGCGGAAAGCAGACGGCAAGGGACCTGACGGACACCAGAATGTATGTATGTGCTGTTTGTTTTTTTTTCAGTTTTACGCTTGTAACCAGGGTAAACATCGGGTTACTAAGCGCGGTCCTGCGCTTAGTTACCCGATGTTTACCCTGGTTACCCAGGGACCTCGGCATTGTTGGTCGCTGGAGAGCTGTCTGTGTGACAGCTCCCCAGCGACCACACTACGATTTACCTACGATCACGGCCAGGTCATATCGCTGGTCGTGATCGTAGGTAAATCGTATAGTGTGACGGTACCCTTACTGAACCGCTGCACAACCTGCCCTACCGTCTCCTAGTGTTTCATCACCCATCCCCTGCAGACTGTGAGCCCTCGCGGCCAGGGTCCTCCCTCCTTATGTACCCGTGTGCCTTGTTTTTTGCTCATGTTTAATGTATTTGTCTATATTTGCCCCGTATTCACATGTAAAGCGCCATGGAATAAATGGCGCTATAAAAATGTATAATAATAATAAAATTCTCCCAGTCATTGAAAATTGTTTGAAGTAAGAAGTTGACTTTCTTTGGAATGCGCTGCTGGCATAATATCATAAATTGTACCCTTCACGTGCCTCCTATACTGATTTATTAGTGTGAGATTTAGTTACAACAGGTGCATCACAAAATTCTAAAAATGTAAGCTCCACACTCAAGAATACCCCGAAATGCCCACTTTTAGGCGAAGACTCTTTCTATATGCTGTTGCAGTGGGAGGTGTATTTTAGCTACGGTAACACCAGCTGTTGATGGCTTGGGCACACTTCATGGGCTTGCGCTATAGATGTCCTGCACAGTAAGTTAAAGCATTAATGTCTGTGCAGTACACTTACAGTAGGGAAAGGCAGCTAAAATATAGACGTGTTATCACGTACTAGAGGACCATCATATATTGAATAAAATATTTATCTGTACCGTATTTTCCGCTTTGTAAGACGCACTTTATTTCCCCCAAATTTGGGGGGGAAATGGGGGTGCGTCTTACAAAGCGGATATACCGCTTACCGTTACAGGCTGGGATGAGGGGGTGTCCGATGCTGCCCCCGCCGCCCGCCACCGCTATCGCCCGCCACCGCTGCCGCTGTTGTCCGCTGCTGTCCCGGGAGATCCTGAAAACTCCGGTGCTGCGGGGGGCTCTGGCGATATTTTGTGAAAGACCAGAGCCCCCAGGCAGTTCGTCCATGCGTTCCTGTATGACTGACTTTGGGAAAATGGCCGCCGGAATCTCGAGAGATGACATCTCAGCGCTGAGATCTCCTCTCTCGAGATTCCGGCGGCCATTTTCCTGGAGTTAGTTCCAGTATGACTGACTTCAGGAAAATGGCCGCCGGAATCTCGGGAGATGAGATTTCAGCGCTGAGATCTCATCTCTCGAGATTCCGGCGGCCATTTTCCCGGAGTCAGTCATACAGGAACGCATGGACGAACTGCTGGGGGGCTCCGGTCTTTCACAAAATGTCGCCAAAGCCCCCCGCAGCCCCGGAGACAGCCCTGCAGACCCCCTCATCCCAGCCTGCAGCAATGCTCCACTCCTGCCTCCAGCACCGACCCTGGGACCCTGATCCGCTGCAGCCACAACCCCTGGTGAGTAATAAGACGCATGGATTATAAGACGCCCCACCAATTTATTAAAAAAAGTTTTTTTTCCTATTTTTCTCCTCAAAATTTGTGGTGCGTCTTATGATCCGGAGCGTCTTACAAAGCGAAAAATACGGTAATTTTTCTGCACATGATTGTTAGATTCATCACTTCGCTGATGTGCTGCATTAGGTGCAGTTCACAAGTATTATCAACTTCTGTTTATACATTTGTCCATGTTTTAAAAGTAACTTATTACCAGGTTTTCCCAATATAGTCCAAAGCTACCACCTTTAACTCTTCTTTTACTGCAGTCCAGTGACCTCTACCATTAACTCCCAATGCTTATAAAAAAATCTTTTTATTCCACCATATTGCATGGTCCGGTTGCCATCCTCTTGCCATGATTGATGCGATTGATATGTCAGTAGATCAAATGACAGCACCTCAAACAGTGGTGAAAAATAAGCCTTGCATTTTATTCTGCCTCCTGTGGTGACGTTTCGGTCCGAAGACCTTTTTCAAGCACCTTGAAACGTCGCCACAGGAGGCAGAATAAAATGCAAGGCTTATTTTTCACCACTGTTTGAGCCACTGTCATTTTATCTACTGACATGGAATACGCTCTGGGATGGACACCCTGGTTGTGACGTGCGCCTTTCTGTCTTAGTGCGACGCGGTATCCACCACTAGTCGCTAACACAAGCCGACACCTGCCTCTTGATAACTCACTGTGGACACTATAACCTGGACTTCTTTACCTCAAGCAGTTTATACTGCCACTAGTGTCGTACATCCCACATCACGTCCAAGGGACGCTTCTATATCTTCCTTTTGGAAATTGTTACTGATGAAGGCCAAGCATTGAGGCGGAAACGTTTATTTTGAGGACTACAATAAACTAGAAAAAAACACTATTTAAGCTGAGTGCCTAAGTTTATCTTTCACTATATACGACTTTGGACCCTACTAAGGAACCACTTCCGGATAGTGCACACGGTTTTTCTCTATATTTCTGTCGTAATAGACTTGGACATTTTATATGGTGCGGTTTAACTCTTCATATTTTGATGTGTTTGACATGTCTTCGTCATCCACACATGGTCAATCTCACTCTTGTGCAGTTCAAGCACAGATCTGCATAAGCAGATTGTATCTTAATTTCCCAGACAGCTGTTATGACCTGGTGGTAAGGACAATAATGGACCTGGTGGTTAAGAGCACACGGAATGACCTGATAGTTACTAATAATATAGGACGAGCTCTGAGACGTGGGAACTCTGCTGACCGCAATCCCTAATCCTATCACACACACTAGAAATAGCCGTGGATTGCTCCTAACGCTCCCTATGCAACTCGACACAGCCTAAGAAACTAGCTAGCCCTAGAGATAGAAACATAAAGCCTACCTTGCCTCAGAGAAATTCCCCAAAGGAAAAGGCAGCCCCCCACATATAATGACTGTGAGTAAAGATGAAAATTACAAACACAGAGATGAAATAGATTTAGCAAAGTGAGGCCCGAGTTACTGAACAGACAGAGGATAGGAAAGGTAACTTTGCGGTCAGCACAAAAAACTACAAAAAGACCACGCAGAGGGCGCAAAAAGACCCTCCGCACCGACTCACGGTGCGGAGGCGCTCCCTCTGCGTCCCAGAGCTTCCAGCAAGCAAGACAAAAATCAAAATAGCAAGCTGGACAGAAAAATAGCAAACCAGAGAAAAACAAGCAGGAACTTAGCTTCTGCTGGGAAGACAGGTCACAAGAACGATCCAGGAGAGAACTAGACCAATACTGGAACATTGACAGGTGGCATGGAGCAATGATCTAAGTGGAGTTAAATAGAGCAGCCAGCTAACGAATTAACCTCGTCACCTGTGGAAGGAAACTCAGAAGCCGCAGCTCCACTCACAACCACCAAAGGAAGCCCATGGACAGAACCAGCCGAAGTACCATTCATGACCACAGGATGGAGCTTGACAACAGAATTCACAACAGTACCCCCCCCCTTGAGGAGGGGTCACCGAACCCTCACCAGAGCCCCACGGCCGACCAGGACGAGCCAAATGAAAGGCACGAACCAGATCGGCAGCATGAACATCGGAGGCAAAGACCCAGGAATTATCTTCCTGACCATAACCCTTCCACTTGACAAGATACTGGAGTTTCCGTCTCGAAATACGAGAATCCAAAATCTTCTCCACCACATACTCCAACTCCCCCTCAACCAACATCGGGGCAGGAGGATCAACGGATGGAACCACAGGCGCCACGTATCTCCGCAACAATGACCTATGGAATACATTACAAAAGAACCTGGAAGGGTCAAACGAAACGACACAGGATTGAGAACCTCAGAAATCTTATACGGACCAATGAAACGAGGCTTAAACTTAGGAGAGGAAACCTTCATAGGAACATAACGAGACGACAACCAAATCCCCAACACGAAGTCGGGGACCCACACAGCACCGGCGGTTAGCGAAACGTTGAGCCTTCTCCTGGGACAATGTCAAATTGTCCACCACATGAGTCCAAATCTGCTGCAACCTATCCACCACAGTATCTACACCAGGACAGTCCGAAGACTCAACCTGCCCTGAAGAGAAACGAGGATGGAAACCAGAATTGCAGAAAAACGGCGAAACCAAAGTAGCCGAGCTGGCCCGATTATTAAGGGCGAACTCAGCCAAAGGCAAAAAGGACACCCAATCATCCTGATCAGCGGAAACAAAGCATCTCAGATATGTTTCCAATTAGTTCGTTTGGTTTGGCCATTTGTCTGAGGATGGAAAGCCGAGGAAAAAGAAAATCAATGCCCATCCTAGCACAAAAGGCTCGCCAAAACCTCGAAACAAACTGGGAACCTCTGTCCGAAACGATGTTCTCCGGAATGCCATGTAAACGAACCACATGCTGGAAAAACAATGGCACCAAATCAGAGGAGGAAGGCAATTTAGACAAGGGTACCAAATGGACCATCTTAGAGAAGCGATCACAAACCACCCAAATGACCGACATCTTTTGAGAGACAGGGAGATCCGAAATAAAATCCATAGAGATATGCGTCCAGGGCCTCTTCGGGACCGGCAAGGGCAAAAGCAACCCACTGGCACGAGAACAGCAGGGCTTAGCCCGAGCACAAGTCCCACAGGACTGCACAAAAGAACGCACATCCCGCGATAGAGATGGCCACCAAAAGGATCTAGCCACCAAATCTCTGGTACCAAAGATTCCAGGATGACCAGCCAACACTGAACAATGAACCTCAGAGATAACTCTACTAGTCCATTTATCAGGGACAAACAGTTTCTCCGCTGGGCAACGGTCAGGTCTATCAGCCTGAAATTTTTGCAGCACCCGCCGCAAATCAGGGGAGATGGCAGACAAAATTACCCCCTCTTTGAGAATACCCGCCGGCTCAAGAACACCCGGAGAGTCGGGCACAAAACTCCTTGACAGGGCATCAGCCTTCACATTCTTAGAGCCTGGAAGGTACGAAACCACAAAATCAAAACGGGAGAAAAATAGCGACCAACGAGCCTGTCTAGGATTCAACCGTTTGGCAGACTCGAGATAAGTCAAATTCTTGTGATCCGTCAAGACCACCACGCGATGCTTGGCTCCTTCAAGCCAATGACGCCACTCCTCGAATGCCCACTTCATGGCCAACAACTCTCGATTGCCAACATCATAATTGCGCTCAGCAGGCGAAAACTTTCTAGAAAAGAAGGCACATGGTTTCATCACCGAGCCATCAGAACTTCTTTGCGACAAAACAGCCCCTGCTCCAATCTCAGAAGCATCAACCTCGACCTGAAACGGAAGCGAAACATCTGGCTGGCACAACACAGGGGCAGAAGAAAAACGACGCTTCAACTCCTGAAAAGCTTCCACAGCCGCAGAAGACCAATTGACCACATCAGCACCCTCCTTGGTCAAATCAGTCAACGGTTTAGCAACACTAGAAAAATTACTGATGAAGCGACGATAAAAATTAGCAAAGCCCAGGAGCTTTTGCAGACTCTTCACAGATGTCGGCTGAGTCCAATCATAAATGGCCTGGACTTTAACAGGGTCCATCTCGATAGTAGAAGGGGAAAAAATGAAACCCAAAAATGAAACCTTCTGAACTCCAAAGAGACACTTTGACCCCTTCACAAACAAAGAATTCGCACGAAGGACCTGGAACACCATTGTGACCTGCTTCACGTGAGACTCCCAATCATCCGAGAAGACCAAAATATCATCCAAATATACAATCAGGAATTTATCCAGGTACTCTCGGAAGATGTCATGCATAAAGGACTGAAATACTGATGGAGCATTGGAAAGCCCGAATGGCATAACCAGGTACTCAAAATGGCCTTCGGGCGTATTAAATGCTGTTTTCCATTCATCGCCCTGTTTAATACGCACAAGATTATACGCACCACGAAGATCTATCTTGGTGAACAAACTAGCCCCCTTAATCCGAGCAAATAAATCCGACAACAGCGGCAAAGGGTACTGAAATTTGACTGTGATCTTATTAAGAAGGCGGTAATCAATACAAGGTCTCAAAGAACCATCCTTCTTGGCCACAAAAAAGAACCCTGCTCCCAATGGTGACGACGACGGGCGAATATGACCTTTCTCCAAGGATTCCTTTACATAACTCCGCATAGCGGCATGCTCTGGCACAGATAAATTGAACAGTCGGCCCTTAGAAAACTTACTACCAGGAATCAAATTGATGGCACAATCGCAATCCCTATGAGGAGGTAGGGCACTGGATTTGGGCTCATCAAATACATCCCGGTAATCCGACAAAAACTCCGGGACTTCAGAAGGGGTGGATGACGAAATAGACAAAAATGGAACATCACCATGTACCCCCTGACAACCCCAGCTGGACACAGACATAGATTTCCAATCCAATACTGGATTATGGACCTGTAGCCATGGCAACCCCAAAACGACCACATCATGCAGATTATGCAACACCAAAAAGCGAATATCCTCCTGATGTGCAGGAGCCATGCACATGGTCAATTGGGTCCAGTACTGAGGCTTATTCTTGGCCAAAGGCGTAGCATCAATTCCTCTCAATGGAATAGGATACTGCAAGGGCTCCAAGAAAAAACCACAGCGCCTAGCATACTCCAAGTCCATCAAATTCAGGGCAGCGCCTGAATCCACAAATGCCATAACAGAATAGGATGACAAAGAGCAAATCAGAGTAACAGACAATAGGAATTTAGACTGTACCGTACCAATGGTAGCAGACCTAGCGAAACGCTTAGTGCGCTTAGGACAATCGGAAATAGCATGAGTGGAATCACCACAGTAAAAACATAGCCCATTCCGACGTCTGTGTTCTTGCCGTTCAGCTCTGGTCAAAGTCCTATCACATTGCATAGGCTCAGGTCTATGCTCAGATAATACCGCCAAATGGTGCACAGCTTTACGCTCACGCAAGCGTCGATTGATCTGAATGGCCAAAGACATAGACTCATTCAGACCAGCAGGCATGGGAAATCCCACCATGACATCCTTAAGGGCTTCAGAGAGACCCTTTCTGAAAATTGCTGCCAGGGCACATTCATTCCACTGAGTGAGTACAGACCACTTCCTAAACTTCTGACAATATATTTCTACCTCATCCTGACCCTGACACAGAGCCAGCAAGATTTTCTCTGCCTGATCCACTGAATTAGGTTCATCATAAAGCAATCCGAGCACCAGAAAAAACGCATCAACATCACGCAATGCCGGATCTCCTGGCGCAAGGGAAAATGCCCAGTCTTGAGGGTCGCCACGTAACAAAGAAATAATGATTTTCACTTGTTGAACAGGGTCACCTGAGGAGCGAGGTTTCAAAGCAAGAAACAATTTACAATTATTTTTTAAATTCAGAAACTTAGATCTATCCCCAAAAAACAAATCAGGAATAGGAATCCTAGGCTAAAACATCGGATTCTGAACCACAAAATCTTGAATGTTTTGTACCCTTGCAGTGAGATTATCCATACAAGAGAACAGACCTTGAATGTCCATATCTACACCTGTGTCCTGAACCACCCAGAGGTAAAGGGGAAAAGAGAGACAAATCACACTGCAAAGAAAAAAAAAATGGTCTCAGAACTTCTCTTATCCCTCTATTGAGATGCATTAATACTTTGGGCGACCTGTACTGTTATGACCTGGTGGTAAGGACAATAATGGACCTGGTGGTTAAGAGCACACGGAATGACCTGATAGTTACTAATATAGGACGAGCTCTGAGACGTGGGAACTCTGCTGACCGCAATCCCTAATCCTATCACACACACTAGAAATAGCCGTGGATTGCTCCTAACGCTCCCTTTGCAACTCGACACAGCCTAAGAAACTAGCTAGCCCTAGAGATAGAAAAATAAAGCCTACCTTGCCTCAGAGAAAATCCCCAAAGGAAAAGGCAGCCCCCCACATATAATGACTGTGAGTAAAGATGAAAATTACAAACACAGAGATGAAATAGATTTAGCAAAGTGAGGCCCGACTTACTGAACAGACAGAGGATAGGAAAGGTAACTTTGCTGTCAGCACAAAAAACTACAAAAAGACCACGCAGAGGGCGCAAAAAGACCCTCTGCACCGACTCACGGTGCGGAGGCGCTCCCTCTGCGTCCCAGAGCCTCCAGCAAGCAAGACAAAAATCAAAATAGCAAGCTGGACAGAAAAATAGCAAACCAGAGAAAAACAAGCAGGAACTTAGCTTCTGCTGGGAAGACAGGTCACAAGAACGATCCAGGAGAGAACTAGACCAATACTGGAACATTGACAGGTGGCATGGAGCAATGATCTAAGTGGAGTTAAATAGAGCAGCCAGCTAACGAATTAACCTCGTCACCTGTGGAAGGAAACTCAGAAGCCGCAGCTCCACTCACAACCACCAGAGGAAGCCCATGGACAGAACCAGCCGAAGTACCATTCATGACCACAGGATGGAGCTTGACAACAGAATTCACAACAGTCAGCCATGCTTTTGAAAACCAAAAAGAACTGACTCTTTATCTTTATATTGGCTTGTGAATTTTAAGTGTTTGTCTGGTGGGTCAAGAAGACAGACTTGCAAACTGATATATTATCTAACATACTGTGTAAGGGTACCGTCACACAGTGGCATTTTGATCGCTACGACGGCACGATTCGTGACGCTCCAGCATCGTAACAATATCGCTCCAGCGTCGTAGACTGCTGTCACACTTTGCAATGTACGACGCTGGAGCGATAATTTCATGACGTATGTGCGATGTGGAAGCCGTTGGTTACTATGCGCACATCGTATACAATATCGTGCACACCTTTGTTACACCATGCGATCATGCCACCACAGCGGGACACTAGACGACGAAAGAAAGTTTCAAACGATCTGCTACGACGTACGATTCTCAGCGGGGTCCCTGATCGCAGGAGCGTGTCAGACACAGCGAGATCGCTGGAACGTCACGGATATATCGCTCGAACGTCACGAATCGTGCCGTCGTAGCGATCAAAATGCCACTGTGTGACGGTACCCTAAGTCTGTAATAGTGACTGTACATAGTGTGTGTTTAGCTTTGTTTATTGATGTGTGCTGATATGCTCATAGTGCATTATATTCTGGAACCAACTTGTTGGCTTCGAAAGCAGAGAGGGGAAGACTGTGCAAATAGATTGAGTGGTCAAGTAGTGCTACTTGATCCCATCACCATTGTTTACCTTATATTGATGTTGGACTGAAGGACACTGGGTAAATCTAAAAATAGCTTACAGGCCTCGGGTATAAAAGAGACTTCTTTTCTTCTGGTGGTGTGGACTCTCCAGGATCTCGGCTGAGGGTACGTCGGACCCAGCTGAAGAACACGGGACTGCTCTCAGAAATCTCCCTCTGCTTGTCATTTCCTCCGCTCTGCGTGCATACCAGTTGGAGTAGCGACCCTGGGAGCTCTGATGTAACATATACCATTATCTCGGCGAGTCAGTGGAAGGGTGAGTCCCTGTAATGTGCACCATCTTGGGGTAATTGCTGAGATTGTTCTGTTTGCTATTGTGTGTTGTGGTTCAATATATTGCCACACTGTTTTACCTTAACCCTGTGTTGTCTGTGTAGTGTATTGCCCACTAGAAGATAGAGCGGGTGATCAGTGGTATGAGCCCTGGTCCATGCAGTCTTGCTAAAGACAGCTGGGCCAGCGGACGAGAGCACCCACTGACCCCATTTATCCACAGCATGTGTCACAGGTTTACCGTGACATAGAGGGGCAAGAAGACCGCAGCGTCTTATTTTACGTACTACTGCGTTGATTAGAAGCACATCTCCTTCATATTAATTTGTGCGGGTTTCTGTTAGTAGTGCAAAGTTTAAACTGTTCAGCTTAGAGTCTATGAAGTCTCCCTGCTTAGATAATCTCAGCTGTGCAGTATTGGCCACTCTCCTCTGCTATATATACTCGACTCTGGCTATCTGGATTGCCAGTGTTAAGTCTTGTACTGCCTGGTGTGGAGGAGTCAGTTGTTGGTAGAGGTGTTTGGAGTATTGTTCCATGACTGTTGCTTGGACTTTTTGGCTGTTTCCTCTTCTTGGTTTGTTTACATTCCTTTTCTCCCCGTAGTTCCCCTCTGTTGTCTGTGAGTGCATATTTGTATGATTGGTATTTTTCCTTTATGCCTGTACATCCTTCCTTGTTAGTCTGGTTTGTGTATATACATATACTATTACTTACCACTTCCCTGGGTGTGAAAAGGGACAGATATAGGGCTGATTCAGGCATTCAGTAAGGTTCATGGCCCCGGCGTCTTCACCATTAGTCATTTAGGGAGCTGGGACAGGGATGCAGCCCGTGGCCCCGAGTAATCGGTCAAAAGTCGTAACATCATGTTTTACTCTGCTGCATGTGTGCATAAAAGCTGAGTGTGTTCTGGAATCCAGACACTCTTGCATCCAACCACTGATGTTTCTGGATTGAGAGTCATGGGGAAAGCAAAAGAATTGTCAACGGATCTACTGGAAAAGATAGTTGAACTCTATAAAACAGGAAAGGAATACAAGAAGATATCCAAGGAATTCCAATAGTACAGGCAAGAAAAAAGAAGGCACTCACCGATCTAAAAGTTGTCAATTTTTATTCAATCTTTATATAAAAACTTCTTGGCCGGGGGAGTGAGGAAAGGTGCTTCATCAGCCCGGAAGCTACTCATGGGACGTACTTGGACGTTCTAACATGACAACGATCCAAAACGCAAGGCCAAGTTGTCCTGTCGTTGGCGACAGCAGAACAAAGTGAAGGTTCTGGAGTGGCCATCTGTCTCCTGACCTCAATATCGTTGAGCCACTCTGGGGAGATCTCACGCGCACAGGTCATTCTAGACAGCCCAGGAATTTACAGGAATTGGAGGTTATCTGCCAAGAAGAGTGGGCAGCTTTACCATCTGAGAAAATAAAGAACCTCATCCACAACTGTCATAAGACTTCAAGCTGTCGTTGATGTTAGAAGGGGCAATACACGGTATTAAGAAATCAGGTATGTGAACTTTTGATCAGGGTCATTTGGATGTTTTGGGTTGCCATTATGATTTAAAAAGAGAAAACACTGTAGTTTGACAATAAATGGCTTCACCCAACCACTAAGGGTATGTTTCCACATTCAGAAAACGCTGCATGTTTGACGCTCCGTAGAGCCGCAGCGTCAAACACGCAGCGTCCAGATGTTAAAGCATAGTGGAGGAGATTTCATGAAATTCCTTCTCCACTTTGCATTAAAAGACGCATGCGGCATACCCCCGGAAACGGACATGCGGCGCGTCTTTTAAGAACGCAGCATGTCCTTACAATGCTGAAACAACGCAAGGACAACGCAGGTGACCTGCCAGTGACCTCAGGTGCAGATTTGGTCAGAATTTTACCTGAGTAAAATCCTGGCCAAATCCTGATGCAATCCTGAATGTGGACACATACCCTAACCATGAGTGGAGAAAGTTTTGATGTTATCATTAATATTCTCTGAAAAAAGGCCAAGAAAGCAAAAATTCTGCCGGGGTATGTAAACTTTTGAGCACAACTGTACATATATATGTATCTCAATGCACATAAATATAGTTATTGGCATGTATGAATGTGTATACAAGAAAATCTCCTATGAATCTTCATATCTATCATGTGCGGAATAAACCATTAATCTGTCTTTTTTTTTTCCAATTATATCATTTCTACTCAACAGCATCCAATGCTCAGGGGTCAATCGATGTACAGTATTCAGCATAGCACACAGTATTCTAAGGCTATGTTAATACTTTGCTGGTTTTGATTCGGATCCGCAGCGTTTTTGACACACGGAATTGCATCAAGTCCAGAGTGTAGTGCACAAGCAATGTTAGTCAATGGGAAATTGACAATTGGTGTGCACATCCTGTGGAAAAAACGCTTTTGCAGTGTTTTATTTTCCGCAGCATGTCACTTCTTTCTGCGTATCTGCAGTGTTCCTTCACCCATTGTGTCAGGCGAATCCGCAGCAAAACTTTAGGTTTTAAAAGATCTGCGGTTTTGCCTTCGAGAAATGCTGCAGATCGGGAGGAGGAAGAGTGTGTGGGCGGAGACTGTGTGCGGAGAAGATGTGCTTGTCTGCGTGCGGGTGATAGATCTATAGATAGATCGATAGATGATAGATCTATAGATAGATGACAGATCTATAGATCTATCATCTATCTGTGTAAACATTATTGTTCAATGGAGTATGTAAATGAAGAGGTTGGACAAGAAATTACATAACAATCCTTTGCTTTTGTTAAATAGATCTTTATTTAGCTTGCAAAAACGCATACAAATCCGCATTAAAAAAAAAAAAACGCATCAAAATCCACATCAAAAACGTGCAGATTTTTACCTGCATTTTCTGCCAAGAGATGCAGAATCTGCGCAGAAAATTCCACGGGCAAATCTGCAACATGTGCACATTCCCTAACAGTATTTCTTATGTAATAAACAGCTGCAGATGATTATTGTGAAATTTTAGTCATGTTAGGCAATAAGAATAATCTCTCATTCACGGCCATTTAATTACAAGAACTTGAGCTGACCATACACATTTGGTAATAGTTGGCCAAGACTTTCTGATTTTCGGGAGATCAGCCTACAATCTGCTGCGACCTTCTGACTGGGAAGGGAGGGAGTATTAGGCATTTTGGATTTTATGTTTTAATTCTGTGGATTATAAACCTCTGATAAAGTAAACCGGTGCAAATGCATTTTTATTGTGAACTCTTAAGTATATAGCAACGGGATTGTACATAGCTATGGAGTCAATAAGGTGGTTTATGCTGAATAATTGATAGAATATTTTTGAGTGATAGTGCTGATCATTAACCTGTGTTAGGTAAATGCGCAATATACCATAAACTGATTGCTTAGATCGATTGTCCTGTTGCAAATGTCTGTCCACTCTTCAATACTAATTTTCCTATCGCCACAACAGCACCCCTACGAGAGAGGGGATCCGCCCACCTTCCGGACAGGAACCTACAGAATTTAAAGGGGCGGTCCCCCTCACCACTCCAGTTTGGGTTCCTGTCCGGACGGCAGGAGCCTGCAGCAGCAGTCTTACCCGGGCCTCCATGCCTCCGCGCGGTGTCTGTTAGGAACGGCGGAATCAGGGGCTCGGAAGCAGCGTCGGGGGTGTCCTGCGTGCAGACCCCCCCTCGTCTGGCCGTGAGGAGCGCGTCCCAGGAGTCGGGCAGTGCCGTCCTGGTCCGCGGTTGAGCGCGGTGTGCAGCGTCCACACCGGCGCTGGTGAACCCGGAAGTAGTTGGTACGCTTCCGGGGTAAGCCGGGGGAGGAGCGCTGCAGCGCTGTAAAAGAGCGACGCCTAGTGTAGGAGGCGCGCAACCATGTCCTCAGTAGGGGACGCCGAGCACCCTCATGGAGAGGGAACGGAACAGCGCAGTAAGAGCGGTAGTGGCCGCTCAAGGAGAAGCAGCAGCAGCGTGGTTAGGGGGCAGCAGCGTGCGAGCGCCCCAGCGTCACATTTGGATCCTACTCCTCCTGAACCGGTATTCACAGGATCAGCCTTATGGTGAGTGTTAAATCAGACACCTGGTGCTGATATGGTCTGTTATTTGTGCTTTGTTTTAGGGAAAAAAGACCACAAAATCTAAGCACAAGCAATGTGCTCTATGCATGACACCAATGCCAGACAGTTATACCAAAAGGCTGTGTCAGGCTTGCATATCTCAGACCTTAGAAGAGGAAGCTCCCCTTCGGTCATCAGACCTTAGAGCGGTCATCAGGGAGGAAATTAGCTATTCCCTTAGAGGCAGCCGCCAGGAAAGGTCGGGCAGGGACATATCGCCAGGATCTAGTCTGTCCCTGCAAGAAGGGGAATGTTCCCGCTCCTCATCTCCATCCTCCTCAGATGAAGAGGGAAGGCCTTGCTTCTCGGTGGACAACATGGACATGTTAGTTAAAGGAGTCTGAGCTACCATGGGTGTTGCAGAGAGCAAGGAACCAAGGTCCGCACAGGACATAATGTTTGCGGGCTTGTGCCAGAGGAGTCGCAAGGCGTTCCCGGTGGTGGATACGGTTAAGACTCTTATAAAGAGAGAATGGGATAAGCAGGATAAGGGTTTCCTTCCGTCATCAGCTAAAAGAAGGTATCCCTTTGAAGATAATGAGCTGGCAGAGTGGATGAAAGTCCCGAAAGTGGATGCAACGGTGGCTTCTACATCTAAAGCCGGTACCTTGCCGCTGGAACGTGGGCCTTCTGAAAGATCCATCAGATAGGAAGGCGGACATGTTTTTGAGGAAAGTTTGGGAATCAACTGCAGGAGCGTTTAAACCTGCTATCTCTAGCACGTGTACGGCTAGATCCGTCATGGTGTGGATATCCCAGCTGGAGGAACAGCTGAAGTCCAAGGTGCCCAGAGACAAGATGCTGAACTCCCTTTCGCAAATACGTGAAGGGGTGGCGTATTTGGCGGACGCGTCAGTGGATTCTTTAAAATTGGCGGCAAGATCAGCAGGCCTCTCAAACGCTGCTCGCCGAGCCCTATGGCTTAAGACCTGGAAAAGGGATTGCCCAGGCGAAAGCTAAACTGTGTACAATACCGTGTAGGGGTGAGTACCTGTTTGGCCCGGTATTGGATGATATCCTAGCTAAGGCTGAGGATAGGAAGAAAGGTTTTCCTAAAGCTTTCAATCCTACCTTTAGGAATACCTTCAGGAGACGCTTCCAATACCGAAGACCTTACCACAACCGAGACTGGGAATCATCAGACCCAAAGAAAGGTTCGGACTTTAATGCTTCGTCATCTTCCTCAAGAAGAAGAAGAAACTATCGTTAATAGAGATCTTCCAGTAGGGGGCAGGTTAAAATTCTTTTATGCTCAGTGGGCCAAAATAACTTCGAGCAATTGGGTTCTAGGTATAATCAACTCAGGGTTAAATATAGAGTTCCGGGAAAGACCTTCTGAATTTTATATCTTGACTGCCCCCGATTCCTTAGACCAACAAAAGGCCCTTGAAAAAGAGGTCCAAATGTTAAGACGGAAGAAAGTCATAGTGGAGGTTCCAAAACATCAACAGGGGAAAGGGTTCTATTCCCCTTTATTTTTAATCTCCAAGCCAGATGGATCCTTTAGAACCATCATAAACTTTCGGAGATTAAACAAACATCTAGAGTATCATGCCTTTAAGATGGAATCGATTAAAACGGCAACTAAACTTCTCTTTCCCAGATGTTATATGAGAGTCCTGGATTTAAAAGATGCGTATTGCCATCTGCCCATTCACCAGGATCATCAACAATTCCTCAGAATGGCGGTGCGCTTAAACGACCAGGTCAGACACTTTCAGTTTGCTGCAATGCCCTTTGGTCTATCTATGGCACCGAGGGTGTTTACTAAAGTCATGGCAGAAGTAATGGCCTATGTCAGAGAACAGGATACGTTAATTATACCCTACTTGGATGACTTCCTGGTAGTGGGGAATTCCTTTTGCCAGTGCAGTACTCGCCTAAATCATGTAATATCTTCCTTACAGGACTTGGGTTGGATAGTCAATATGGAGAAGTCAAGACTCGACCCATCAACAACTCAGACTTTCCTAGGTATTCTGATGGATTCGGAAGTGCAACAAAGTTTCCTTCCGGAAGAGAAAAAGCAGAGGATTGTGCACAAAGTCAGTACGGTAACAAGGAAGCCAGATCTGACTTTAAGAGACGCTATGTCCCTTCTGGGATCTCTAACGTCCTGCATACCAGCCGTCCAGTGGGCTCAATTCCACACTCGAGTGTTACAGGCCCAAGTCTTGGATACAGAGAGAAGTCTTCAAGGGCAATTAGGCGGAAGACTCAGGTTGTCCACCGCCACTCTACACAGTCTGAGATGGTGGTTAAACAGAAGACATTTAGGGAAAGGAGTACGCTGGAGTGTAGTACCAGACAATACGGTCACAACCGATGCCAGTCCAATAGGTTGGGGAGCTCATATAGGAGATGTCTGGACTCAAGGGCAATGGTCTCTCTTAGAGGCTCGAGTCCTCAAACTGGAAAGAGCTCACGGCAGTGAAGAAGGCCTTACTCAGGTTGCTTCCATCTCTGCAGGATTCACATGTAAGAGTCCAGACAGACAACACAACAGTAGTGGCGTATCTCAACCATCAAGGGGGTACAAGGTCAAGATCCCTAATGAACACCGCCACAGACATACTAGAAATAGCCGAAGCCCACTTTCGCTCTCTATCAGCTGTGCACATTCGGGGAGAGCTCAACACAGAGGCAGATTACCTCAGCCGTCATTCTCTACGTCAGGGAGAATGGGTTCTAGATCGACGGGTGTTCAGACAAATAGTGGACCTGTGGGGATTGCCAGTAATCGATCTATTCGCGACGAGAGAGAACAGGCAGACCAGGAAGTTCGCTTCTCTTCGGGTGGCGGACAAGCCCTGTATAATAGACTCCCTTCAAATACACTGGGATTTCCCTCTAGTTTACGCGTTCCCTCCAATGTGTCTGATCCCGTTAGTCCTCAGGAAGATCAGGGAGGACAGGGCGAGAGTGATCCTGATTGCCCCCTTTTGGCCCAGGAGGGCATGGTTCTCGTTACTCAGGGCAATGTCTGTGTCCGACCCCTGGGTACTGCCGACCAGCCCGGAGCTTCTTTCTCAGGGTCCATTCAGTTACCCCAATGTGGAATCCCTGCATCTGACGGCGTGGAATTTGAGAGGGAGTTATTGAGGAGAAGAGGGTTTTCAGAGGCTCTCATATCTACCCTTTTAAATAGTCGGAAAGAAGTCACCACTAAGATCTATGCTAAAACTTGGAAAAAGTTCCTTGCCTTCTACCAAGATCCCTTTTCTGGCAAGGTTCCAATTCCGGCTATTCTGGAGTTTTTACAGAAAGGCCGAGAATTGGGCTTGGCGGTAAATACCCTTAGAGTCCAAGCATCAGCTTTGGGAGCGTTATATAACAGTGATGTGGCGGGAAATAGATGGGTTTCCCGATTTATCAGGGCCACTGAACGTAGTAAACCAGTGTATATTCCTAGATTACCACCATGGGATCTAAATTTGGTTTTAGACGCCTTAACAGAAGCCCCCTTTGAGCCAATAGATTCTGTCTCCATTAAAAATTTAACTTTAAAAACAGCCTTCCTAGTAGCCCTGACCTCTGCTAGGAGAGTGAGTGACTTACAAGCTTTGTCGATAGACCCTCCTTATTTAATGGTCTTTCAGGATAGGGTAGTGTTAAAACCTGATCCAGCATACCTACCAAAAGTAGCTTCCAAATTTCATAGAAGTCAGGAAATAATTTTACCATCTTTCTGTGACAGTCCGAATTCAGCTGACGAGCAGAAATATCACATGTTAGATGTCAGAAGAACTCTATTAGAGTACCTACATAGAACAGAACCATGGAGGCAGAGTAGGGCTCTGTTTGTTTCCTTTCAGAATCCAAGGAAAGGGGCGAGTGTAACAAAAGCGTCTATCGCCAGATGGATAAGAGATGCCATATATCTTGCTTATACTGGTAAAGGCCAGACACTACCAGATGGCATCAGGGCCCACTCCACTCGAGCCATGGCCTCATCCTGGGCGGAAAGAGCGGACGTCTCCATAGATGTAATATGTAAGGTGGCAACTTGGTCATCTCCTTCCACCTTTTATAGACATTATCGCCTTGATTTATCTTCAGAGGCCAATTTAGTTTTTGGCCGTACAGTACTTAGTGCTGTAGTCCCTCCCAGGTGATTGATCTTTGAAAATCTCTCGTAGGGGTGCTGTCGTGGCGATAGGAAAACCGTTTTTTACGTACCGGTAATA
Organism: Ranitomeya imitator; assembly: GCF_032444005.1. Classification (NCBI taxonomy): domain Eukaryota; kingdom Metazoa; phylum Chordata; class Amphibia; order Anura; family Dendrobatidae; genus Ranitomeya; species Ranitomeya imitator. Next base: position 447,562,318 of record NC_091286.1, on the reverse strand, counting down.
GGATTTTACGGAGCCACGACAGCACCCGCACATTCCCCCCCCCGTAGTTATTCACTGGTTTCTGCACCCTTTGGGGAAAGTGTGCTTGTTAAAAAATCACTCTTTAGTAGGTGATGGTATTTAGTAATGTTTAAGTATATATGTTTATGTACTAACTCAATGGCGGTGTCCCTTATACTCTGAAACACAAACTGGAGTGGTGAGGGGGACCGCCCCTTTAAATTCTGTAGGTTCCTGTCCGGAAGGTGGGCGGATCCCCTCTCTCGTAGGGGTGCTGTCGTGGCTCCGTAAAATCCTATTACCGGTACGTAAAAACCGGTTTTTAACCCCTTCCCGACCTTTGACGCACCGTATGCGTCATGAAAACCTGTGCCATTCCGACCTGTGACGCAGCATATGCGTCATGGCCGGATTGGGCTCCTGCAGGCCGGGTGAAAGGGTTAACTGTAATTTCACCCGGCCTGCAGGGACAGGAGGAGTTGTACTTTAGCCCAGGGGGGGTGGATTCACACCCCCCCCCCCCCCCCCCCCCGTGGCTACGATCGCTCTGATTGGCAGTTTCACTTTCAACAGCCAATCAGAGCGATTTGTAATATTTCACCTAAAAAACTGGTGAAATATTACAATCCAGCCATGGCCGATGCTGCAATATCATCGGCTATGGCTGGAAACACTGATGTGCCCCCACCCCACCAATCGCCCCCCCAAGCCACCGATCTGTGGTCCGCTCCCCCGTGCTCCAATCCAAACCCCCTGCACTCCAATCCACCCCCCCGCACTCCGATCCACCCCCCGTGCTCCAATCCACCCCCCCCCTTAGTCCGATCCACACCCCCATGCTTCGATCCACCCACCCCCATGTTCCGATCCACCCCCCCGTGCTCCCCCCCCCCCCCCCCCCCCCACGCCATCATACTTACCGAGCCTCCCGGGGTCCATCCGTCTTCTTTCCTGGGCGCCGCCATCTTCCAAAATGGCGAGCGCATGCGCAGTGCGCCCGCCTAATCTGCCGGCCGGCAGATTCGTTCCAATGTGAATTTTGATCACTGTGATAAAACCTCACAATGATCAAAATAAAAAAAAAAACAGTAAATGACCCCCCCCCCCCCCCCCCCTTTGTCACCCCCATAGGTAGGGGCAATAATAAAATAAAGAATTTTTTTTTCCCACTAAGGTTAGGGTACGGTATGTGCACACGTATTCTGGTCCTCTGCGGATTTTTCCGCAGTGGATTTGATAAATCCGCAGTGCTAAACCGCTGTGGATTTACCGCGGTTTTTCTGCGCATTTCACTGCGGTTTTACAACTGCGATTTTCTATTGGAGCAGTTGTAAAACCGCTGCGGAATCCGCAGAAAGAAGTGACATGCTGTGTAATGTAAACCGCTGCGTTTCCGTGCAGTTTTTCTGCAGCATGTGTACAGCGATTTTTGTTTCCCATAGGTTTACGTTGAACTGTAAACTCATGGGAAACTGCTGCGGATCTGCAGCGTTTTCCGCAGCGTGTGCACATACCTTTAGAATTAGGCTATGTGCACACGGTGCGGATTTGGCTGCGGATCCGCAGCAGTGTTCCATCAGGTTTACAGTACCAGGTAAACATATGGAAAACCAAATCCGCTGTGCCCATGGTGCGGAAAATACCACGCGGAAACGCTGCGTTGTATTTTCCGCAGCATGTCAATTCTTTGTGCGGATTCCGCAGCGTTTTACACCTGTTCCTCAATAGGAATCCGCAGGTGAAATCCGCACAAAAAACACTGGCAATCCGCGGTAAATCCGCAGGTGAAACGCAGTGCCTTTTACCCGCGGATTTTTAAAAAATGTTGCTGAAAAATCTCACAAGAATCCGCAACATGGGCACATAGCCTTAGGGTTGGGTTGGAATTAGGGTTGTGGTTAGGGGTGTGTTGGGGTTAGGGTTGTGGTTAGGGTTATGGCTACAGTTGGGATTAGGGTTAGGGGTGGGTTGGGGTTAGTGTTGGAGGTAGAATTGAGGGGTTTCCACTGTTTAGGCACATCAGGGGTCTCCAAACGCAACATGGCGCCACCATTGATTCCAGCCAATCTTGTATTCAAAAAGTCAAATGGTGCTCCCTCACTTCCGAGCCCCGACGTGTGCCCAAACAGTGGTTTACCCCCATATATGGGGTACCAGCATACTCAGGACAAACTGCACAACAATTATTGGGGTCCAATTTCTCCTGTTACCCTTGAGAAAATAAAAAATTGCTTGCTAAAACATCATTTTTGAGGAAAGAAAAATGATTTATTATTTTCACGGCTCTGCGTTATAAACTTCTGTGAAGCACTTGGGGGTTGAAAGTGCTCACCACATACCTAGATAAGTTCCTTTCGGGGACTAGTTTCCAAAATGGGGTCACTTGTGGGGGGTTTCTACTGTTCAGCCACATCAGGGGCTCTGCAAACGCAACGTGACGCCCGTAGAGCATTCCATCAGTCTGCATTTCAAAACGTCACTACTTTACTTCCAAGCCCCGGCATGTGCCCAAACAGTGGTTTACCCCCACATATGGACAACAACTTTTGGGGTCAAATTTCTCCTGTTACCCTTGGGAAAATAAAAAATTGCGGGCTAAAAAATCATTTTTGAAAAAATATATATATTTTTTTTATTTTCATGGCTCTGCGTTATAAACTTCTGTGAAGCACTTGAGGGTTCAAAGTGCTCACCACACATCTAGTTTAGTTCCTTTTGGGATCTAGTTTCCAAAATGGGGTCATTTGTGGGGGTGTGTTTATGCACACAGGGGCTCTCCAAACGCGACATGGTGTCCGCTAATGATTGGAGCTAATTTTCCATTTAAAAAGCCAAATGGCGTGCCTTCCCTTCCGAGCCCTGCCGTGCGCCCAAACAGTGGTTTACCCCCACATATGGGGTATCTGCGTACTCAGGACAAACTGGACAACAACATTTGTGGTCCAATTTCTCCTATTACCCTTGGAAAAATAGGAAATTCCAGGCTAAAAAATCATTTTTGAGGAAAGAAAAATTTTTTATTTTCATGGCTCTGCGTTATAAACTTCTGTGAAGCACCTGGAGGTTTAAAGTGCTCAGTATGCATCCAGATAAGTTCCTTGGGGGGTCCAGTTTCTAAAATGGGGTCACTTGTGGGGGAGCTCCAATGTTTAGGCACACAGGGTCTCTCCAAACGCAACATGGTGTCCGCTAACGATGGAGATAATTTTTCATTCAAAAAGTCAAATGGCGCTCCTTCCCTTCCGAGCCTTACCATGTGCCCAAACAGTGGTTTACCCCCACATGTGAGGTATCGGTGTACTCAGGAGAAATTGCCCAACAAATTTTAGGATCCATTTTATCCTGTTGCCCATGTGAAAATGAAAAAATTGAGGCTAAAAGAATTTTTTTGTGAAAATAAAAAGTACTTTTTCATTTTTACGGATCAATTTGTGAAGCACCTGGGGGTTTAAAGTGCTCACTATGCGTCTAGATAAGTTCCTTGGGGCGTCTAGTTTCCAAAATGGGGTCACTTGTGGGGGAGCTCCAATGTTTAGGCACACAGGGGCTCTCCAAACGTGACATGGTGTCCGCTAAAGAGTGCAGCCAATTTTTCATTCAAAAAGTCAAATGGCGCTCCTTCCCTTTCAAGCCCTGCTGTGCACCCAAACAGTGGTTTACCCCCACATATGAGGTTTCAGCGTACTCGGGACAAATTGGACAACAACTTTCGTGGTTCAGTTTCTCCTTTTACCATTGGGAAAATAAAAAAGTTGTTGCTAAAAGATCATTTTTGTGACTAAAAAGTTAAATGTTCATTTTTTCCTTCCATGTTGCTTCTGCTGCTGTGAAGCACCTGAAGGGTTAATAAACTTCTTGAATGTGGTTTTGTGCACCTTGAGGGGGTGCAGTTTTTAGAATGGTGTCACTTTTGGGTATTTTCAGCCATATAGACCCCTCACACTGACTTCAAATGTGAGGTGGTCCCTAAAAAAAATGGTTTTGTAAATTTCGTTGTAAAAATGAGAAATCGCTGGTCAAATTTTAACCCTTATAACTTCCTAGCAAAAAAAAAATGTTGTTTACAAAATTGTGCTGATGTAAAGTAGACATGAGGGAAATGTTATTTATTAACTATTTTGTGTCACATAACTCTCTGGTTTAACAGAATAAAAATTCAAAATGTGAAAATTGCGAAATTTTCGCCAAATTTCCGTTTTTATCACAAATATACACAGAATTTATTGACCTAAATTTACCACTAACATGAAGCCCAATATGTCACGAAAAAACAGTCTAAGAACCGCTAGGATCCATTGAAGCGTTCCTGAGTTATTACCTCATAAAGAGACACTGGTCAGAATTGCAAAAAACCGCCAGGTCATTAAGGTCAAAATAGGCTGGGTCATGAAGGGGTTAAACCTCTTGGTATTAATCATGTGATGTAAAGTAAACTTTTGTCTTCAAGTTTATTGTTCCTTTTTCCCTAATGTCTCTTATGGATAGAAATGTGTGTCATGGCTATTTTTTTTACACACATGCACTAGCTAAGACCTAAGAGAGAAACAAAATGAACACATACCCTGCACTAAGTACCCTATTTATTTTAATGCATTTTGCTTTTACTTTTGTTAGTTACAGCAGGGTATATGCACTGGCTGTATAATGAAAAGTTGTCGCTGGACCTATTTTTGTAGTATTTTAAGAATGCAAAGCAAAACTCATCAGTCTTGCAGTTAAATTGTGTTTTATGAAGCATTGTCCCAGTTAGCGCCATTGTTTTTGTGTATGTGGAGTGTCTGTGTCTTTTCTATCCATTGTTTGTTATAATGAAGGCTCCAGGAATGATCATACAGCTTCTAAGTTTAGCCTTTTGTTGTCATTCTAGAAATAACTTTGAGAACAGGGGTGCCGAGCATTGCCTTTCTGTGACTTCCTGTTCGAGTTTTCAGTCTGGGCTGGTTACATCAACCCTTTTTTTGTGAAGAAGAAAGTTACATCAATAATTTTGTCACTGTTGATATAATCCCTTACATAAGTGGTAAATAGACTTTAGCCTATTTTCCTACATTTTCTGAAGAGCCACAAGGACAGATTCATTGAACTAGATTTTAATTAAGTTTGTTACCAACTGGGATTGAGTGTTGCTGGACAGCGTGACACACTTGCTGTATGTGCCCATGCCAGGACCCCTCAGAGTTACACACTTTATGATGCACAGTGGAGATGTCAGACTTGACCCATTTAGTGATTTCGCCTTTGCAAGCTCCTGTAATGTCAAAGATTTATGCACTTATAAAATGATTGCAGACACTTCAGCCAAACACTCTGTCGAAGTCCTGTTGGGTCCGTAATTGAGCTCAAGCTGTTATTGCCTAATCTGTTTTTAAGTATTTGTATTGTTCTTTTGGGACACAACCACTAGAAACCTTACTGATTTCATGGCCTGCGCAAATGAAAGAACTAGTTTATATGCACTTTTCCATATAAAGCAATAATTGAACATGGAAAGCAGAAACGTTATGGTTACCATACAGTGTGTGCGGAAAGTATTCAGACCCCCTTAAATTTTTCACTCTGTTTCATTGCAGCCATTTGGAAACGGAGGCACAGATGTACAAGTTCACATTCGTATTTATTAAAGTTTGATGTGGAACCACTAGACCACAGTCCGGGGGGCTCCAAAGGGGGCATTACTGCGTGAGACCCAGACACCCATAGTAAATCCCCTCGAACAGGGACAGAATGGAATTCCTGGGGGACACGGGTGCTACCTTCAGTTAGACCCTGTACTCGTGGCGGCTGTCCCAGCGGAACAGACAGACCAGCAAGGTTAGCGGGTATTGCAGAGCCGACTGGAGGATACCGGGTATAGAAGCTGGCACCCAGGGTACTGGCGTGGTCCGGAAGTGAGGCTGGCGGACTGGCAGGACTAGACGGGTCCAGTGTAGATACTGCGGATGCAGTCCTGCATAACCGGGTAACTGGTAGCAGAAGATCTGTGGAGACAGGCAGAATAAGCGAAGTTCCTTGTAGATACTTCAGAAACAGAAGCGCAAGATACAGGAACCGGAAGTTAGCAACAGTAGATACTTGTTGCTCCGTCGCCCTCCCTATGGAGGAAGGGCTAGAAATAATAGCTAAACACACGCCATTGGTTAAAGACAACATTTGGAAAATACACACTGTCTCTTTAACCCCTATCTGACCTCGGACGGGATAGTACGTCCGAGGTCAGATCCGCTGCTTTGATGCAGGGCTCTGCGGTGAGCCCGCATCAAAGCCGGGACATGTCAGCTGTTTTGAACAGCTGACATGTGCCCGTAATAGGCGCGGGCAGAATCGCGATTTGCCCGCACCTATTAACTAGTTAAATGCCGCTGTCAAACGCAGACAGCGGCATTTAACTACCGCTTCCGGCCGGGCGGCCGGAAATGACGTCCTCGCCGACCCCCGTCACATGATCGGGGGTCGGCGATGCGTCAGGATGGTAACCATAGAGGTCCTAGAGACCTCTATGGTTACTGATCACCGGTGACTGTGAGCGCCACCCTGTGGTCGGCGCTCACAGCACACCTGTATTTCTGCTACATAGCAGCGATCAGCAGATCGCTGCTATGTAGCAGAGGCGATCGGGTTGTGCCTGCTTCTAGCCTCCCATGGAGGCTATTGAGGCATGGCAAAAGTAAAAAAAAGTTAAAAAAAATGTGAAAAAAATATAAAAGTTTAAATCACCCCCCTTTCGCCCCAATCAAAATAAATCAATAAAAAAAAAATCAAATCTACACATATTTGGTATCGCCGCGCTCAGAATCGCCCGATCTATCAATTAAAAAAAAGCATTTACCTGATCGCTAAATGGCGTAGCGAGAAAAAAATTCAAAACGCCAGAATTACGTTTTTTAGGTCGCCGCGACATTGCATTAAAATGCAATAACGGGCGATCAAAAGAACGTATCTGCACGAAAATGCTATCATTAAAAACACCAGCTCGGCACGCAAAAAATAAGCCCTCAACCGACCCCAGATCACGAAAAATGGAGATGCTACGAGTATCAGAAAATGGCGCATTTTTTTTTTTTTTAGCAAAGTTTGGAATTTTTTTTCACCACTTAGATAAAAAATAACCTAGTCATGTTAGGTGTCTATGAACTCGTACTGACCTGGAGAATCATAATGGCAGGTCAGTTTTAGCACTTAGTGCAGGGGTCCCCAACTCCAGTCCTCAAGGCCCACCAACATGTCATGTTTTCAGGATTTCCTTAGTCTTGCCCAGGTAATAATTGCATCACCTGTGCAATGCAAAGGAAATCCTGAAAACATGACCTGTTGGTGGGCCTTGAGGACTGGAGTTGGGGACCCCTGATTTAGTGAACCTAGCAAAAAAGCCAAACAAAAAACAAGTGTGGGATTGCACTTTTTTTTGCAATTTCACCGCACTTGGAATTTTTTTCCCGCTTTCTAGTACACAACATGCTAAAACCAATGATGTCGTTCAAAAGTACAACTCGTCCCACAAAAAATAAGCCCTCACATGGCCAAATTTACGGAAAAATAATAAAGTTATTTCTCTGGGAAGGAGAGAAGTGAAAAACGAACACGGAAAAACGAAAAATCCCAAGGTCATGAAGGGGTTAAGAGACCAGGAGTGACCGCGCGTGCGGCCTTAGAACCCTGCCAGGGAACCTGCTGGCCTCACGCCAGGAAGCAGGAGAGGGAGGAGGGGTGGGGGCCGTGTCCAGACAGCGTGAAGCCGGCACAGAGCGAGAGTCCTGACGGAGACCCCCTTCGAGGTACAGTAAACAGACCGGGTGTAACACACATGGTCATAAGTATTCAGACCCTTTGCTCAGTATTGAGTAGAAGCACCCTTTTACCCTTCGCCATGACAGCACCCCACATGAGAGAGAGGGATCCGCCCATAAGAACAGGAAACCTACAGAATAAAAGGAGGCGGTCCCCTCTCCTCCTCAGTTTAGGTTTCCTGTTCCTATAGGAATCCAGCTTACCCTACAGAAGAAGGATCCCTGGGCCATGCACCCGCCTGCGTCGGTGTCTGAGGGAACGGCAGGGGCTGCGGTTCCAGAAGCAGCGGCGGGGGAGCCACTGTGTTCAGCCTCCCCCCTCGTCTGGTCAGTAGCCATGGTCCGGGTCCGGTCACCGCTGGTCCGCCCGGCTCCATGAGGGCGCGCACGCTCAGCGGCCGGCTAAATGAAGCAGCCGCCGCATGGAGAGAGGAGTGGCGCGTCTAACCCGGAAGTCGCTGGAGCGCTTCCGGGTTCGGGCCGGGGAGGCAGGAGATTCGGCGCCAGATTTAAAAACTGCAGCGCTAGCGTCGGCCGGTGTGTTTGTGACACGATGGGGTGCCCAGACGAAAGACCCATTGGACCGTAAAGCAGAGGCCTTGCTTAAAAAATCATGGGAGGCCAATACAGGGGCATTCAGGCCAGCCATCTCTGCTACCTGTACAGCGAGATCGCTGCTGGTATGGATGGAACAACTGGAGGAGCAGATCAAAGGTAGAACTGCAAGAGACTCAATTCTACCAAAGATCCCTCTAATGAAAGAGGCTGTAGCGTTCCTGGCGGACGCCTCAGTAGATTCGCTACGCCTAGCAGCCAGGTCAGCCGGCCTAGTGAATACAGCCCGGCGAGCACTCTGGTTGAAGAACTGGAAAGGGGACGCACAAGCAAAGGCAAAACTTTGTGCGCTCCCCTGCCAGGGTGAGTTCCTTTTTGGGAAGACTCTGGATGAGCTTTTAAATAAAGCGGGAGAACGGAAGAAGGGTTTTCCTAACCAATATCTTCCGTCATACAGGAGAGCATTCAAGAGACGACCCTTTACCAGAAAACCGTTTGAGCAAAGGGATCGCTGGGAGATGAAAGATCCTAAACAAAAAGGGGCTCTGTTTAGCGGATCCTACAATTCAAAACGTGGCAAGTACCGCTAACCTTGAAGTGGGCGGCAGGCTAAGATTTTTTCTATCAAAATGGGAACACATAACATCCAGCCGTTGGATTCTGGACATTGTTAGAGATGGTCTGAAATTAGAATTTATTAGAATCCCTTGGGATTCTTTTTTAATAACATCACCAAAGGGACAAGAACAACAACAGGCTCTAGAGTCTGAGATCCTATCTCTTCTATCTAAAAAAGTGTTGGTGGAGGTTCCCCAAGATCAAAAGGGAAGGGGATTCTCTACTCCCCTTTGTTTTTGATCAAAAAACCAGATGGTTCATTCAGAACCATCTTAAATCTCAAAAAATTAAATTCCTTTTTGCGTAATCATACTTTTAAAATGGAGTCTATTAGTTCTGCCATCAAGCTTTTGTTTCCTAGGTGTGTCATGGCCGGAATAGACCTAAAAGATGCCTATTATCATCTTCCCATACATGCCGAACACCAGCAGTACCTAAGGGTAGCAGTCATCCTGGCAGAACACGTTCGTCACTTCCAGTATGTAGCAATGCCCTTTGGGCTTTGTATGGGCTCCCCGCATCTTTACAAAGGTGATCCTAGAAGTGATGGCTCATTTACGCCAGCAGAACACTCTAATAATACCCTACCTGGATGATTTTCTAGTTATAGGAAATTCCATAACCCAATGTGAAATGCGGTTATCTAATGCGATCTCATCCCTGCAGGAATTAGGTTGGATCGTGAATTACGAAAAATCCAGGCTGAATCCAGACACCATCCAGATATTTCTAGGAATTCAACTAGATTCAGTAAGTCAGCAAAGTTTCCTCCCGCATTCAAAGAGAATAATTATACAATCAAAGGTGTCAGAGGCAATGTCAAAGCCCTACATGACCCTGAGGAAGGCTATGTCCTTACTAGGATCATTATCCTCATGTATACCAGCTGTGCCGTGGGCTCAACATCATACCCGTCAATTGCAGTATGAAATATTGTCAATCCAAGGGAAAGTACGACATTTAGAGAGTAAAATTACTCTTTCCAGAGGCGTGATTGAATCCCTAATCTGGTGGTTAGACATGGATCACCTTTCAAGGGGTGTACCATGGATGATAAATCCCTCTAAAACAATTATTACTGACGCCAGCCCTATGGGTTGGGGTGCACATATGGAGGATAGTCTGGTCCAAAACACCTGGAATCAGGCAGAATTAAGGTGTTCTTCAAATTGGAAGGAATTAAAGGCGGTAGAATATGCCCTAAGTCATTTTCTCCCACAGGTTCAGGGAACGCATGTGAGGGTTCTGTCAGACAATTCCACCACAGTGGCGTACATAAACCGTCAGGGAGGTACGCGATCAGGAACCCTGATGATCGTAGCAGCAAACATCCTCCAGTTGGCAGAGGTTCATCTTCCATCCTTAACAGCCCTGCACATCAAAGGAGCAGAAAACACCAGGGCAGACTACCTCAGTCGAAACAGGCTACGCCAAGGAGAATGGACTTTAAACAAGGACATATTCAGGATGATAATGAGATCATGGGGCGTACCCCAAATAGATCTGTTTGCCACAAGAGGCAACAGACAGGTAAAAAAGTTTGCTTCCCTGAACCTCATGGATCACCCAGACATGTTGGATTCCCTTCACCATCCTTGGAGCTTCAAACTAGCGTACGCCTTTCCTCCGATGTCTCTAATACCACTAGTGATCAGGAAGATCAGGAGGGACCAAGCCAGAGTAATCCTGATTGCGCCCTTCTGGCCAAAAAGACCATGGTTCTCGTGTCTCCAGAGCATGTCTCTATGCGATCCATGGATCCTTCCTTTACACAAGGAACTGCTGTCTCAGGGCCCATTTTTCCACCTGCAAGTGAAAGGGCTTCACTTGACGGCGTGGAATTTGAGAGGCAGTTATTAAAGTCAAGGGGGTTCTCAGAACAACTAGTTAACACCCTGTTGTTAAGTAGGAAAAGTTCTACCACCCTATTATACAGTAGGGTATGGAAAAAATTCTTACATTTTCATACAAGACCGTTCACTAAACAAACCCCGGTAGTTCCTATTCTAGAGTTCCTACAAAAGGGTAGAGAATTAGGTCTATCGGTAAACACCCTGAGGGTTCAAGTATCAGCTTTAGGAGTCCTATATGGAGACAACATAGCAGCTAACAAATGGGTCTCCAGATTTATTAAATCTTGTGAACGTTGTAATCCGGTCCATATTCCCCGTCTACCTCCGTGGGATTTGAATTTAGTTTTAGAGGCCTTAACTGGCTCCCCATTTGAGCCATTAGATACCATACCTCTAAAGATCCTAACATACAAAGTAGCCCTAACCTCATGTAGAAGGGTTAGTGACATCCAAGCCCTATCAGTAGACCCGCCCTTCTTACTGGTATTTCAGGATAGAATTGTCTTAAAGCCTGACCCCTCATACCTCCCTAAGGTAGCATCCATCTATCACAGATCTCAGGAGATATTTCTGCCTTCCTTTTTTGATACACCGGTAACCCCAGAACAACATAAGTTGCACACCTTAGATGTCAGAAGAGCCATCCTGACGTACATATAGAGGTCTCAAACATGGAGGCAGAGTAGGGGCTCTACTTATCTCCTTTCAGGGCCGCAAGAAAGGACATGGGGTCACAAAAGCTACCATTTCTCGATGGATCAGAGAAGCTATCGGTCTGGCCTACACATCAAAAGGCGAAATCCTGCCAGTGGGGATAAAGGCACATTCTACGCGAGCCATGGCTTCCTCTTGGGCAGAGCAAGCGGATGTACCGATCCACCTAATATGTAAGGCCGCAACCTGGTCCACACCTTCTACCTTCTACAACCATTACAGACTTGACCTTTCTGCTTCCTCTGATCTGACTTTTGGTAGAGCTGTCCTTAGTACAGTAATCCCACCCAAATAATGACTCTCTGAAAATCTCTGTGGGGTGCTGTCGTGGCGAAGGGTAAAAAGCAGGATTACGTACCGGTAATGCTCTTTTAATGAGTCCACGACAGCACCCATGTATTACCCTCCCTAAATTCTGCAGGTCTTTTCTTTAAATTCACAAGTAATGGTTGTATAGAGTTAAGAATTTTATGTTACTGTATAAGAATGAATACTAACACTTTGGCGGTTCCCTTTTTATACTCTGTAAACTAAACTGAGGAGGAGAGGGGACCGCCTCCTTTTATTCTGTAGGTTTCCTGTTCCTATGGGCGGAACCCTCTCTCTCATGTGGGGTGCTGTCGTGGACTCATTAAAAGAGCATTACCGGTACGTAATCCGGCTTTTTGAGCTAGTACAGCCATGAGTCTTCTTGGGAATGATGCAGCAATTTTTTCACACATGGATTTGGGGATCTGCCATTCTAACTTGCAGATCCTGTCCAGTTCCTTCAGGTTGGATGGTGAACGTTGGTGGACAGCCATTTTCAGGTCTCTGCAGAGATGCTCAATTAAGCTTAGGTCAGGGGTCTGGCTGGGCCAGTCAAGAATGATCACAGAGTTGTTCTGAAGCCACTCCTATGTTATTTTAGCTGTGCGCTTAGGGTCATTGTCTTGTTGGAAGGTGAACCTTCGGCCAAGTCTGAGATCTAGAGCACTCTGGAAGAGGTTTTCCTCCAGAATATCTCTGTACTTGGCCGCATTCATGTTTCCTTCAATGACAACCAAGTCCTGTCCCTGCAGCTGAAAAACACCCTCATAGCATGATGCTGCCACCACAATGTTTCACTGTTGGGATTGTATTGGACAGGTGATGAGCAGTGCCTGGTTTTCTCCACACATACCGCTTAGAATTATCACCAAAAAAGGTCTATCTTCATCTCATCATACCAGAGAATCTTATTTCTCATAGTCTGGGAGTCCTTCATGTGTTTTTTAGCAAACTTTGCGGGCTTTCATATGTCTTGCACCAAGGAGAGGCTTCCGTCGGGCCACTCTGCCATAAAGGCCGACTGGTGGAGGGCTGCAGTGATAGTTGACTTTGTGGAACTTTCTCCCATCTCCCTATTGCATCTCTGGAGCTCAGCCACAGTGATCTTGGGGTTTTTCTTTACCTCTCTCACCAAGGTTCTTCTCCCACATTTGCTCAGTTTGGCTGGACGGCCAGGTCTAGGAAGACTTCTGGTGGTCCCAAACTTCTTCTATTTATGGATTATGGAGGCCACTGTGCTCTTAGGAACCTCGAGTACTGCAGAAATTCTTTTATAACCTTGGCCAGATCTGTGCCTTGCCATAATTCTGTTTCTGAGCTCCTTGGCCAGTTCCGTTGACCTCATTATTCTCATTTGGTCTGACATGCAGTGTGAGCTGTGAGGTCTTATATAGACAGGTTTGTGCCTTTCCAAATCAAGTCCTATCAGTTTAATTAAATACAGCTGGAGTCAAATGAAGGAGTAGAACCATCTCAAGGAGGTTCACAAGGAAATGGACAACATGTGACTTAAATATGAGTGTCTGAGCAAAGGGTCTGAATACTTATGCCCATGTGATATTCCAGTTTTTCTTTAATAAATATGCAAACATTTCTACATTTCTGTTTTTTTCAGTCAAGATCAGGTGCAGAGTGTACATTAATGAGAAAACAAACTTTTTTGAAGTTACCAATGGCTGCAATGAAACAAAGTGAAAAATTTAAAGGGGTCTCAAAACTTTCCATAGACACTGTATAATACTTTGTTAATGCTTTTTTAAAATCATATGTGCTGTGTGTGAGTATGTTTATACACACAATGACATGTAAAAGTATGGGCACCCTTTGTTAAAATTACTGTTGTGAACAGTTAAACAAGTTAAAGATATTATATATATATATATATATATATATATATATATATATATATATATATATATATGTGTGTGTGTGTGTGTGTGTGTGTGTGTGTGTGTGTGTGTGTGTGTGTATATATATATATATATATATATATATATATATATATATATATCTATAATATAACGCTGGGAGCGTCACTCTGTCCGAAGCCTCTATAGACTGCGCAAGCGCCGGCGCAGTCTGGGCCTCACAGAGCGACGCTCCCGGGAGATCGCGGTGTGCGTTCACACTGAACACACACCGCGATCTCCACCGCAGAAGCAGGGACCGCCAGGAGGGTGAGTATCGGCCTATATTCACCTGTCCCCGTTCCATCGCTGAGCGGCGCCATCTTCCCGGTCTTCGGTCTGTGGCCTTCAGTTCAGAGGGCGCGATGACGCGCTTAATGCGCGCCGGCGCCGCCCTCTGACTGAACAGTCACAGCCAGGAGACCGGGAAGATGGTGGCGCTCAGCGATGGAACGCCGGACAGGTGAGTATAGTAAGTGCTGGGGGGCCTGAGCTGGCGGCGATACCGGCACCTGACCCCCACAGCGCGCCGGTGTCCCCGCCTGCTCAGGCCCCCCAGCACTCGGCGCCGAGCGGGTCAGAGGCAGTATGGGGACGCAGGATGGAGCAGCACATAAGGATGGGGACGCAGGATGGAGCAGCACATAAGGATGGGGACGCAGGATGGAGCAGCACATAAGGATGGGGACGCAGGATGGAGCAGCACATAAGGATGGGGACGCAGGATGGAGCAGCACATAAGGATGGGGACGCAGGATGGAGCAGCACATAAGGATGGGGACGCAGGATGGAGCAGCACATAAGGATGGGGACGCAGGATGGAGCAGCACATAACAGTATGGGGACGCAGGATGGAGCAGGACATAAGGATGGGGACGCAGGATGGAGCAGGACATAAGGATGGGGACGCAGGATGGAGCAGGACATAAGGATGGGGACGCAGGATGGAGCAGCACATAAGGATGGGGACGCAGGATGGAGCAGCACATAAGGATGGGGACGCAGGATGGAGCAGCACATAACAGTATGGGGACGCAGGATGGAGCAGGACATAAGGATGGGGACGCAGGATGGAGCAGCACATAAGGATGGGGACGCAGGATGGAGCAGCACATAAGGATGGGGACGCAGGATGGAGCAGCACATAAGGATGGGGACGCAGGATGGAGCAGCACATAAGGATGGGGACGCAGGATGGAGCAGCACATAACAGTATGGGGACGCAGGATGGAGCAGCACATAAGGATGGGGACGCAGGATGCAGCAGCACATAAGGATGGGGACGCAGGATGCAGCAGCACATAAGGATGGGGACGCAGGATGCAGCAGCGCATGACAGGATGGGGACGCAGGATGCAGCAGCACATAAGGATGGGGACGCAGGATGCAGCAGCGCATGACAGGATGGGGACGCATGATGGAGCAGCGCATGACAGGATGGGGACGCAGGATGGAGCAGCACATGACAGGATGGGGACGCAGGATGGGAGCAGCGCATCACAGGATGGGAGCAGCGCATCACAGGATGGGGACGCAGGATGGGAGCAGCGCATGACAGGATGGGGACGCAGGATGGGAGCAGCGCATGACAGGAAAGGGAACGCAGGATGGAGCAGCGCATGACAGGATGGGGACGCAGGATGGAGCAGCACATGACAGGATGGGGACGCAGGATGGAGCAGCGCATGACAGGATGGGGACGCAGGATGGAGCAGCACATGACAGGATGGGGACGCAGGATGGAGCAGCACATACCATGATGGAGACAATATACCAATATAAGTGCTCGCCACCTGGGCGTAGAACGGGTTCAATAGCTAGTATATATATATATATATATATATATATATATATATATATATATATATATATATATATATATATATATATATATATATATATATATATATATATATATATATATATATATATATATATATATATATATATAGGAAAACCGCACACATAAAAAAATAGAGAAAAGTGGGCTTTAATGCCTGGACGGCGTGGCAACGTTTCGGATTTCCAATCCTTTTTCGGCTTGAAAAAGGATTGGAAATCCGAAACGTTGCCACGCCGTCCAGGCATTAACCCCTTAGTGACAGAGCCAATTTGGTACTTAATGACCAGGCCAATTTTTGCAATTCTGACCACTGTCACTTTATGAGGTTATAACTCTGGAACGCTTCAACGGATCCCGCTGATTCTGAGATTGTTTTTTCGTGACATATTGTACTTCATGTTAGTGGTAACATTTCTTCGATATTACTTGCGATTATTTATGAAAAAAACGGAAATATGGCGAAAATTTTTAAAATTTTGCAATTTTCAAACTTTGTATTTTTATGCCCTTAAATCAGAGAGATATGTCATGAAAAATAGTTAATAAATAACATTTCCCACATGTCTACTTTACATCAGCACAATTTTGGAAACAAAATTTTTTTTTGTTAGGGAGTTATAAGGGTTAAAAGTTGACCAGCAATTTCTCATTTTTACAACACCATTTTTTTTAGGGACCACATCACATTTGAAGTCATTTTGAGGGGTCTATATGATAGAAAATAATGAAGTGTGACACCATTCTAAAAACTACACCCCTCAAAGTTCTCAAAACCACATTCAAGAAGTTTATTAACCCTTTACGTGCTTCACAGGAACTGAAACAATGTGGAAGGAAAAAATGAACATTTAACTTTTTTTTGCAAACATCTTAATTCAGAACCATTTTTTTTATTTTCACAAGTGTAAAAACAGAAATGTAACCATAAATTTTGTTATGCAATTTCTCCTGAATACGCCAATACCCCATATGTGGGGGTAAACCACTGTTAGGGCGCACCGCAGAACTTAGAAGTGAAGGAGCGCCGTTTGACTTTTTCAATGCAGAATTGGCTGGAATTGAGATCGGACACCATGTCACATTTAGAGAGCCCCTGATGTACCTAAACAGTGGAAACTCCCCACAAGTGACACCATTTTGGAAACTAGACCCCTTAAGGAACTTATCTAGATGTGTGGTGAGCACTTTGAACCCCCAAGTGCTTCACAGAAGTTTATAACGTAGAGCCGTGAAAATAAAAAATCGCTTTTGTTTACACAAAAATGATCTTTTCGCCCACAAATTCTTATTTTCACAAGGGTAACAGGAGAAATTAGACCACAAAAGTTGTTGTGCGATTTCTCCTGAATACGTCGATACCCCATATGTGAGGGTAAACCACTGTTTGGGCGCACCGCAGAGCTTGGAAGTGAAGGAGCGCCGTTTTACTTTTTCAATGTTGAATTGGCTGGAAATGAGATTGGACGCCATGTCGCGTTTGGAGAGCCCCTGATGTGCCTAAACAGTGGAAACCCCCCACAAGTGACACCATTTTGGAAACTAGACCCCTTAAGGAACTTATCTAGATGTGTGGCGAGCACTTTGAACCCCCATGTGCTTCACAGAAGTTTATAACGTAGAGCCGTGAAAAAAAAAAATTGCATTTTTTCTACAAAAATTATCTTTTTGCCCACAAATTTTTATTTTCACAAGGGTAACAGGAGAAATTAGACCACTAAAGTTGTTGTGCAATTTCTCCTGAGTACGTCGATACCCAATATGTGGGGGTAAACCACTGTTTGGGCGCACCGCAGAGCTTGGAAGAGAAAGAGTGCCGTTTTACTTTTTCAATGTAGAATTGGCTGGAATTGAGATCGGACGCCATGTCGCGTTTGGAGAGCCCCTGATGTGCCTAAACAGTAGAAATCCCCCACAAGTGACCCCATTTTGGAAACTAGACCCCCCCATGGAACTTATCTAGATGTGTGGTGAGAACCTTGAATGCCCAAGTGCTTCACAGAAGTTTATAATGCAGAGTCGTGAAAATAAAAAATATTTTTTTTTCCACAAAAAAGATATTGTAGCCCCCAAGTTTTTATTTTCACAAGGGTAACAGGAGAAATTGGACTGCAATAGTTGTTGTCCAATTTATCCCGAGTACGCTGATGCGCCATATGTGGGGGTAAACCACTGTTTGGGCGCACGGCAGAGCTCGGAAGGGAAGGAGCGCCTTTTTGGAATGCAGACTTTGATAGAATGGTCTGTGGGCATTATGTTGCGATTGCAGAGCCCCTGATGTACCTAAACTGTAGTAACCCCCCACAAGTGACCCCATTTTGGAAACTAGACCCCCCAAGGAACTTATCTAGATGTGTGGTGAGAAATTTGAATGCCCAAGTGCTTCACAGAAGTTTAGAATGCAGAGTCGTGAAAATAAAAAATATTTTTTTTTTCACAAAAAAGATTTTGTAGCCCCCAATTTTTTATTTTCACAAGGGTAACAAGAGAAATTGGACCCCAGAAGTTGTTGTCCAATTTATCCCGAGTACGCTGATGCCCCATATGTGGGGGTAACCCACTGTTTGGGCGCACGGCAGAGCTCAGAAGGGAGGGAGCACCATTTGACTTTTTGAGCGCAAAATTGGCTGTCGTGTTTGGAGACCCCCTGATGTACCTAAACAATGGAAACCCCCCAATTCTAGCTCCAACCCTAACCCCAACACACCCCTAACCCTAATCCCAACCTCATCCATAATCCTAATCACTAACCCTAACCATAATCACAACCCTTACCCCAAAACAACCCTAATGTCAACCCTAACCATAACCCTAATCAAAACCCTAAATCCAACACACCCCTAATCCTAATCTCAACCCTACCCTCAAACCTAACCCTAATCCCAATACACCCCTAATCACAACCCTAACCTTAACCCTAATCCCAAACCTAACCCTAATCCCAAGCGTAACCCTAATGCCAACCCTAACCCTAATACCAACCCTAATCCTAACCCTAATCCCAGCTCTAACCCTAACTTTAGCCCCAACCCTAGCCCTAACTTTAGCCCCAACCCTAACCCTAGCCCTAGGGATACTTTCACACTTGCGTCGTTTGGCATTCCGTCGCAATCCGTCGTTTTGGACAAGAAACGGATCCTGCAAATGTGCCCGCAGGATGCGTTTTTTGCCCATAGACTTGTATTGCCGACGGATCGTGACGGATGGCCACACGTCGCGTCCGTCGTGCACTGGATCAGTTGTGTTTTGGCGGAGCGTCGGCACAAAAAAACGTTCAATGAAACGTTTTTTTGTACGTCGCATCCGCCATTTCTGACCGCGCATGCGTGGCCGTAACTCCGCCCCCTCCTCCCCAGGACATAGATTGGGCAGCGGATGTGTTG
This sequence comes from Ranitomeya imitator, assembly GCF_032444005.1. NCBI lineage: Eukaryota > Metazoa > Chordata > Amphibia > Anura > Dendrobatidae > Ranitomeya > Ranitomeya imitator. The sequence goes on along the minus strand of NC_091286.1, from coordinate 447,543,355 downwards.
AAAAACTACAGCTGCTGCCCACGTTGTGCACAATTTTCACAACGTGCGTCGGTATGTCGGGCCGACGCATTGCGACGGCCCCGTACCGACGTAAGTGTGAAAGAAGCCTAACCCTAAATTTAGCCCTAACCCTAGCCCTAACCCTAGCCCTAACCCTACCCCTAACCCTAATTTTAGCCCCAACTGCTGTTCTCCTGCCGGCCGGCAGATGGAGACAGATGGCGGGCGCACTGGGCATGCGTCCGCCATGTTCTGCTGCCGGCGGCCAGGAGGAGCAGCAAGAGGATCCAGGGACCTAGGTGAGTATGCTAGGGTCCCCGAATCCCCCTATTTCTCTGTCCTCTGATGTGCGATCACATCAGAGGACAGAATTACACTTTACTTTTTTTTTTTTTTTGCGGTCGCCGGTAAACAGTTAATTACCGGCGATCGCAAAACAGGGGTCGGTAATACCGACCCCAATCATGCTCTTTGGGGTCTCGGCTACCCCCGGCAGCCGAGACCCCAAAGATTGTCCCGGTGCCGGCCGGCGGGCGCACTGCGCATGCGCCCGCCATTTTGAAGACACGAGGAGCATCGGGGGAGCTAGGTGAGTATTGGGGGGCCGCCTGGGACCCCTTTTCTCTGTCCTCCGATGTGCGATCACATCGGAGGACAGAGAAATTAAAAAGAGATCGCTTTTTTTTTTTTTTTTGCGATCGCCGGTAAACGGTTAATTACCGGCGATCGCAAATGCGGGGTGGGTTAAAAAACCCCCGAATCATGTTCTCTGGGGTCTCGGCTACCCTCGGCAGCCGAGACCCCGGAGAAAATCGGCCTCTGGGGGGCGCTATGGACTTTTTCCACAGCACCGTTAATTAACGGCGCTGTGGTTTAAGTACCCTTAGCGGCCGCCGTTAAAAGGCGTATCGGCGGTCGCTAAGGGGGTTAAAGCCCACTTTTCTCTATTTTTTTATGTGTGCTGCTTTCCTTTTTTTCTCATATTATTGGAGCCATTTGAATATTGGTTTGGAAAGCTCTGCACCGCAAGTTTGTTAATATGATGCTGTTCTAATTTTTTCTATATATATATATATATATATATATATATATATATATATATATATATATATATATATATATATATATATGTATATATATATATATATATATATATATATATATATATATATACATATATATATATATATATGTATATATATATATATATATATATATATATATATATATATACACTAGCTGAAGAGCCCGGCGTTGCCTGGGCATAGTAAATATCTGTGGTTAGTTATAGCACGTCACTTCTCTTATTTTCCCATCACGCCTCTCATTTTCCCAATCGCATCTTTAATTTTCCCCCTCACATCTCTCATTTTCTCCCTCACACCTCTCATTTTCTCCCTCACTCCTCTCATTCCCGCCTAACACTTGTCATTTCGACCTCACATCTGTCATTTTCCGATCACTACACTATTTTCCCTCACTCCTCTCATTTTGCACTCACACCTTTTCATTTTTACCTCACACCTCTCATTTTCACCTCAGTATATACATGTTTGTCATCTTCCTTATATATAGTATACACCTGTATGTCATCTCCTGTATATAGTATATACCTGTATGTCATCTCCCCTGTATATAGTATATACCTGCTGTCATCTCCCCTGTATATAGTATATACCTGTATGTCATCTCCTCCTATATATAGTATATACCTGTATGTCATCTCCTCCTATATATAGTATATACCTGTATGTCATCTCCTTCTATATATAGTATATACCTGTGTCATCTCCCCTGTATATAGTATATATCTGTGTCATCTCCTCCTGTATATAGTATACACCTGTATGTCATCTTCTATATATAGCATATACTTGTATGTCATCTCCTCCTGTATATAGTATATACCTGTAGGTAATCTGCTCCTGTATATAGTATATACCTGTGTCATCTCCTCCTGTATATAGTATATACCTGTATGTCATCTCCTCCTGTATATAGTATGTACCTGTATGTCCTCTCCTCCTTTATATAGTATATACGTGTGTCATCTCTCCTGTATATAGTATATATCTGTGTCATCTCCCCTGTATATAGTATATACATGTGTGATCTCCTGTATTAGACCTCGTTAACACGTTATTTGTTCAGTATTTTTACCTCAGTATTTGTAAGATAAATTGGCAGCCTGATAAATCCCCAGCCAACAGGAAGCCCTCCCCCGGGCAGTATATATTAGCTCACACATACACATAATAGACAGGTCATGTGACTGACAGCTGCCGTATTTCCTATATGGTACATTTGTTGCTCTTGTAGTTTGTCTGCTTATTAATCAGATTTTTATTTTTGAAGGCTAATACCAGACTTGTGTGTGTTTTAGGGCTAGTTTCATTTGTCAAGTTGTGTGTGTTGAGTTTTGTGTGGCAACATGCGTGTAGCAACTTTTTGTGTGTCGAGTTGCATGTGACAGGTTAGTGTAGCAAGTTGTGTGCAGCAAGTTTTGCGCATGGCGAGTTTTGCGCGTGGTGAGTTTTATGTCTGGTGCCTTTTGAGTATGTGCAAGTTTTGTGTGAGGCAACTTTTGCATGTGTTGCAAATTTTGTGCATGTGGCAATTTTTCTGCATGTGCAAGTTTTGCGTGTGGCGAGTTTTCCATGAGGTGAGTTTTGCACTTGTGGCGAGTTTTGCGTGAGCCTAGTTTTTGCATGTGGCGAGTTTTGCACGTGGTGAGTTTTGAGCGGCGACTTTTGTGTTTCGACTTTTATGTGGCGAGGTTGGTGTATGTGTGGTGAAATGTGTGCTGAGGGTGGTATATGTGTTCAAGCACGTGGTAGTGTGTGGCGCATTTTGTGTGTGTGCTCATATCCCCATGTGTGGTGAGTATCTCATGTCGGGGCCCCACCTTAGCAACTGATCGGTATATACTCTTTGGCGCCATCGCTCTCATTCTTTAAGTCCCCCTTGTTCACATCTGGCAGCTGTCAATTTGCCTCCAACACTTTTCCTTTCACTTTTCCCCATTATGTAGATAGGGGAAAAATAGTTTGGTGAATTGGAAAGCGCGGAGTTAAAATTTCACCTCACAACATAGCCTATGATGCTCTCAGGGTCCAGACGTGTGACTGTGCAAAATTTTGTGGCTGTAGCTGCGACGCCTCCAACACTTTTCATTTCACTTTTTCCCCATTATGTAGATAGGGGCAAAATTGTTTGGTGAATTGGAAAGCGCGGGGTTAAAATTTCACCTCACAACGTAGCCTATAACGCTCTCAGGGTCCAGACGTGTGACTGTGCAAAATTTTGTTTCTGTAGCTGCGACGCCTCCAACACTTTTCATTTCGCTTTTTCCCCATTATGTAGATAGGGGCAAAATTGTTTGGTGAATTGGAACGCGCGGGGTTAAAATTTCGCCTCACAATATAGCCTATGACGCTCTCGGGGTCCAGACGTGTGACTGTGCAAAATTTTGTGGCTGTAGCTGCGACGGTGCAGATGCCAATCCCGGACATACATACACACATACACACATTCAGCTTTATATATTAGATATATATATATCTAATATATAATTGCCTAGAATACTACTTCCTGCAATTTGTGCCAACTTCCTGTCCGGAGCTAATGTCCGGAGCTAATGTTCGGAGATAAGTGACGTCAACAGTGTCCAGTGTCTGATTGATTGGTTGCCGCCTGCTGCGAGCGACCAATCAGAAACGTGCCGTACTGTGACACACTCCGCCCGCCATTTTGGTGTGATTTTTGAATTTTTACCTCACAGCAAGTTTCTACTGCGTGGAGGCGGGCCCAGTGACGTTGCTCTTCAAGCTCCTGCCGAATTTCGTCAAAAAAATGATAATACCATTTACCAAAACTATATATATTTAGTTGTGAAGTGGTTCAGTGACATTTTCACACCAATTTTGAACTTTTGTTTGGTGTTTTCTCCATATACTGCCTATTATTTTTGTTCTTTCTTACTATTATTTATTAATTGTATTATTCTTACATTTGAATAAATAAAGTATATATGGATTCTAGACTCCCGATTCTTTAGAATCGGGCTGCCATCTAATATATATATATATATATATATATATATATATATATATATATATATATATATATATATATATATATATATATATATATATATATATATATACAGTGGGGCAAAAAAGTATTTAGTCAGTCAGCAATAGTGCAAGTTCCACCACTTAAAAAGATGAGAGGCGTCTGTAATTTACATCATAGGTAGACCTCAACTATGGGAGACAAACTGAGAAAAAAAAATCCAGAAAATCACATTGTCTGTTTTTTTAACATTTTATTTGCATATTACGGTGGAAAATAAGTATTTGGTCAGAAACAAAATTTCATCTCAATACTTTGTAATATATCCTTTGTTGGCAATGACAGAGGTCAAATGTTTTCTGTAAGTCTTCACAAGGTTGCCACACACTGTTGTTGGTATGTTGGCCCATTCCTCCATGCAGATCTCCTCTAGAGCAGTGATGTTTTTTGGCTTTTCGCTTGGCAACACGGACTTTCAACTTCCTTCCAAAGGTTTTCTATAGGGTTGAGATCTGGAGACTGGCTAGGCCACTCCAGGACCTTGAAATGCTTCTTACGAAGCCACTCCTTCGTTGCCCTGGCGGTGTGCTTTGGATCATTGTCATGTTGAAAGACCCAGCCACGTTTCATCTTCAATGCCCTTGCTGATGGAAGGAGGTTTGCACTCAAAATCTCACGATACATGGCCCCATTCATTCTTTCATGTACCCGGATCAGTCGTCCTGGCCCCTTTGCAGAGAAACAGCCCCAAAGCATGATGTTTCCACCACCATGCTTTCCAGTAGGTATGGTGTTTGATGGATGCAACTCAGTATTCTTTTTCCTCCAAACATGACAAGTTGTGTTTCTACCAAACCGTTCCAGTTTGGTTTCATCAGACCATAGGACATTCTCCCAAAACTCCTCTGGATCATCCAAATGCTCTCTAGTAAACTTCAGACGGGCCCGGACATGTACTGGCTTAAGCAGTGGGACACGTCTGGCACTGCAGGATCTGAGTCCATGGTGGCGTAGTGTGTTACTTATGGTAGGCCTTGTTACATTGGTCCCAGCTCTCTGCAGTTCATTCACTAGATTCAGTCTTCCCAGCCTGGTGCAGGGCTACAATTTTGTTTCTGGCGTCCTTTGACAGCTCTTTGGTCTTCACCATAGTGGAGTTTGGAGTCAGACTGTTTGAGGGTGTGCACAGGTGTCTTTTTATACTGATAACAAGTTTAAACAGATGCCATTACTACAGGTAATGAGTGGAGGAAAGAGGAGACTCTTAAAGAAGAAGTTACAGGTCTGTGAGAGCCAGAAATCTTGATTGTTTGTTTCTGACCAAATACTTATTTTCCACCATAATATGCAAAAAAAAAAATGATAAAAAAACAGACAATGTGATTTTCTGGATTTTTTTTTCTCAGTTTGTCTCCCATAGTTGAGGTCTACCTATGATGTAAATTACAGACGCCTCTTATCTTTTTAAGTGGTGGAACTTGCACTATTGCTGACTGACTAAATACTTTTTTGCCCCACTGTATATATATATATTTGCCTAGAATACTACTTCCTGCAATTTGTGCCAACTTCCGTGGCTTTGTCCGGAGCTAATGTCCGGAGATTAATTGCCTAGAATACTACTTCCTGCAATTTGTGCCAACTTCCGTGGCTTTGTCCGGAGCTAATGTGCGGAGATAATGTCCGGAGCTAATGTCCGGAGATAAGTGATGTCAACAGTGTCCAGTGTCTGATTGGTTGCCGCCTGCTGCGAGCGACCAATCAGAAACGTGCCGTACTGTGACACACTCCGCCCGCCATTTTGGTGTGATTTTTGAATTTTTACCTCACAGCAAGTTTCTACTGCGTGGAGGCGGGCCCAGTGACGTTGCTCTTCAAGCTCCTGCCGAATTTCGTCAAAAAAATGATAATACCATTTACCAAAACTATATATATTTAGTTGTGAAGTGGTTCAGTGACATTTTCACACCAATTTTGAACTTTTGTTTGGTGTTTTCTCCATATACTGCCTATTATTCACTGACTGTTATACTGAGAGACTGCCATTTATTAACCTCTTCTTTGCCACATTGGGTATATTGCTCTATTATTTGCCACATAAGGACATTGTCCATTATTGCCCAGCAATTTCTCTGCAATATAAACTGCCTATTTATTAATATCTGCATTCCTGCAAAGAACTATTGCCTATTATTAACTGGCTATTTTCCTACTACCTGACACTGCCTCTTATTAACCTGTTGTTTGCCACCACCACGCTTAAAGCTGTTTAGCTTAGCCAACATGAGCTCTAATAGTAAGGATACTAATGACACAGAGCTAACAAGAATTGTCAAGAGCTGGTGAGTGCAGCCATTTTTTGTTCTTTCTTACTATTATTTATTAATTGTATTATTCTTACATTTGAATAAATAAAGTATATATGGATTCTAGACTCCCAATTCTTTAGAATCGGGCTGCCATCTAGTATATATATAATTTTCCTTGTTAACAGTTTAAAAATTGCAAAAAGGAAAATTGTCTGATGCAAAAGTTTGGGCACTCAGCATGGTTAGCATCTATTAGCACCCCATTTGCAAGTATCACAGTTTGTAAACCCTTTTTGTAGCCTGCCAAGAGCCTTTCAGTTCTTGTTTGAGGGGTTTTCATTCATTCTTCTTTGGAAAATTCTTCCAGTTCTGTGAGATTCCTGGGTTATTTTGCATACACTTCTATTTTGAGGTCTAGTCACAGATTTTCAATGCTGTTCAGATCAGGGAACTTTGAGGGCCATTGTAAAACCTTCTGATTGCTCCTTTTGAGGTAGTCTATTGAGTTTTTTGATGTGTGTTTGGGATCATTGTCCATTTGTAGAAGCCATTCTCTTTTCAACCTCAGCCTTTTTATTTTTTTAACAGATGGTGTTATGTTTGCATCTAGAATTTGTTGAAATTTCATTAAATCCATTCTTTTGTCTACCCTTTTAAATGTTCCCCTTGCCATTGGTGGCAACACCGCCCCAAAGCATGAATGATCCACCCCCATGCCTGGTGGTTGGCGAGATGTTGTTTTCCTAAAATTCTGTGCCCTTTTTTGTTCACACATACAGTACAGAACAAAGTTTGGACACACCTTCTCATTTAAAGATTTTTCTGTATTTTCATGACTATGAAAATTGTACATTCGCACTGAAGGCACCAAAACTATGAATTAACACATGTGGAATTTTATACTTAAATACATTAAAAAATGTGAAACAACTGAAATTATGTCTTATATTCTAGGTTCTTCAAAGTAGCCACCTTTTGCTTTGATGACTGCTTTGCACACTCTTGGCATTCTTTTGATGAGCTTCAAGAGGTAGTCACCGGGAATGGTCTTCCAACAATCTTGATGGAGTTCCCAGAGATGCTTAGCACTTGTTGGCCCTTTTGCCTTCACTCTGCAGTCCAGCTCACCCCAAACCATCTCGATTCGGTTCAGGTCTGGTGACTGTGGAGGCCAGGTCATCTGGCGTAGCGCCCCATCACTCTCCTTCTTGGTCAAATAGCCCTTACACAGTCTGGTGGTGTTTGGGGTCATTGTCCTGTTGAAAAATAAATGATAGTCCAACTAAACGCAAACCGGATAGAATAGCATGCTGCTGCATGATGCTGTGGTAGCCATGCTGGTTCAGTATGCCTTCAATTTTGAATAAATCCCCAACAGTTTCACCAGCAAAGCACCATCACACCTCCTCCTCCATGCTTCACGGTGAGAACCAGGCATGTAGAGTCCATCCGTTCACCTTTTCTGCGTCGCACAAAGACGCGGTGGTTGGAATCAAAGATCTCAAATTTGGACTCATCAAACCAAAGCACATATTTCCACTGGTCTAATGTCCATTCCTTGTGTTCTTAAGCCCAAACAAGTCTCTTCTGCTTGTTGCCTGTCCTTAGCAGTGTTTTCCTAGCAGCTATTTTACCATGAAGGCCTACTGCACAAAGTCTCCTCTTAACAGTTGTTGTAGAGATGTGTCTGCTGTTAGAACTCTGTGTGGCATTGACCTGGTCTCTAATCCGAGCTGCTGCTAACCTGCGATTTCTGAGGCTGGTGACTCAGATAAACTTATCCTCAGAAGCAGAGGTGACTCTTGGTCTTCCTTTACTCGGGCAGGCCTATTGTGAGCCAGTTTCTTTGTAGTGCTTGATGGTTTTTGCCACTGCACTTGGGGACACTTTCAAAGTTTTCCCAATTTTTCGGACTGACTGACCTTCATTTCTTAAAGGGAACCTGTCACCCCCAAAATCGCGGGTGAGATAAGCCCACCGGCATCAGGGGCTTATCTACAGCATTCTGTAATGCTGTAGATAAGCCCCCATGTATCCTAAAAGATGAGAAAAAGACGTTGGATTATACTCACCCAGGGGCGTTCCCGCTGTTGGTCCGGTGCCTCCCATCTTCATCAGATGATGTCCTCTTCTGGTCTTCACGCTGCGGCTCCAGCGCAGGCGTATTTTGTCTGCCCTGTTGAGGGCAGAGCAAAGTACTGCAGTGTGCAGGCGCCGAGTCTCTGACCTTTCCCTTTTTCCTCAACAGGGCAGACAAAGTACGCCTGCGCTGGAGCCGCAGCGTGAAGACCAGAAGAGGACGTCATCTGATGAAGATGGGAGGACCCGGATCAACATCGGGAATGCCCCTGGGTGAGTATAATCTAATGTCTTTTTCTCATCTTTTAGGATACATTGGGGGTTTATCTACAGCATTACAGAATGCTGTAGATAAGCCCCTGATGCCGGTGGGCTTACCTCACCCACGATTTTGGGGGTGACAGGTTCCCTTTAAAGTAATGATGGCCACTCGTTTTTCTTTACTTAGCTGTTTTTTTCTTGCCATAATACAAATTCTAACAGTCTATTCAGTAGGACTGTCAGCTGTGTATCCACCAGACTTCTGCGCAACACAACTGATGGTCCCAACCCCATTTAAAGGCAAGAAATCCCACTTATTAAACCTGACAGGGCACACCTGTGAAGTGAAAATCATTCCCGGTGACTACCTCTTGAAGCTCATCAAGAGTGTGCTTAGCAGTTCATCAAAGCAAAAGGTGGCTACTTTGAAGAACCTAGACTATAAGACATAATTTGTTGTTTCACACTTTTTTGTTAAGTATATAATTCCACGTTTTAATGCCTTCAGTGTGAATGTACAATTTTCATAGTCATGAAAATACAGAAAAATCTTTAAATGTGAAGGTGTGTCCAAACTTTTGGTCTGTACTGTACGTTTGATCATTGTGGCCAAAGAGTTCTATTTTATCCTTTTCAAACCACAGGACGTGTTTGCAAAATGCATCAGGCTTGTTTAGATGTTCTCTTGCGTACTTCTGACCCTTATGAGGACGTAGGAGAGGTTTTCTTCTGATGACTTCTCCATGAAGACCATATTTGTGCAGGTGTCTCTGAACAGTAGAAGAATGTACCACAACTCCACTGTCTGCTAAACCTTTCTGAAGATCTATTGCAGTCAAGCGGGTATTCTGCTTTGCCTTTCTAGCAATCATACGAGCAGCTCTCACTGAAATTTTGCTTGATCTTCCAGACCTTATCTTGACCTCCACTGTTCCTGTTAACTGCCATTTCTTAATTATATTTCGAACTGAGGAAAGGGCAACTTGAAAATGCTTTGCCATCTTCTTATGAAAAATTGCAGCATGCACTTTTCTGATCCATCTTTTGGCTGTTGGGCATGATTAACCCCTTCATGACCTTGGGATTTTCTGTTTTTCCGTGTTCGTTTTTTGCTCCCCTTCTTCCCAGAGCCATAACTTTTATATTTTTCCTTCAATATGGCCATGTGAGAGCTTGTTTTTTGTGAAACAAGTTGTACTTTTGAACGACCTCATTAGTTTTAGCTTGTCGTGTACTAGGAAACAGGAAGAAAATTCCAAGTGCTGTGAAATTGCAAAAAAAAAGTACAATCCCACACTTGTTTTTTGATTGGCTTTTTTTACTAGGTTCACTAAATGCTAAAACTGACCTGCCATTATGATTCTCCAAGTCGTTATGAGTTCATAGACACCAAACGTGTGGGTTCTCTTTTATCTAAGTGGTGAAAAAAAATTCCCAAAAAATTGCGCTATTTTCCGATACCCGCAGCATCTCCATTTTTCATGATCTGGGGTTGCGTGAGGGCTTATTTTTTGCGTGCTGAGCTGGCTTTTTTAATTATAGCATTTTGGTGCAGATACGTTCTTTTGATCGCCCGTTATTGCATTTTAATGCAATGTCGCGGCGACCAAAAAAGTAATTCTGGCGTTTCGAATGTTTTTCTCGCTACGCCGTTTAGCGATCAGGTTAATCTTTTTTTTTTTTTTTTTTTTATAAATCAGGCAATTCTGAACGCGGCGATACCAAATATGTGTAGGTTTGATTTTTTTTTTTTTTTAATTGATTTATTTTGAATGGGGCGAAAAGGGGGTGATTTAAACTTTTATATTCTATTCATTTTTTTTCACATTCTTTTTTACTTTTGCCATGCTTCAATAGCCTCCATGGGAGGCTAGAAGCTGGCACCACTCGATCGGCTCTGCTACAGAAATGCAGGTGTGCTCACAGCAGGCCGGCATCAGTAACCATAGAGGTCTCAAGGACCTCTATGGTTACCATCCTGACGCATCGCTGACCCCTGATCATGTGACGGGGGTCGGCGATGCGCTCATTTCCTGCCGCTCGGCCGGAAGCGCCGGTTAAATGCCGCTGTCAGCGTTAATAGCGGCGGGTGAATCGCGATTTCACCCGCCGCTATTGCGGGCACATGTCAGCTGTTCAAACCAGCTGACATGCCCCAGCTTTGATGTGGGCTCACCGCCGGAGCCCTGCATCAAAGCGCAGTATTTCACCTCGGACGTACCATCCCATCCGAGGTCAGAAAGAGGTTAAGGCAAAATCTGCAGAAAAATATAGACCAGTTAATGGTCTATTTTTTGTCATATTTTAACCATGATTGAACGATGATTGAATAAACATTGTCTTATGGGATTATCTCTGAATTGCTGGACCTTTTGTACTTCTTATAATAATAATAATCTTGCATTAACAATTAAATAATTAAAGCACAATAAGACGACCCTGCTCATGAGAGCTTAAAATCTACAATGAGGTGGGGGAGATACAAAGTACAGGAGCTTATTTACAATTATGTATTTACAATGATGGTCCAGCCATCTTCCGGGAGTGGGGGATAGATGGAGATAGTGAATGGGCTGCACACGCCCCCTTACACATAAAATGACTTTTATTAGGGAATGTGATAGGCCGCTCTGAAAAAAGGGCCCGCCTAAAACTATGCAAATTGTGGATGGTCCTAATTTCTTGGGTTAGAGCATTCCAGAGGATTGGCGCAGGAGAAGCCTTGGAGTCGGGAGTGGGTGGTATGGATTAGCGTAGAGGTTAGTCAAAAGTCATTTCCAGAGCGCAGCGGTCAGCTAGGCAGATAGACATAAAAAAGGGAGGAGATGTAAGGTGGTGCCGCACTGTGAACAGCTTTTTGGGTGAGAACAAGTACTTTGAATTGGATCCTCTAATGAATGGGCAACCAGTGTAACGACTGGCGAAGAGCGGCTGCATCTGAATACCGATTAGCCAGTAGGAAGACCCTGGCTGCTGCATTAAAGATGGACTGGAGAGGGGAAAGTAGAGTGAAAAGGAGGCCAATTAATATATCATTACAGTAGTCCAGACAGAAATGGATCATGGCAACAGTGAGGGTTTTTGTTGTTTCCATGGTGAGAAAGATGGATTCTAGAGATGTTCTTTAGGTGTAAGCGGCATGAGATTGTATATGGGAAGTGAAGGAGAGAATGGTGTCAAACGTACCACCCAGACTGCGCGCCTGCTGTCGGGGTGTTATTATGGTGCCATCCACGGAGAGGGAAATGTCAGATTTAGGGAGGTTAGTAGACAGTAGGAGCAGAAGAAGTTCAGTTTTGGAGAGGTTGAGTTTCAGATGGAGAGCGGACATGATTTTGGAGACTGCGGACACAGTCACTAGCAATCTGTAGTACAACGGGGGCAAGGTCAGGGGATGACGTGTATAGTTGTGTCATCGGCATAAAGATGGTACTGAAATCCAAATCTGCTGATGGTGTGTCCAATTGGGGCCGTGTAGAGAAAGAGAAGTGGGCCAAGGACTGAGCCCTGAGGTACCCCAACATTGAGAGGAGGAGTTGAAGTGGAGCCAGCGAACAACACTGAAGGTGCGGTCAGAGAGATAGGAAGAGAACCACAAGAGAGCAGTGTCCTTAATGCCTAGTGACTGGAGCATAGAGAGTAGGAGATGGTGGTCAACAGTGTCAAAAGCTGCAGAGAGTGGTCATCGTTACACTTTACTGTCAGAAGGTCCTTGGTCACTTTGATGAGTGCAGTTTCTGTCAAGAGTAGGGGGCGGAAACCGCACTGTGAAGGGTCTAGGAGGGAATGAGTGGAGAGGTAACGGGTAAGGCAGGAGTAGACCAGGCGCTCCAAGAGTTTAGAGATGATGGGGAGGTTGGAGACTGGTCTGTAGTTATTTTTGCAGGATGGGTCGAGAGTGGGTTTTTTGAATAATGGAGTAATTATAGTGTTTGAAGGAGGATGGGAAAATGCCAGAGGAGAGGGAGAGATTACAGATTGTAGTTAGGTGAGTTGTGACGACTTGAGAGAGCGACTGGAGGAAGTGTAAGGAGTCTGAGAGTTAATGGCTTTTAGATTTCTGAATGTGTGGTAGATAGGAGTGTGCTGGGGTGGGCGAAGGATTGTGAGCGCGAAGGAGAGAATGTATGATCAGAGAGGGGAAGCGGTGAGTTATCTAAGTGGGAGATTGAGCAGAGCCGGGCGAAGACCAGGTCAAGGGTGTTACTATCTTTGTGTGTTTCAGAGGTTGAGAGCTGTGGTTAGTGATAGAAGCTGGGATGCAAATGTGTTAGTGGGGCTGTTTATGGGGATGTCGAAGTCTCCCAGGATGAGGGTTGGGAGTTCTAAGGACATTAAGTTCTGTAGCCAGGCTGAGAAGTGGTCAAGGAACTGGACAGGCGAGCCTGGGGCAGATATATGACCGCTACTCTGAGGGAGAGGGGATGGGATAGCCTGATGGTGTGGACCTCAAAAGAAGGGAATGATAGTGATGGAACTGGGGGGATGACCTGGAAGGTGCATTGTGGGGATAGGAGTATGCAGACTCCACCACCAGGTCTGTTTGTGGGTCTCGGGGAATGGGAGAATTGTAGGCCACCATGGGAAATGGCAGCAGGGGAAACCGTGTTAAAATCCTGAATACAGGTTTCAGTGAGGGCCAACAGACTCGGTTATGATGCAAGTCAATAGTGTAATTCACAGAAAAGCTTTTACACACAGACCGCTTGTGAAAAATCGCACCACATGCACTAGTCCGATATGATTTTCGGATCAGACTTGCCCATTAAACTCTACTGTTGTCATTTTTATGGATTCATTAGTTAACATACAAAATTCTGTTTTGGCCTATAATTATATTTTAAGTTGTGGACATATAACACAGTTGTCGTATGGATGTTAAAAATGGACATATGGATTACAAACTGATGACCATATAAATGACAAATTGGGTTTTGTTTATCTCGAACCCTAAAACCGCTTTCTCAAACCTCTTAGATTTATTTACTGAATTTGGAATTGTCTCGAACTTCAAAATTAACATGAGCAAATATGAAATTCTGAATATCTCGGCATCAGAAAAGGAGATTTCGATACTAAAACAAACGACCCCTTTTAATTGCCCCCCCGAGAAATTAAAATTTCTGGGGATTTATTTAGCCGCAGACCCCTCTTTACTATATAAATTTAATTTTCTCCCTCTCTTGTCCAACTTACAAACTTTACTCATTTCATACGATCTACCCTACCTTTCTTGGATAGGAAGGATCAACGTTATCAAATCTTATATCTTTCCGAAATTTTTTTTTATGTAATGAATATGGTCCCTATCCCCCTTCCCAACTCTTTTTTTTATCATTGTGAATAAATTAGTTGCAAAATTCATATGGAAAAACAAGAGCCAGACTACCTCCTAAAATTCTTTTTCTACCAAAAAATAAAGGGGGACTTGGCCTCCCCGATTTTAAAAAATACTATCATGCCATCCACCTTGCTCGTTGGCTACGTATGGTCAAGACCAACCCTGATCAGAGGGCGTCGAATCTTGAAGTCAGTCTGATGGGTAATATGGCGGAGATTTTTCTATCGTCTTCCTGTACCCCGACTACTCACTCGATTGATGCAATAACTTATAACACTTTAACTATTAGACGCTCTTTAGTTCCCAATATATTACCTCATGGTTATTTTTTAGACACTATCCCATTAATAGTCATCCCTTGGCTTACTGATCCAAATTATGTTGATGTTTATGGATTTTTTTACCGAACCTACCAATCTCACACTTTCTTTCAAACCAGGTCCCCTGCATAGAGGACTGGCCAAAGGAAGCCAGGAAACAACCTCCGGATCTCTTACAAAAACTCCATGTAAACTTTATTATTTCAAAACTCTGGTCGGGACATAAGCATAATTCTGATTGGCTATGGCTGGAATTTTTGGTTGGTCTTCTGTCTATTCCCCCTAAACTCATCTCTAAATTGTATGCTAATCTTGTCAATCCGCCCTCTCAATTCAAGACACTCTATTTATCCTCGTGGGAATCGGAACTAAACCTCTTCCTGTCTCCCCAGGAGTCTAGTCAAATCTTAAATAACTCCCATGGCTTCTCAAGGTGTATTCTATTACAGGAAAACTCCTTTAGGCTATGTGCACACGTTCAGGTTTTTTCGCGGTAAAAATGCCATAAAAACTCAAAACGCATACATTATGCATCCTATCATTTAGAATGCATTCTGCATGTTTTGTGCACATGGTGCATTTTTTTCCGCGAAAAAAATGCATTGCAGTAAAAAAAAAAGCAGCATGTTCATTAATTTTGCGGATTTTCTGCATTTTTCCCGCTATTCTATGCATTTGGGAAAAAACGCACCAAAAACGCGTCAAAACGCATGAAAAAACACGAAAAAACGCATGCGGATTTCTGGCAGAAATGCCCGGTTTTTGTCAGGAAAATTTCTGCAAGAAATCCTCACGTGTGCACATACCTTTAAAATCCTCTCACGTTGGTATAGAACACCACATAGACTGTTCCACATGGGTTTAACTTTCTCTCCCCTTTGCTGGAGGTGTTCTGGTTCGGTTAGAACCCTGGCTCATATTTTTTGGTCATGCCCTGTTATCTCCAAATATTGGTCAGAAATTAATAGATATCTTTGCCAATTAGGCTTAACTAAGCGGAACCTAACTCCTC
This sequence comes from Ranitomeya imitator, assembly GCF_032444005.1. Taxonomy (NCBI): domain Eukaryota; kingdom Metazoa; phylum Chordata; class Amphibia; order Anura; family Dendrobatidae; genus Ranitomeya; species Ranitomeya imitator. Next base: position 447,527,959 of record NC_091286.1, on the reverse strand, counting down.
AAGAAGTTCTACTATCGCTACCTACCAACGAATTTAAGCCTTTTGCTAGCGGCAGCAAAGCACCTAATTTCCATACATTGGAGACAACCCTCCCCCCCCTACAATTGCTGAGTGGATAGCTAAGGTTCAGGATATTTACAGAATGGAGGAGCGTCAAGTTGGGATTCACGCACTCATGGTAAATTTATATCAATTTGGCTTCTGTGGATAAATAAACCCGTTCTCTCTTCTTGACAGCTATCAACTTTCGACTTTTGTCTTGGCTACACACTCCCTTTTCCCGTTCCCGTTTTCTGCTGCCAAGATTCTGTGCTCTTCATTTGCCGGAGTGACGGAGCCCGACCTCAAATTACACCAATTTATATCAAATATTTCTAACTCGGATAGCTCTCATTACTCATTTTTGACTTATCCTAAGTATCTTGCATTCTTTACTCCTAGTGTCTCATCTTTGCAAGTTTCCAGAGGATACGACTACATTCTTCTGGGAACCGTTGTTATACCTACTAAGTTACTAATACCTGATATTCGTTCTTTTTATTGTTTCCCTTGTTCTATGTCCTCTGCCAGTATGGCTTCATGTAGATGTAACCAATACTCTATCTAGAATTAATATATTGGTTTGGTTACTGTTTGAGCAAATATTTTCTGCTTTATGGAGCATATGTTGATTGTTAATTGGCTGAGCCATTAATTTCTTGTATTGTATGTTTATTAAAATTTCCTTAAATAAAGAATTACAAAAAGAAAAAGAAAGCAGCAATTTACTAAAGGGTGCTTCTTAAGTGATACAGCAGACTTAATGTTTACTATGGAGTACATGGCACTCCAATTGCTTTTCTTTTGACAGCTCTAACATGTAGCTCGTTTTTTTCAGACTGAAACAACCACCAATTTTGTTTCCGAAATCCCAGATTCCTGTAGGTCACGTGCTGATTTTTTTTCTTTACATCTCCTGGTCCTTGATGGAAATCTTCCTTGTTCCACCTGACTGTATTGGTATTACCAGAACACTTCATTTTTAACTCCAGCGTTTGAACAGAACTGATTTTTAAATCTTTGGATAGCTTTTTTTTTATTTTTATCTTGTTATATTCTCTTCCAGGCTTAAAGCGAACCTGTCAGCAGTTTTGGCCAATATAAGATATGGCCACTGTCTTTCAGGGCTTATCTACAGCATTCTACAAAGCTGTAGATAAGCCCCCGAACCAACCAGAAAGATCAGAAAAATAAGTTTTATTATACTCTACCGGGGGGTGGGGGGGGGGGTGCGGGTGGTGGGTGGATGTCTGGTAAATCGACCAAACCTGGTGACAGGTTCGCTTTATACAGTTGCAATACTTTTCTTGCAGATATATGGCAAGTTATTTATCATGTTCCATGCTTCAGTAACTAGCAAAATCAGAGTAGCCAGGATAAAGTGCTAAAGATTTCTCAGGAGCTCAAGAAACTCATTGACTATTTATGCTAAGACTAGATATAGATTATCTAGATTTTTTTTCCTATAGAGTAATCCATACCTTAACAAGAAATGTCACATTAATTTTCCTGTTACGCTATAAAGTAGCTAGTACTTCTTAATATCAGTCAGCAATCCTAGCACGTAGTGATTAACATGAACCTCTGGTGACACTTGACTGGTGGGATTTTCTAGCTACTTAATTCCCACAGACAGTGATGTAGGAGCAATTTGTTTCTTATTTCGTATTTTTATTCTTTTTTTAATAAGAGATAAAAAGTTTAATTGGAGATGTAGACATAGGGGCAACAGTGCAGCTTTATGCAAAGTCTAAAAAGTGCATCAAATGTATTAATTTGGATCATTTTGTTTGACCAATCTGGTGCATCTTTAGAGTGTCTAGTCGAAGTTTACACCCTTGGCTTACTTTTCACCAATAATTTACGTCACATTTTGGGTAAGACAAGCTGACCTCTTCTGCTGTGCCACACTTCCTTTTAACCCCTTAGTGACTGAGCCAATTTTGACCTTAATGACCATGCCAAATTTTGTAAATTTGACCACTGCCACTTTGAGGTAATAACTCTGGAACGCTGCAACAGATCCCACTGATTTTGAGATTTGTTTTTTTCGTGACATATTGCACTTCACAACTGTGGTAAAATTTTGTTTGATATGGCTTGTTTATTTGCGAAAATATTGGAAATTTGGAAAAATGTAGAAAATTATGAAATTTTCATAGCTAATAGAAAAAATTTCCCACATGTCTACTTTACATCAGCACAGATTCTGAAGCATATTTTTTTTTGGTTAGGAAGTTATAAGGGTTAAAAGTTGATCCGCAATTTCTTATTTTTCCAACAAGATCTACAAAACCATTTTTATAGGGACTATAAGAATGGAAGTGGCTTATATTAAAGAAAATACCCAAAAGTGACACCATTGTAAAAACTGCACCCCTCAAAGTCCACAAAACCACATTCAAGAAGATTATTAACCCTTTAGGTATTTCACAGGAAGTGAAGCAATGTGGAAGAAAAAATGAACATAAAACTTTTTTTTTTTTTTTTTTAGAAAAATCTTGCTTTAGCCCCAACTTTTTTTTATTTTCACAAGGGTAACAGGAGAAAATGGATCCTACTATTTGTTGTGCAATTTCTCCTGCGTACTTCGATACCTCTTATGTAGGGAAAAACTACTGTTGGGCACGCGGCAGGGCTCAGAAGGGAATAGAGCACCGTTTGACTATTTGAAAGCAAAAACGGCTGTAATCGAGAGTGAATACCATGTCGTGTTTGGAGTGCCCCTGTGATCCCATTTTGAAAACTAGACCCCTCAAGGAATGAATCTAAATGTGTATTGAGCACCTTGTACCCCTGTATGTGTCACAGAAGTTTGAGCTGTGAAAATAAAAAAAAATATTGTGCACACATCAGGATTTCTGGCAGAAATGTTCCTGACAAAAACCGGACATTTCTGCCAGAAATCCGCATGCGTTTTTTTTTTTTTTTTTTTTTTTTTTTTTAGGGTTTTTTTTTTTTTGCGTTTTTGACGCATTTTTTTGCGTGTTTTTGATGCGTTTTTTTGGGGAGTTTTTTCCAAATGCATAGAATAGCGGGAAAAACGCGAAAAAGCACAAAATTAATGAACATGCTGCTTTTTTTTTTTACCACAATGCGCTTTTTTTTGCAGAAAAAAACACATCATGTGCACAAAAATTGCAGGATGCATAATTCATGCATTTTTAATGAGTTTTTATAGTGTTTTTATCGCGAAAAAAAGCGCAAAAAAACCTGAACGTGTGTACATACCCTGAAAAGCAGAAATCCAGCGACGGGTTCCGTCTTTTCAAACTGAGTATGCGTGGAAGAATTTCCCATCAGGGAAATTCTCACTCGCTCTCTTTTTATTATTGATGCTGCCTATGCAGCATCAATAGTAACAAGATATAATGTTAAAAATAATAATAATAAAAAAAAAAAAATCACAATATTCTCACCTACCGACGTCCCGCGCAGTGTCACCGATGCTCCCGGCAGCTAGCGTTCCTAGTAATACATTGCGAAATCTCGCGAGACCGCGACTTCTCTTCTCACGAGATTTCACAATTTATTACTAGGAACACTAGCTGCCGGGAGCATCGCTGCGTGGGACGCCGGTAGGTGAGAATACTGTGATATTTTTTTTTTTTTTTTAACCTGGTTTGTGTTGTGTATGCATTTTCACAGCAGAAAACCTCTGCGAAGACGCATACACAACAGGTGCGCATAGCCTCAACGGGTCCGTCAGAAAGACCGGCCCAGTGCACACGTTTTCCACAATCTGCACAGGATCCGTCACTTCAACGTCTTGACGGATCTTGTGCAGATTTGGAAGATGGAAGTGTGAAAGAAGACTTAAAGAAGAACATTTTGTCAGATTCCAGTTTTCATTTTTCATAGGCCCATTGGAAAATGGAAGCAACAGTTTTTAGTGAATGCTGTAAAGAGCCCTACATTTATCTTTTGACCTATTTTTTTTTTTTTTTTTTTAAAGCCTACATTTTTAAGCAAAATATAAAATAAGGATCAGTGCATTCACAGTATTTCTCTGCATAATACACCTTTTATTTTGAGAAATGAATCTACCTCTGGGTGAATTGTATCTTCACGAGTTAATCTGAATTGAGAAAGAAGCTGTTTATACCAAAATGTTAACATATTCCATGTTTTTAGAACGGCAGAATGTATTTGATGTCTTTTGCTTAGTGGTTTACATTTTCATTGTGCTCTTTGCCGTGACCTAGATATTACATGATGGAAGTAAAATGCTGTTCTCTGCTTCTGTAGTAGATGGAATAAAGCAATCATTCCCTATTCCAGGTGGTTTAGTGAACACACACAGCCTGCTAAGTTGCTTTGTATAAGGCTTTACATACGCGGCACACACAGCAGTATGACTGTGGAAGTATTTTTTCATTATTTCAAAATATAAAATATGTTCTTGTTTTGTATATCAGGGTATATTGGCAGAAGTAAGACACAAGACAATTTTATGCAAGTCTAAACCTTTGGTAAAATTAAAGGTGAATGTGTTCTCAGAAAATAACCTATTGTTTAAATCAGATTTATGTGTTACATTTATTTTTAAAGCTTTTTTGATAAAACAAATTTTAATATATATATTATTCCAAAGACCTACTGATAGGGAATTTAGATTGTGAGCTCCAATGGGGACAGTGCCGATAATGTATGTAAAGCGCTGTGGAATTAATGTCGCTATATAAGTAAGTAAAATAAATAAAGCTTCATTAAAACAAAACAAATTTAATAACTATTCAATTTTCTTCCGTACTCCCCTCCGGTCACAGCGCCCGCTCCGTACTCCCCTCCCGTCACAGCGCCCGCTCCGTACTCCCCTCCGGTCACAGCGCCCGCTCCGTACGCCCCTCCGGTCACAGCGCCCGCTCCGTACGCCCCTCCGGTCACAGCGCCCGCTCCGTACGCCCCTCCGGTCACAGCGCCCGCTCCGTACGCCCCTCCGGTCACAGCGCCCGCTCCGTACGCCCCTCCGGTCACAGCGCCCGCTCCGTACTCCCCTCCGGTCACAGCGCCCGCTCCGTACGCCCCTCCGGTCACAGCGCCCGCTCCGTACGCCCCTCCGGTCACAGCGCCCGCTCCGTACTCCCCTCCGGTCACAGCGCCCGCTCCGTACTCCCCTCCGGTCACAGCGCCCGCTCTGTACTCCCCTCCGGTCACAGCGCCCGCTCCGTACTCCCCTCCGGTCACAGCGCCCGCTCCGTACTCCCCTCCGGTCACAGCGCCCGCTCCGTACTCCCCTCCGGTCACAGCGCCCGCTCCGTACTCCCCTCCGGTCACAGCGCCCGCTCCGTACTCCCCTCCGGTCACAGCGCCCGCTCCGTACTCCCCTCCGGTCACAGCGCCTGCTCCGTACTCTCCTCCGGTCACAGCGCCCGCTCCGTACTCCCCTCCGGTCAGCGCTCACACAGGGTTAATGGCAGCGTTGACCGCGGTGTAACGCACTCGGTTAACGCTGCTATTAACCCTGTGTGACCAACTTTTTACTATTCATGCTGCCTATGAATGCGACGCCCTGGTGACCACTGCATGCAGTGTGGTCTCGCGAGATGATGACGTGCGGTCTCAAGAGACCGCTACGTCATCATCTCGTGAGACCGCAATGCAATCTTAAGACCGGAGCGCGCGAGGAGCATCGGTAACCGGACGCTTCGATCCGGAGGCTCCAGAAGGTGAGTATGTAACTATTTTTTATTTTAATTCTTTTTTTTTTTTTTTTTTTAAACACGGATATGGTGCATACTACGTGACTGGCCAATATACTATGTGACTGGGCAGTATACTACGTGGCTCTGTGCTGTATACTATGTGGCTGTGTGCTGTATACTACGTGACTGGGCAATATACTACGTGGCTGGGCAGTATACTACATGGCTGTGTGCTGTATACTACGTGACTGGGCAATATACTACATGAGTGGGCAATATACTATGTGGCTGGACAATATATTACGTGGGCTACGCAATATACTACGTGGGATGCGCAATATACTACGTGGGCTGGGCAATATACTACGTGGGCTGGGCAATGTACAACGTGGGCTGGGCAATGTACAACGTGGGATGGGCAATGTACAACGTGGGCTGGGCAATGTACAACGTGGGCTGGGCAATGTACAACGTGGGCTGGGCAATGTACAACGTGGGCTGGGCAATGTACAACGTGGGCTGCGCAATGTACAACGTGGGCTGCGCAATGTACAACGTGGGCTGCGCAATGTACAACGTGGGCTGCGCAATGTACAACGTGGGCTGCGCAATGTACAACGTGGGCTGGGCAATGTACAACATGTACTGTGTGGGCTGTGCAATGTACTCCGTGGGCTGCGCAATGTACTGCGTGGGCTGTGCTATACACTACGCATACATATTCTAGAATACCCGATGCGTTAGAATCGGGCCACCATCTAGTTTTGATATAAATATGGAATCTGCAGCCATTTATTCTTTTGCAGAATGAAATATCAGGAAATAAATTAACTTTCTTCCACTAAGTCATTTTCATCAGATGGATTTAGCAAACTGAGGCAAATACCGTATGTAGTTACTCTTAGCCTAAAAGACAACAAACTTGACTTTCAGTTATTAATTTCTTCCTTTCTTCTCTGCTAATAATTGCTTGTTAGAAAAGATTTCCTTTGAGCCAGGATTGTTGACAGTTCTTGACCTAAGATCAGAGTCTTTGTTGAGCAAAGATTTGCAAAGCACTAAAAATACATTGGATTACGAGAAAATCTATAAAACTTAACACAACATATTTTCTGAAAGAATTCTCTATAATCGTTCAATAATACGTACCCAGGAATTAAATATTTTTATAAAGTAGTAGTTTTTAAAAATGGTAATACCAGAACTATACAGGGATACATGTGTTTACATTGTCATCTTTCAGCCTTTCAGCACCAGGTGACTTTTGGTCTTAGGCTGGGTTCTCACTGCGTTAGTGTGACCCGTTTAACATAATATGTTACACCGCGGTGTAACGTAGTCCGTTAACGCCGCCATTACTTTCAATGGCGGACGCATCGCTAGCACATGCCCACAATGGGCGTGCGCTAGCGATGTGCCGTCATTGAGTGATGGACCCGAGACGCGAGCTGCAGCGTTTTCTGGGTCCATCACTGCTTGCGCACTGCTAGCATAGATGGAGCTAGCAGATGCTCCATCTGCGCTAGTGCTGTGCAAACGTCGGCACTTTCGTTCGTTCAACACATCCGTTAAACGGACTGCACTGACTGCACGAACTTAGCCTTAGCGCTTTCATTTTTTTCCTTCCTCTTTCAAAAGCCATAGTATCAATGGCCATTAGTAAAAGCACGATTCAGACAAAACCCCTGACAGAGCCACTGAATTATGAGCACATGGAGTGTCTTTGGACTGGTCTTTGACATCGTACGTATTAATACGTCCCTGTGCCCTGGTCCTTATTGACCATGGAAGGATTCTTACGTCAATGCGATCAAGCACTCAGAGGATGTGCGTGCGCGATCGCCACCGAGTGTCAGCTGATTCTGATAGCTGACACCCGGCATGAAGTGCCAGGAGCGATCCCGCACCGCTCTCAGCACTTTAACCCCCTAAATCCTGCGATCCAATGCTATTGCAGCATTCAGTGAGCAGGCAGAGGGAGGACAGCCCCTCTGCCCTTGGATCCGAGACCCGCAGTGTTAATTCATAACCCTCGATTGTCTGCTCCTCATCTAATCCATAAATTAAATGCATGCGGAGAAGGAATGACGCTGGACACAGTCAGATGTTTGCTCCGCTCTTGATTAGAGTAGGCGCAGTACTCGTTCATTGGTACAGATACAGTATCTTATATAGTAGAAAGTGATAGGGCGGAGATATGCATATCTTGCAAGCCGCGTGTATGTCCGTGATTGGCTGGTTCCTTATATGGTCTATTGTGCTGCATCAGCCTCCTCCCGGGTCCATCTTGCATAACAGGGTGTTGTCCCGGATGCAGGTGCTATCTTGCCATATTATGCTTAAACGACCTTATGTAAGGTCAGTTGATTTCATCAGCCATACTCTCTTTCACAATAGGGTCCTGATCATTGCCATGGTGACCTAATGTTGTCATGACGACATCCGGATTTCCAGAGCTAGGAAAGTTGCTGATCATTCTAAGAGCATGATCAGCAACTTTCTTTGTCAGTGCCGAGCTGACAGTTTGCATAGCATGGGGACGCTTCTGTATCTCCTTGCTATACAAGTGATCAGCCTACAAAAAATAATAGTCCCATAGTGGGACAAAGTAAAAAAGTTTAAAAAAAAGTTTGTTTTTTTAATAATTGTAAATATACAGTATTATACACTGCTTCAAAAAATAAAGGGAACACTTAAACACAATATAACTCCAAGTAAATCAAACTTCTGTGAAATGAAACTGTCCACTTAGGAAGCAACACTGTTTGACAATCAATTTCACATGCTGTTGTGCAAATGTAATAGACAACACATGGGAATTACTGGCAATTATCAAGACACCCTCAATAAAGGAGTGGTTCTGCAGGTGGGGACCACAGACCACATCTCAGTACCAATGCTTTCTGGCTGATGTTTTGGTCACTTTTGAATGTTGGTTGTGCTTTCACGCTCGTGGTAGCATGTGACGGACTCTACAACCCACACAAGTGGCTCAGGCAGTGCTACTCATCTAGGATGGCACATCAATGCGAGTTGTGACAAGAAGGTTTACGGTGTCTGTCAACGTAGTGTCCAGAGCCTGGAGGCGCTACCAGGAGACAGGCCAGTACACCAGGAGACCTGGAGGGGGCCATAGGAGGGCAACAACCCTGCAGCAGGACTGCTACCTCAGCCTTTGTGCAAGGAGGAACAGGAGGAGCACTGCCAGAGCCCTGCAACATGACATCCAGTAGGTCACAAATGTGCATGTGTCTGCACAAACGGTTAGAAACCAACTCCATGAGGATGGTCTGAGTGCCCGACGTTCACAGATGGGGTTTGTGCTCACAGCCCAACACAGTGCAGGACGCTTGGCACTTGCCACAGAACACCAGGATTGGCAAATTCGCCACTGGTGTCCTGTGCTCTTCACAGATGCAAGCAGGTTCACACTGAGCACATGTGACAGAGTCTGGAGACGCCGTGGAGAACGATCAGCTGCCTGCAACATCCTTCAGCATGACCGGTTTGGCAGTGGGTCAGTAATGGTGTGGGGTGGCATTTCTTTGGAGGGCTGCACAGCCCTCCATGTGCTCGCCAGAGGTAGCCTGACTGCCATTAGGTACCGAGATGAGATCCTCAGACCCCTTGTAAGACCATATGCTGGTGTGGTTGGCCCTGGGTTCCTCCTAACGCAGGACAATGCCAGACCTCATGTGGCTGGAGTGTGACAGCAGTTCCTGCAAGATGAAGGCATTGAAGCTATGGACTGGCCCGCCCGTTCCCCAGACCTGAATCAAATTGAACACATCTGGGACATCATGTCTCGCACCATGCACCAACGTCATTTTACACCACACTGTCCAGGAGTTGGCAGATGCTTTAGTCCAGGTCTGGGAGGAGATCCCTCAGGAGACCATCCGCCGCCTCATCAGGAGCATGCCCAGGCGTTGTAGCGAGGTCATGCAGGCACGTGGAGGCCACACACACTACTGAGCATCATTTCCTTGTCTTGAGGCATTTCCACTGAAGTTGGATCAGCCTGTAACTTCATTTTCCACTTTGATTTTGAGCATTATTCCAACTCCAAACCTCTGTGGGATATTAGTTGTGATTTACCGTAAATTGATCATTTTTAGGTTTTATTGTTCTCAACACATTCCACTATGTAATAAATATTTACAACTGGAATATTTCATTCAGTGATATCCAGGATGTGGGATTTTAGTGTTCCCTTTAGTTTTTGGAGCCGTGTATGAGTCATTAGTTCATGTTGATGATTATGGCTTACAGCCAATGAAATCCCAAAAGCCATTATCTCTGTAAATTAGAATACTTTATAACACCAGCTTGAAAATGATTTTAAAATCCGAATTGTTGGCCTATTGAACTGTATGTTCAATAAATGCATTCAATACTTGGTTGGGCTCCTTTTGCATGAATTACTGCTTCAATGCGTCGTGTCATGGGGAAAATCAGCCTGTGGCACTGCTGAGGTGTTCTATGGAAGCCCAGGTTGCTTTGATAGCAGCCTTCAGCTCATCTGCATTGTTGGGTCTGGTGTTGCTCATCTTCCGCTTGACAATACACCATAGATTCTCTGGGGTTAAGGTCAGGCGAGTTTGCTGGCCAATTAAGCACAGTGTTACTGTTATTTTTAAACCAGGTATTGATACTTTTAGCAGTGTGGATAGGTGACAAGTCCTGCTGGAAAATGAAATTTCCATCTACAAAAAGCTTGTTGGCTGAGGGTAGCATGAAGTGCTCTAAAATTTCCTGGTAGGCGGCTGGACTGACTTTGGTCTTGATAAAACATAGTGGACCTACACCAACAGATGACATGGCTCCCCAAACCATCACTGATTGTGGAAACTTCACACTAGACCTCCAAGCAGCTTATATTGTATGCCTCTCCGCTAGTACAAGGATGACCTCTGGTGGGTGCCAATGCCTGCCCCTACGTACGTTTCGGCTGATTGTCTTCTTCTTGGGGTCCAATTTGTACTACTAATTAAACACGTTTGCTTTTGATTATTTTACGTCTGTGGATATAATAATCTTGTACCAAGTATCTTGTTCTTTGCTTGACGTATAATCATGAGTAGTACATCAGTGTGTTTAGTTTTATGTAGTGCCTCTGTACAATATATGGTGGGTCTCATTTGCCATTTTTCTGGTTTCCCACTTTTTTAATGCCTTACTTGTTTTTTTTTCCTTTTGTTAATAAAGTTTTGTATTTTTTATGATTGGTTCTTGTGTACAATTTTTTCTTATCGGATTCCATATATGCCCACATACAGTGTGTATATATACTTTTTTTTTTTACCAAATATAACATTCCAAATTATTATTCCCAATTTCTCATATATGTTATGCATATGCAAGCCAAGAATTTCTCTTAACACAAAGAGGAACTGATTACAGCACATGCTAGCTTCATTAAACCAGAATTCAATGACTGCTCTGCAGGTTATGAATCTTCTGTAAATCCTGTCCGCCTTGAATCAGTGGCACGTTCTATTGACTAGTGGAATAGAAAAAAATATATACAGTTGAAACTATAAGTTTACATACACTATATAAAAAGACACATGCATATTTTTCTCAATATCTGACATGAAATCAGAATAAACCTTTCCTGATTTTGATCAATTAGGATTACCATAATTATTTGCCAAATGGCAGAATATTGAGTGAGAGACAATATTCTAAGGCATTTTTATTACTTACTGCAAAGTGAGAAGATTAAATAAACAAAGATTACTATGCCTTTAAACAGTTCTGGACTGACCATATGATGTCATGTGTTTAGAAGCTTCTGGTTTTTTGGCAACATCTGAGTTAGAGACACCCCTGTGGATGTATTTTAATGCACACCTGAAACACACTGCTTCTTTGTGTAGCATCATGGAAAGTCTAAAGAAATCGGCCAAGATATCAAAAAGGCAATTGTGGATTTGCACAAGTCTGCCTCATCCTTGAGTACAATTTCAAGATACCTGAAGGTGCCTTGTTAAACTGTACAAATAATTAAAAGGCAAGTACAAATAAGATGGGAATGTCCATCCATCCTGCTGCTCAGGAAGGAGACAGGTTCTATGTCCCAGAGATGAACTTGCATTGGTCCGACATGTGCATGCCAATCCAAAGACCTTTGGAAGATGATGATGGAAGCTGGTAAAATTGTCAATATTCACAGTGAAACGAGTACTGTATCATCATGGGCTGAAAGGCCATTCCGCCAGGAAGAAGCCATTACTTCAAAGAAAAAATAAAAAGACAGATTAATGTTTGCAGATGTACACAGGAAAACAAACCTTAATTTTTAGAGACACGTTCTGTGGTCTCATGAAAGTAAAATTGAACTTTTTGGGCATAATGACGTAATCGTTATGTTTGGAGGAAACAGGGAGAATCTTGGATGCCTAAGAACAGCATCCCAACTGGGAAACACGGGGATAGCAGCATTATGTTTTGGGGTTGTTTTGCTGCAGAAGTGACTGCTGCACTTCACAAAATAGATGGCATCATGAGAAAACATGATTATGTGGCAATACTGAAGAAACATCTCAGACCTCAGCCAGGAAGTTAAAGCTCGGACGGAAATGAGTCTTCCAAATGGACAATGACCTGAAGCATTCTGCCAAAATGGTAACAAAGTGGCTAACCAAGTCAATCTTTTGGATTGGCCATCACAAAGCCCTGCTCTCCATCCTATTGAAAATGTATGGGCAAAGCGACTTACAAACCTGGATCAGTTATACCAGATTTGGCAGGAGGAATGGGCCCAACTTCTGACCAACTATGGTTAGAAGCTTGTGGAAGGATATCCCAAACGTTTGACCTAAATCATTCAATTTAAGGGCAATGGTACCAAATACTAATGAAATGTATGTAAACATTTGACTTTGCAAATGATGACTTGGGGGGGGGGGGGGGAGCAAATTAAGAATTTTGATGGTGGGGGAGTAAATGATGTATTGAGACTGGTGGATTGGGATAGTAAATGATGAGTTGAGGGTGGGAAAGAAGATGAATTGGGGTGGGGCAGAGTAAATGATGTATTGAATGTGGAGTAGAGCAGTTGATAATGAATTAGAGGGTGGGGTGGGATAAAGAATACATGACAATGAATTGGGGCAGAAGGGCATGGAGACATAATGAATTGAGGCAGAAGTAGCATGTAAATATAATGAATCGGGGGAGTAGGAGGTACATGGTGGGGGCCATTAAGGATGCAGTGACTGGGATTGAATTGGGCAAAAGAGTACAGGGTTTAATTCATTTATATAGTTACTAGATGGTGGCCCGATTCGAACGCATCGAGTATTCTAGAATATGTATGTATATATGTATACTAGGTATTGAACCCGTTCTATGCCCGGGTGGCGAGCATTTATATTGGTATATGGTCTCCATCCTGGTATATGTTGCTTCCATCCTGCGCCCTAATCTTGTCATGTGCTGCTACCATCTTGCGCCCCCATCCTGTCATTTGCTGCTCCCATCCTGCGCCCCCATCCAGTCATGTGCTGCTCCCATCCTGCGCCCCCGTTCTGTCATGTGCTGCTCCCATCCTGCATCCATATGCCCCATACGCTCCTCCATAAAGGTTGATGGCCCCCATAAGATGCTCCATAGTATATGCCTCATATGCTGCTGCATTATGGTTGATGGCCCCCATAAGATGCTCCATAGTTTATGCCCCGTATGCTGCACCATTATGGGTGTTGGCCCCCATAAGATGCTCCATAGTATATGCCCCGTATACTGCTCCATAAATGTTGGCCCCATAAGATGCTCCATAGTATATGCCTCATATGCTGCTTCATTATGGTTGCTGGCCCCCATAAGATGCTCCATAGTATATTCCCCGTATGCTGCTCCATTATGGTTGATGGCCCCCATAAGATGCTCCATAGTATATGCCCCGTATGCTGCTGCGATATATATATATATATATATATATATATATATATATATATATATATATATATAAAACATGCTCACCTATCATCGCTGGGCGCCGAGTGCTGGGGGGCCTGAGCAGGCGGGGACACTGACGCGCTGTGGGGGTCAGGTGACGGAGTCACCACTAGCTCAGGCTCCCGACACTTGCTATATTCACCTGTCCCGTTCCAGCACTGCGCTGCGCTGTTCCAGGTCCTCTGGCTTGCGGACTGCTGCTCCCGGATTCGGCGCCTGTGCAGTCCGCGCTTTCCAGCGCCATTTTCTTGAAGACACACTGCAGTATCCAAGAAAATGGTGCCGGAAAGCGCGGACTGCGCAGGCGCCGATTCTGGAAGCAGGGGGACATTCATGGCCCGGAATCAGGGGGCCCAAGTAAGAAATAGCTGTGGCATGAGGTGCCACAGCGTCATGAGGGTGGGATCGTGTGCACACGTCCCCTGTTTCCGGCTCATAAATACCCCCCTGCACCCGGAATCGGCGCCTGCGCAGTGCGCGCTTTCCGGCGCCATTTTCTTGAAGACACACTGCAGTATCCAAGAAAATGGCGCTGGAAAGCTCGGACTGCGCAGGCGCCGATTCCGGGAGCAGGAGGACCAAGAAATTGGCGGCGGAAAGCACGGACTGCGCAGGTGCCGATTCCGGGAGCAGGGGGACATTCATGGGCCGGAATCAGGTGGCGTAAGTAAGAAATTGCTGTGGCATTAACTGCCACAGCATCATCAGGGCGGGATCATGTCCACCGTGTCCCCACGTCCGGGTTACGGTTCATGTCCCCCTGCTCCCGGCAGTCGGCGCTTTCCGGCACCATTTTTTTTTCTGACACTGGCTATAATGTAAAGCTAGGAGCGTCGCGCCTGCGCAGTCTATAAAGGCTTCGGACAGAGTGACGCTCCCAGCATTATATTATAGATAGCAGCCACATAGTATATAGCACAGGCCACGTAGTATATAGGAGCCATGTAGTATATAGCAGACAAATACTACCTGGCCTGTGCTATATACTACGTGGCTGCTATATACATACATACATACATACATACATACATATTGTAGAATACCCGATGCGTTAATACAGGCCATGCAATATATAACAATGGCCACGCAGTATATAACACAGCCCAAACAGTATATAACACAGCCCACGTACTATATAACTGCCCACGCAGTATATAGCAGCCACGCAGTATGTAACACAGGCCACGCAGTATATAACACTGGTCACGTAATACATAGCACAGCCTATGCAGTAAATAACACAGCCCACATAGTATGTAACACTGGCCACGTAGTATATAGCAGCCACGTGGTATATAACACAGCCCACGTAGTATATAGCAGTGTGGGCACCATATCCCTGTTAAAAAAATAAAATAAAATAAAAAAGTTATATACTCACCCGCCGGGATCCAGCGAAGCTTTGGCGATGCGCGCGCGGCTGCCGCCATCTTCCGTTCCCAGGATGCATTGTGAAATTACCCAGATGACTTAGCGGTCTTGCGAGACCGCTAAGTCTTCTGGGTAATTTCGCAATGCATCTCTGGGAACAGAAGATGGCGGCAGCCGCGCGCGCCTCGGCAGACTACGGATGGTGAGAATAGCAGGTTTTTTGTTTTTTTTTATTATTATTAACATTACATCATTTTTACTCTTGATGCTGCATAGGCAGCATCAATAGTAAAAAGTTGGGGACACACAGGGTTAATAGCAGCGTTAACGGAGTGCATTACCCACGGCATAACGCGGTCCGCTACCGTTTGCATTAACCCTGTGTGAGCAGTGACTGGAGGGGAGTATCTAGGCGCTGGGCACTGACTGCAGGGGAGTAGGGAGGGACTAATCGGACTGTGCCCGTCGCTAATTGGTCGCGGCAGCCATGACAGGCAGCTGGCGAGACCAATCAGCGACGCGGGATTTCCTTACGGAAGTTACAGACAGACAGAAAGACAGACAGACGGAAGAACCCCTTAGACAATTATATATAATTGAGCATAATGCAGATGGAATGTTTGGATACTGTAAAGTTCACTAATTTCTTGAAACTCCTTTACTAATGGAGGGCATCATGCAGAAATAGCAATTGGTAGTTTAATTGGTTGGCTCTGTTCAGATTATTGGACCTGCAAAATGCATAGATTGCTTCTTCCCATGCAACCACTGGATAAGATGTGATGCATAACTATTCCAGCATATGTGTGGAGCCCAACTTTTGTCCTGATCTCCTATTCTGCAGCTAAAATACAGGTTGTAGGTTTTCCTTATCATGGTAGTAAAGTTTCGTGTGTGATACAAAAGTGACTTCTAGCATATCTAGCAAAAACTATCTGCTTTGTTAATGCAAATTTGAAAAAGCATATAGAAAAAGGTCAATGTGCTAAGAAACTAAGATTTTAGGCTTGTGTACCTCACACAGAGAGAGCATTAATAAAAGTAGATGATGCATCAGTAATTCGGAGCGGACTTGGTATTTTTTGATTGGTCACCCTAAAATGATAGAACGCTGTAGGCGCATAGACTAAATACATCATGAAATAGACTCGCTACTAACAATGCAATAATGATGATGAAATAATAATGATACAATTTTTCTATAAGCTGCATGAAAGGTGTCATAAGTAATT
This sequence comes from Ranitomeya imitator, assembly GCF_032444005.1. Taxonomy (NCBI): domain Eukaryota; kingdom Metazoa; phylum Chordata; class Amphibia; order Anura; family Dendrobatidae; genus Ranitomeya; species Ranitomeya imitator. Next base: position 447,511,707 of record NC_091286.1, on the reverse strand, counting down.
ACAACCTCCTCTGGATCTTGAACATTTAGAGCCAATCAGCAAATTTAAGCATCATATTCATTTTGAGCACCACAAAATTAGCTGAGCTAATTTTTTTTTTTAGTCTCTGAACCTATTCGACTTAAGAACAGTGTTACTGAAACGCCTGATTATAAAAATTATAAAATCCCTAAGGGTACGTTCACACGATCCTGAATTCCCTGCGGATTTTTCAGGTCCTTTTTTGGAAAATCCGCAGTGCAAAATCAGTGCATTTTGCACTGCGGATTTTCATGCGTTTTCTTCTGCGGATTCCTCTGCGGGTTTTCACCTGCACTTTCCTATTGGTGCAGTCGGAAACCCGCTGCGGAATCCGCAGAAAGAATTGACATGGTGGTACTTTTTTTCCGCAGCGTTTCCGCGCGTTTTTTTCCGGGAAATTCAGGATCATGTGCACAGCGGGTTTCGTTTTCCATAGGGTTACGTTGTAAATCCGCTGCGGATCCGCAGCAAAAACCGCACCGTGTGAACGTAGCCTAACTTTGTGCAAGTGTAGCTAGAAGACTTGATGCTGTTTGGAGGCAATGGGCTGTCACACCAAATACTGTTTTGATTTAGCTTTTGCTTTTGTCCATTTTTACTTTGCACTTTAATTGACAAATATAAGCTATCCAATACCTTCCACCAATGCTTATGATATAGACAGGATAGCCAGCATATGCAGAGCAGTCATTGATCTCTAGTTTCATGAAAGCCTCGTATTTTGTTACTAGTTCCTCCTTGTGTTGAAGATAATTGTTGACTAATATATTGTATATGCATTGGTGAAACATTCCCTATTTTTCCCTATTCTTTTTTCTGACCATCCACAGGTAATATAATACAACCTATAGCTATGTATGTAGCATTTGATAAATGAGGTCTTACAGCAGAACGTGCTAGGCCCAACTGTGCATGTCATTGCTTAAGAAGGTTATGCTCATCTTCCTTCTTTTTAATATCCCCTATTGTGTCAAATGTTTTTTTTTCCCTAATCCTTGGAATCCCACAAATAAAACAGCAACTGTCTGATTATATTGGCCAGAAGTCAATAGTCGTTGCAGGCGGCGTTACTACATCCAAGGTCAAATATGGATCAAATCGCATAAGCTTAACGAAATATCCTTTTGTGTGTCATGTCCTCTTTTTGACATTACTGATAGAAGATGAAAGCTGGTGGAGTGGAGAGGGGCAGGAGGGTGGACACGATACAGACAGATATTCTGCTGCAAGGTCTCCTGGAAAAACGTTACAAATTCTCCATAGATCTTTGAAAACCATTTTTCATCCATCACAGTAATAGGAAAATCTGTATTCACTGGTCTGAATTTTACCAGTGAATTGTGAATTTTCCGAATTTAGTCCAGGAGGAATAAAAAGTAAATTTAAAATTAAGCTATATTACAAAGTTTTCAATTTACATTTTCATAGCAAAGCATAGGACATACAGGTCCTTCTCAAAAAATTAGCATATAGTGTTAAATTTCATTATTTACCATAATGTAATGATTACAATTAAACTTTCATATATTATAGATTCATTATCCACCAACTGAAATTTGTCAGGTCTTTTATTGTTTTAATACTGATGATTTTGGCATACAACTCCTGATAACCCAAAAAACCTGTCTCAATAAATTAGCATATCAAGAAAAGGTTCTCTAAACGACCTATTACCCTAATCTTCTGAATCAACTAATTAACTCTAAACACATGCAAAAGATACCTGAGGCTTTTATAAACTCCCTGCCTGGTTCATTACTCAAAACCCCCATCATGGGTAAGACTAGCGACCTGACAGATGTCAAGAAGGCCATCATTGACACCCTCAAGCAAGAGGGTAAGACCCAGAAAGAAATTTCTCAACAAATAGGCTGTTCCCAGAGTGCTGTATCAAGGCACCTCAATGGTAAGTCTGTTGGAAGGAAACAATGTGGCAGAAAACGCTGTACAACGAGAAGAGGAGACCGGACCCTGAGGAAGATTGTGGAGAAGGACCGATTCCAGACCTTGGGGAACCTGAGGAAGCAGTGGACTGAGTCTGGTGTGGAAACATCCAGAGCCACCGTGCACAGGCGTGTGCAGGAAATGGGCTACAGGTGCCGCATTCCCCAGGTAAAGCCACTTTTGAGCTACAGAGAAGCAGCACTGGACTGTTGCTAAGTGGTCCCAAGTACTTTTTTCTGATGAAAGCAAATTTTGCATGTCATTCGGAAATCAAGGTGCCAGAGTCTGGAGGAAGACTGGGGAGAAGGAAATGCCAAAATGCCTGAAGTCCAGTGTCAAGTACCCACAGTCAGTGATGGTGTGGGGTGCCATGTCAGCTGCTGGTGTTGGTCCACTGTGTTTCATCAAGGGCAGGGTCAATGCAGCTAGCTATCAGGAGATTTTGGAGCACTTCATGCTTCCATCGGCTGAAATGCTTTATGGAGATGAAGATTTCATTTTTCAGCACGACCTGGCACCTGCTCACAGTGCCAACACCACTGGTAAATGGTTTAGTGACCATGGTATTACTGTGCTCAATTGGCCTGCCAACTCTCCTGACCTGAACCCCATAGAGAATCTGTGGGATATTGTGAAGAGAAAGTTGAGAGACGCAAGACCCAACACTCTGGATGAGCTTAAGGCCGCTATTGAAGCATCCTGGGCCTCCATAACATCTCAGCAGTGTCACAGGCTGATTGCCTCCATGCCACGCCGCATTGAAGCAGTCATTTCTGCCAAAGGATTCCCGACCAAGTATTGAGTGCATAACTGAACATTATTATTTGTTGGTTTTTTTGTTTGTTATTAAAAAAACACTTATTTGATTGGATGGGTGAAATATGCTAATTTATTGAGACAGGTTTTTTGGGTTATCAGGAGGTGTATGCCAAAATCATCAGTATTGAAACAATAAAAGACCTGACAAATTTCAGTTGGTGGATAATGAATCTATAATATATGAAAGTTTAATTGTAATCATTACATTATGGTAAATAATGAAATTTAACACTATATGCTAATTTTTTGAGAAGGACCTGTAGATCACATCAGATGCTTGAAGATAGAAAATGTATACCATATATACTCGAGTATAAGCCAACATAAGTATAAGCCAACCCCCCCTAATTTTGCCACAAAAAACTGGGAAAACTTAATGACTCGAGTATAAGCCTAGGGTGGGAAATGCAGCAGCTACCGGTAAATGTCAAAAGTAAAAATGGATACCAATAAAAGTAAAATTAATTGAGACATCAGTAGGTTAAGTGTTTTTGAATATCCATATTGAATCAGGAGCCCCATATAATGCTCCATAAAGTTTATGATGGCCCCATAAGATGCTCCATATTAAAATATGCCCCATATAATCCTACATTAAGGTTAATAATGGCCCCATACAGGGCCGGCTTCAGGTTTGTTGGGGGCTCCAGGCAAAAGAGTCTCAGTGGGCCCTCCCTTTAACACATACCACGATTCATGATCGCATATAAACACAGCCATGTAGTATATAACACAGCCCACGTAGTATATAACACAGCCACGTAGCATATAAACCCAGCCATGTAGTATATAACTGCCCACGTAGCATATAACACAGCCACGTAGTATATAGCACAGCCCACGTAGCATATAACAGCCCACGTAGTATATAACACGGCCCACGTAGTATATAACACGGCCCACGTAGTATATAGAACAGCCATGTAGTATATAGAGACACTTGCCCCATATAGTGCTGCACAAACGTTATGGCTCGATAGATGCTCCATACAGACACTTGCCCCATATAGTGCTGCACAAACGTTATTGCCCCATAGATGCTCCATACAGACACTTGCCCCATTTGCTGTTGCTGCGATAAAAAAAAAAATCACTTATTCACCTCTCCGTCGCTCAGGCCCCTGGCACTTTCAATATTCACCTGTCCTCGTTCCAGCCGCCACTCCATCTTCTTCAGCGTCTTCTGCGCTGACGCTAAGGCAGAGGGCGTGCTCTAACCACGTCACCGCGCCCTCTGACCTCAGCGTCACTGCAGAGGACGTGGAAGATGGAGCGGCGGCTGGAACGAGGAGCAGGTGAATATCGCACAGTGCAGCGCTCCCCTCCCCGTTATACTCACCTGCTCCTGCTGCTGTGCAGTCCCTGCTTCCCGGCGCCGGCAGCTTCCTGTATTGAGCGGTCACCGTTACCGCTCATTACAGTAATGAATATGCGGCTCCACCCTTATGGGAGGTGGAGCCGCATATTCATTAATGAGCGGTACCATGTGACCGCTGAGTACAGGAAAGAGTTGGGGACCTGCAGGGACCGCGCCAGCTGCCAGGAGTAGGTGAGTATAATTAGACAGCCCCCGGCCACTCCCCCTCCCCTGCCGAGTCAGCTCCGTGGTGTGCCGCTAGCTGAGGGCCCCTGGAGGAGCGGTGGTCCTAGGCACTGGCAGCTGCCTGCCCTTAACGCCGGCCTTGAATGGGCCCCCCTGTCTCGCCAGGGCCCCGGCACTTGCCCGGGTGCTGACGCCGGCCCTGGCCCCATAAGATGCTCCATAGACACATTTGCTAAATATAATGCTGCACAAATGTTGATTATGACCCCATAAGATGCTCCATAAAGATATTTGCCCCATATAATGCTGCACAAACCTTGATTATGGCCCCATAAAATGCTCCATAAAGATATTTGCCCCATACAATGCTGCACAAATGTTGATTATGGCCCCATAAGATGCTCCATACAGACACTTGCTCCATACAGTGCTGCACAAACATTATGGCCCCACAAGATGCTCCATACAAACACTTGCCCTATTTGCTGTTGCTGCGATAAAAAAAAAATCACATACTCACCTCTCGTCGCTCAGGTCCCCGTCACTTTCAATATTCACCTGCTCCTCGTTCCAGCGCCGCTCTATCGTCAGCGTCTTCTGCACTGTCGTTCAGACAGAGGGCGCGCACTAACCACGTCACCGCGCCCTCTGACATGAGCGTCACTGCAGAAGATGCTGAAGACGGAGCGGCGCCCGGAATGAAGAGCAGGTGAATATCGCGCAGCGCTGCACTCCCCCTCCTCACTATACTCACCTGCTCATGGCGCGGTTCAGTCCATGCTTCCCCGACGCTGCAGCTTCTCCCTGTACTGAGTGGTCACCGTTGCGCTCATTAAAGTAATGAATATGCGGCTCCACCCCTATGTGACCGCTCAGTACAGGAAGACTCTGCCGGGGAGCCAGGGACCTGCAGCTCCCCCTCCCCTGCCGACCCCTGGGTATGACTCGAGTATAAGCCGAGAGGGGGACTTTCAGCCCAAAAAAATGGGCTGAAAATCTCGGCTTATACTCGAGTATGTATGGTAATTAAATTTGAAAAAATTAACTTATTCAGAAATTGATGGCAGCAATACATCACAAAAAAGTTTTGGAAAGGGCCATGTTTAGAATGATAGAAAACCGAGTAAAACAAGGAGGGATGCCAGGACGAAATGAAGTAAGCAAAGTATATAAAAAAAAATGATAAAACTTTATTCAGAAATAAATATTAGCATTAAAAACCAATAATTTCAGCCATACAGACTAAGGTTAAAATTGGTGGGTGAGTCACAGTGGGGACCCCAACATTAATGGTACAAAACACAAAATCTCATGTTTGAATAAAATGCAAAGTAATATATATAATAGTTAATCAGTGGTATAAATAGTTGAAAGGTTCTTCCCCCGACACCAGTAGAACTATTAACTATTGAGGTCCCAGAACAACACGTAGGTGAAATTGTCATGGAAAGCGCATAAATAGCACAACGGTTCAATCCATAAGCACTTTTGTTGTCCCACGGCAACTGCGGTGTGAGTATTCTGCCACCTAGAGTCAAGAACATGGGTAGCTAGAACGAGTTGTGCTACGAGTGTTAAACCATAGTTAAAATTGTGTACCGTAATAATGAGTTGTAAGTTCAGTGGGTGGGCACTACACCTACAGCTCTCCCCATTCTTTGCCTGCCTCCTGTCTCTGACTGGTAGGTCACGGAAACATGAGTGAATTGGAGGCATGAGGCAGCGGGTGGGGAATAGGTAGGGTGGGCAGGAGAGCTGCAAGTGCAGGGCCCACCCCACTGCTCTTGTGGATCATTCACATAAAATTTCAACTATGGATTTTTCTGAATTGACAAAATGGATTTCTGCGAGAAAGGCAAGGATTTTCCTAGCATTAAAGTACCTTTTACATACACACCATTTAGTTTGGGGTATAAAATTCTGATGACAGGTTCTCTTTAATAATGGTGACAATACATCTGAACTATGTAATTCATTATACCGATTTCCTTTGTGATCATACACACCGGTATATAGGTTTCACTAATGGATTAAAGGCATATTCTCGTGCAGATCCGTGTCCGGCCCATAGTCCTGAACAGTTCATTTACATATGAGACAAACTTGGATTTCTCTGGACCTCAGCAGATATCAATTTATCGTATTATTCTGCTTCCTATGACCCCCATACCCATATAGATGGCTTAGAAGGGTTGATTTATTGACAGATTACCTTTTAATATTTCAGGGAGTCTTTAAAAAGGCCTGCAGCAAAGTACAAACTATGATGTTGTTTAACAAATATGCATGTTTTATCGTTTAACTACTGAGCTTATGCACACAAAGGGGTTTTGTGGAAATATACACTGCTCAAAAAAGTAAAGGGAACACTTAAAGGGAACCTGTCACCCCGTTTTTTGAGATTGAGATATAAATACTGTTAAATAGGGCCTGCGCTGTGCGTTACTATAGTGTATGTAGTGTACCCTGATTCCCCACCTATGCTGAGAAATACATTACCAAAGTTGCTGTTTTCGCCTGTCAATCAGGCTGGTCAGGTCGGCTGGGCTTGTTCACAGCGCTGTTTCTTCCTCAGCTTTACGTTGGTGGCGTAGTGGTGTGCGCATGTTGGAGTGACTAATCCACTGTGGGCACGTGAACAAGCAGCGCGCGATCTGCGCTGTCATCCCTTTCATCGGTGGGGGCAGCCATCTTCCTGGGGCCGCGCGTGCGCAGATAGTGCTCTGCTGCACGGGGCTTCAGGAAAATGGCCGCGGGATGCCGCGCGTGCGCACAAGATGCAAACTCGGCTTTGGGAAAATGGCCGCCGCGATCTCATCTGCGCACGCGCGGCATCCCGCGGCCATTTTCCTGAAGCCCCGTGCAGCAGAGCACGCTATCTGCGCACGCGCGGCCCCAGGAAGATGGCCGCCCCCACCGATGAAAGGGATGACAGCGCAGATCACGCGCTGTCTCTTCACGTGCGCGCAGGGAATTCGGAACTTGGACATGCGCACACCACTACGCCACCAACGGAAAGCTGGGGAAGAAAAGAGCGATGTCACCACGCCCACCCGACCTGACCAGCCTGATTGACAGGCGAAAACGGCGACTTTGGTAATGTATTTCTCAGCATAGGTGGGGAATCGGGGTACACTACATACACTATAGTAACGCACAGCGCAGGCCCTATTTAACAGTATTTATATCTCAATCTCAAAAAACGGGGTGACAGGTTCCCTTTAAACAGAATTTAACTCCAAGTAAATCAAACTTCTGTGAAATCAAACTGTCCACTTAGGAAGCAACACTGTTTGACGATCAATTTCACGTTGTTGTGCAAATGGAATACACAACAGATGGGAATTACTGGCAATTATCAAGACACACTCAATAAAGGAGTGGTTCTGCAGGTGGGGCCACAGACCACATCTCAGTACCAATGCTATCTGGTTGACCTTTTGGTCACTTTTGAATGTTGGTTGTGCTTTCACACTCGTAGTAGCATGAGACGGACTGTACAACCCACACAAGTGGCTCAGGCAGTGCAGCTCATCCAGGATGGCACATCAATGCGAGCTGTGGCAAGAAGGTTTACGGTGTCTGTCAGCGTAGTGTCCTGGAGCTGGAGGCACTATCAAGAGACAGGCCAGTACACCAGGAGATGTGGAGGGGGCCGTAGGAGGGCAACAACCCTGCAGCAGGACCGCTGCCTCAGCCTTTGTGCAAGGAGGAGCACTGCCAGAGCCCTGCAAAATTACCTCCAGCAGGCCACAAATCTGCATTTCTGCACGAACGGTTAAAACCGACTCCATAAGGATGGTCGGAGTTCCCGACGTCCACAGATGGGGGTTGTGCTCACAGCCAAACACCGTGCAGGACGCTTGGCATTTGCCACAGAACACCAGGATTGGCATATTCACCACTGGCCCCCTGTGCTCTTCACAGATGAAAGCAGGTTCACACTGAGCACATGTGACAGATGTGACAGAGTCTGGAGACGCCGTGGAGAGCGATCTGCTGCCTGCAACATCCTTCAGCATGACCGGTTTGACAGTGGGTCAGTAATAGTGTGGGGTGGCATTTCTTTGGAGGGCCGCACAGCCCTCCATGTGCTTGCCAGAGGTAGCCTGACTGCCGTTAGGTACCGAGATGAGATCCTCAGACCCTTGTGAGACCATATGCTGGTGGGGTTGGCCCTGGGTTCCTCCTAATGCAGGACAATGTCAGACCACATGTGCCTGGAGTGTCAGCAGTTCCTGCAAGATGAATGTATTGAAGCTTTGGACTGGCCTGCCCGTTCCCCAGACCTGAATCCGATTGAACACATCTGGGACATCATGTCTGGCACCATCCAGCAACGTCACGTTGCACCAAAGACTGTCCAGGAGTTGGTGGATGCTTTAGTCCAGGTCTGGGAGGAGATCCCTCAGGAGACCATCCGCTGCCTCATCAGGAGTATGTCCAATTGTTGAAGGGAGGTCATACAGGCAGGTGGAGGGCACACACACTACTGAGCATCATTTCCTTATCTTGAGGCATTTCCACTGAAGTTGGATCAGCCTGTAACTTCATTTTCCACTTTGATTTTGAGCATCATTCCAACTCCAGACCTCCGTGGGATGTTAGTTGTAATTTATGTTGATTATTTTTAGGTTTTATTGTACTCAACACATTCCACTATGTAATAAAGATTTACAACTGGAATATTTCATTCAGTGATATCTAGAATGTGGGATTTTAGTGTTCCCTTTATTTTTTTGAGCAGTGTGTATTTCTCAGTCATTACTTGCTTACAGCATTGTGCAAGCATATGAAAGCATTTATATTGCAATAGAAACCTGTGTAGAGTCTCTGATCGGACTAATTGCAGTATTTCGGCAGCTGCAGGTATCTGCATCTCTGAATGCGGTCTTGTGAGGATGGCATTTATTAACAGACAATTGTATTTTGTTTTTCTTTTTGTACTTGTTTTTACGAGGAAGAGAACCAGGGGGTAGAGATAATTCCCCAGGCCGCATCCAGCTGCCCAGTGAAATAACATAGTAAGAAGCACATCAGATTCAGAAATATGCGAGTGTGTGCTGAGACAGCAGGGGAAGTCCTTGTGGAATGTCCTGCCTCGCTCTTTGTGTTTCAATGCTTGGAAATGCAATCCTGCAGATGTTTCCTCAGGCTAGAGATGCTGTTTACAAACAACGCTTTCAAGCTAGTGGCCCTCCGGAGAAACGTATCGGCCATGAAAAGGAATGCGCCATGAAGGTCAACAAGAAGCCTATATCTGCTTTGTTGAGTTAGTCTTTGCACAACACTCAGTTAAAGAACCCCTGAGTCACAAATAAGCAAGTTGTCAAACGATCTACAGGAGTTACAAGAACCATCTCTATGTCTTCACCTTACACGAAAGCCTTTAAAAAGGTTCTTCTGTCCCATCGTTTCCAGGGTCTGGAGTGGAATACTTGTGTATTGTGCAAATAAAGCTCTTTTCCTTACAAATCCGTGATGCTTAATAGCAGTCACTATGCACATGATAACATAAATGCCCTAGACCAGAGGTCTCCAACCTTTTTTGCACCAGGGACCCGCTTTAAGCAAGACCAGTTTTCCATGGCCCGGTGGGGCAGGGGCGGGGCTCTGGCCATATGGGGGTGGGGTTATGGAGGGGTGGAGCTTAGTGCATACTTATCATATAATTATGACATTTATAATGAGAATGTGATTCAACAGTTCATAAGAAAAGAGACTGCATCATAAGAACGGGATCACCACGATACAATTAAACAAACAAGTAACAAATTTTATTATTAGAACCACACCACACAGACAACTGTAGTAAAAACAATTAAAAACACCCATAAACAATGGGAAATAAGGGTCCACATAATACAAAGTGCAATACTACAACAGCATAATAGGGCCTATTCATCTTGTGTAATGCCGGTTCATGCAATGATGGGAAAGAGGACAAGTAACATAAAACTACAGATCCTACATGCTAATACACAAATAGAACCTATTTAGACAGTCCCAATAATAGAAAAAGGGCACATATTAGTATGAGTTACAGCCCCTTTGTGCATGCTGTGACACCTGATATAACCTGCCTAATCCCCACAAACGTAAGGTACAAATATATCATGCAAAGCAAATGGGCTGAACATAACCTAGGGGAGCTAGCTGGGATCGGCGCCGCTAAAAGATGGAGAAGAGTCGCCCAGCATAGAATCCCCTTCCCACAAAAAAAGCAAATACCGGCTGAATAAACTTACCATAGGTTCAGAATGAGTGGGAGCACCAGGCTTGTTTCCCTGGATCAGTGGGAGCACTAGGCTTGTTTTCCTGCAACAAGACGGTCCAATCTAGGGGTGATGGGAGACAGTGAAACCCGAAGTGTGTTCCTTATGTCCAGTCTACTCCGTAATCTCGTTTTTGCTGTTGTCATGGCAGAAAACCCAGTTTCACAAAGATAGGATGTTGGAAATGGAAGCAGAGTTTTCAGTGCTTTGGTGGCGATTCCAGGATATTCAGCCTTGACTTTAATCCAGAATGTTGGGAGATTTGAAGTCTCAAACATACTTTTAAGGCTACCATCATTTGCAATCTCAAGCAGTTCGTCTTCTTCAAGCACAGACAAGGTCGATTCACCTGGCTTGTTCACAAATGGGTTGCGAATCCATTCCTTCCCCTAGTTCGTGGGTCTTTTGTGGTCGGAAAATAGCGCTCAAACTCTTCTGAAAGCTGAGATAGGTGATCATGCACCAGCTGGGAGAATGAAGGCTCAGGCTCGGTCTCTTCCAAAATTCCTGCTAATGTTTGAAACATGTCAAATATACCTGTTCTCACTCGCCGTCCCCACACTTCCAGTTTGGCTTTAAATGCAGCAACTTTATCTGCCAACTTGAAGGCAGTTGTCATTCTCCCCTGAAGTGACAGATTAAGTTCGTTCAAAAAGTTGAATATGTCACCTAAGTAAGCAAGTTTTGTGACCCATTCCTTGCTACTGAAATGTGCTGCAAGTGGCGATTCTTTTTGTAAAAGAAATCTATAAAGCGGGTCTCGTAACTCAAAAACTCTGGCCAGTGCTCTACCTTTAGAAAGCCATCTGACTTCTGTGTGTAGGAGAAGACGTTTGTGCTCCGTGTCCATCTCCTCACAGAGCTGCTCGAACAGGCGTGAGTTAAGGGCATGTGCTTTGATGTGATTAATAACTTTAATCACATCTTGCAAAACACTGTTAAGTTCAGGTGACATTTTTCGGCTTGCCAGCATTTCTCTATGGATGACACAGTACGTAGACTCGCATTCAGACGCAACCTCTTTGACCCGGGTAGTTAAACCAGAAAGCCGTCCAGTCATGGCAGCTGCTCCGTCTGTGCATATACCGACACAAAATGACCAGTTTAGGTTTCCTGATATGTAATCATCCAAAGACTTGAATAGTTCTGCACCTGTGGTGTTGGCTGGCAACAATAATGCACATAACATATCCTCATGCACATCCTCCTGAAAAATATATCGCACATAAACAAGCATCATTGCCTTGTTCTCAACGTCAGTAGACTCGTCAACCTGGATTGCGTACCATGGTGACGCATTAATCCTCTCCAACAATTGTACCTCGATGTCTTCTGCTATTTCATTAATTCGTCTAGTGACAGTGCTCGCTGAAAGAGGAACCTGTGCCACTCTTTTAACCGCAGCCTCTCCTAAAAGTTCATGGCAAATGTCCTTAGCGGCAGGTAGAATCAACTCCTCACCAATAGTAAAGGGCTTCTTAGCCTTGGCAATGCGGTTAGCCACTAAGAATGATGCTCTCAGTGCAGACACATTTGTTGATGTGGTGGCCTTCAATAATTGCTTCTGTCCTTCGTGTTCACGTTTTTTTTCTTTCAAAAAACTCCAAAGGCTTGTCTTTTGATGCAGGGTGCTTGGTCTGTAAGTGGCGAACCAGTTTTGAAGGCTTCATGGCCTCGTTGGATAGCCGGTCGCCACATATCAGACAGAGTGGGCTTGGGGCATGTGAATCGCCAGTTGCGATGAACCCATAATTTAAATAGGACTCATTGTATTTTCTTTTAAATGCAGCTTTCTTTTTTTTAGTAGTCACGGAGTTTTCATCTGTCTCATTGGCTCTTTCTTCCTTTTCAAAGAAGCTCTTCAGCGATGTTTGTTTTTTACTCATTTTACAAGGGTTTGAGGTGAAGGCGTAGTGAGCCCCTAACACAGAAAGATGGCTACTGCTACTAGAGACGGGCACTGATGATGATGACCGCTACTGCTGCTACTGGAGACGGGCACTGATGATGATAACCGCTACTGCTGCTACTGGAGACGGGCACTGATGATGATGACCGCTACTGCTGCTACTGGAGACGGGCACTGATGATGATGGCCGCTACTGCTGCTACTGGAGACGGGCACTGATGATGATGACCGCTACTGCTGCTACTGGAGACGGGCACTGATGATGATGACCGCTACTGCTGCTACTAGAGACGGGCACTGATAATAATAATAATAATCTTTTTATATAGCGCTAACATATTCCGCAGCGCTTTACAGTTTTGCACACATTATCATCACTGTCCCCGATGGGGCTCACAATCTAGAATCCCTATCAGTATGTCTTTGGAATGTGGGAGGAAACCGGAGTGCCCGGAGGAAACCCACGCAAACACGGAGAGAACATACAAACTCTTTGCAGATGTTGTCCTGGGTGGGATTAGAACCCAGGACCCCAGCGCTGCAAGGCTGCAGTGCTAACCACTGTGCCACCGTGCCGCCCGATGATGATGATAACCGCTACTGCTGCTACTGGAGACGTGCACTGATGATAACCGCTACTGCTGCTACTGGAGACGGGCACTGATGATGATGACCGCTACTGGAGACGGGCACTGATGATGATGACCGCTACTGCTGCTACTAGAGACGGGCACTGATGATGATAACCGCTACTGCTGCTACTGGAGACGGGCACTGATGATGATAACCACCACTATTGCTGCTACTGGACACAGCCACTGCTGCTATGAATTTTCACTGTTATTTGCTTTTTTCACTTTAGCCAGAAAATCTGCTGCTGGGCCGCACGACACCAGAACACAGCAACAGGAGTCATAAGGGTGGGACACCTGACGTCATATCTAGCTGCCCATTAGCATCCAGACTCTGGATTCCAGAGCCCCGCCCCGCCCCCTCCAACTCGCAGCTAGCAGGAGGGGAAGGAGCGCTGGACACACATGACCTGCTTGTCCCTGCTCCTGCCTGAGCACATTCTGCGAGTAGCAGCACTGTACATTGAGTTTCAGTGTACAGCACTACTACTAGCACTGCTATATGCACCAGACAGCGCTGTATGGGGAGGATGCTGGCGGGACCTCGGTGTACAGCGCTGCTAAGTAGCAGCATTGTACATTGAGCGTCAGTGTATACAGCGCTGCTGCTTAGCAGCGCTGTTATTTTGAACATCGGTACTGGGAGCCGCGTCACTGAAGCCCCCGCACGCCCCACATAACATGTTCTGCCGGGGGCGTGTCAGTGAGGAGAGCCTGCCGCCCCACCCCACCATCAGGAACACACCATGCTGCGCAGGAGGGCTGCGTCACTAAGACCCGCCTGATGCCCCGTCCTGTTCTCTGCCGGGAGCTGCGAGCTGTCACAGAGCGTGCTCTGACCAGGTGCAGGGCCGCGAAGCTAGCTGTCAGCGGCGCCGCGGACCGGCTGAAAAACCCCAACGGCCCGGTCCTGGTCCGCGGACCGGCGGTTGGGGACCTCTGCCCTAGACTATAAAGGATTTTCAGAATAGGCGTAACTCAGAAATAATGCAAATGCAAAGAAATGAGCCAGAATAGAAGTTGGTATTTATGCAAAGTATGTGTGTTCACACTGGCAATTTAACAGACCAAAGCCAAGATAGAAACAAAATGATCATATACCCTGCTGTAAGTAAAAAGCAATAATGCATAGAAATAACATTAGGTACTTGGTAAACAAATAATTAAAAAAAAAGCGCAAAAGCCATCCCACCACAACAAGGTGTACCCCAATCAGGATGGTCCTGCTCTGCCCCCAATTACATTGAGGTTAGCTGACACTAGGTGAGGTTTTAATATTAGAGCAGGAGTGCACAACTCCAGTCTTTAAGGGCCACCGACAGTGCATGTTTTCAGAATTTCCTTAGTATTGTACAGGTAATGATTCTAACACCTTGTGCAATGCTAAAGAAAACATGCACTGTTGGTGGCCCTTGAGGACTGGAGTTATGCACCCTTGTATTAGTGAATAGGACCGTCCCAATTGGGGTCACCTTGTCGTAGTGGGATGGTTTTTATGCTTCTTATTAAACCCTTCATGACCATAGGTATTTTTGTTTTTTGCTCCCCTTCTTCCCAGAGCCAAAACATTTATTTTTCGGTCAATATTGCCATGTGAGGGCTTGTTGTACTTTTGAACTACACCATTGGTTTTTAACATATCGCGTACTGGAATACGGGAAAATATTACAAAGTGCAATTCCACAGTTTTTTGCATTTTTTTTTTTTATAACCATGTTCACTAAATGCTAAAACTGACCTGCCATTATGATTCTCCAGGTCATTACCAGTTCATAGACAAGAAAACATGTGTGGGTTATTTTGTTATTTAGGTGGTGAAAATAAATCCAAAGTTTGGTTAAAAAAAAAAGCACCATTTTCCGACTCCTGTAGCATCTCCATTTTTCGTGATCTGGGGCTGGGTGAGGGCTTATTTTTTGCGTGCCGAGCTGACATTTTTATTGATGCCATTTTGCTGTAAATACGATCTTTTGATGGGGTCATTGATGAGTGGGATTTACAACACGCTTACTGTAAGCACGAGTTAAATGCCGCTGTCAGAAAAACTAGTTAACAGCCACGGATGCATCCACCCTCGGCTGTTGCGGGCACATGTCAGCTGACTTGTGCTCGGAAAGGTGTGGGCTCAGCGCAACAGCCCGCACCAAACAAGGGGGGTCAGACATCGGCGTACTGTTATGCCTGATGTCGGAAAGGTGTTAATAAAAAAAAAAAGTGTTTATTAAGTACCAAATGTTATTTATATGCCCTATTGCTTTTTACTTATTTACTTACAGCAGGGTATTTGTTCATTTTGTTTTTAAATTCGGTTTTAACTCTGAAATAATGTACAGTGTCCATGCTAATGTTAGATGGGTTCCAGACATTTGCTGGAGCAGTTTTGTGAAAATTAGGGACATGTGACAATTTAGTTGGAGAAATGATCAAAATGGTTGGTTGAAAATGTTGCAAAGTTTTTCTCTGGAATATTGAAGCCTGAAATGACTATTACGAGTTAGACATGTCTGCATTATAGCATTATACGGCTGTGAGAAGATGGTGGATTCATATCCCTTATTTATAAGAACTTTGAAGGTCTGATTTATTGAGAGTTGACCTCCAGCAGCGTACAATTCTCTGCTTGCATAGAAGTAGCTGTAGATAAAATATTGAATATCCTCATTGAGGTTCTTAATGTTTTCCTAGCAGTGAAGGAAATCTCATCTATCATGTGCTGCTCACCGAAGCATGCGCTGAACAGAGCGGATCCTGAACAAACAACCACCAGACCTTCGAGTCAGGGTTATTTTTCTGAGTAAATATTTCTCCTGCTACCAATTTTGTTTTTCACTTATAGCGCCAGGAGTAGGATTCTGAAAGTACTTAAAGCATATTACTAGCACTCCTGTATGAAGAGGTGACAGAAGTGTGGCATGTCATCCAGCCTGCCTCATAGTCCCCAAATGTATCTGCTCATTAAATATCCAATCCCAAAGTGGGATTTAGAACTCCACTCTGCGCTCGGGAGTATGATATCCTATTAAACGTAATGATTAGTTTGCAATTTTCTTTTACTGTGCAATAATGCTTAAAGGTCCATATAACGTCTTTGGTACTTGGTTTCCCAGTGAGATCTTGGACACATCCGGGGAAACCTAAAATGATGTTGCAAAATGGACATTATGGATATATGGGAAAATCACAATGTATTTTAAGATTTGGCTATT
This sequence comes from Ranitomeya imitator, assembly GCF_032444005.1. Taxonomy (NCBI): domain Eukaryota; kingdom Metazoa; phylum Chordata; class Amphibia; order Anura; family Dendrobatidae; genus Ranitomeya; species Ranitomeya imitator. Next base: position 447,495,358 of record NC_091286.1, on the reverse strand, counting down.
TCCATTCTACCACAGATGCACCTCCATGGTCATCCCATGAATATCTGTAAGACCTTGACAGTTTTATCAGTGGGGGGTTTTTTACCGGTAAATTAAAGAGGATCTCCACGATGCGATAATTTTATTTAAATTAAATGCATGTTTTTAGGGCTAAAAATCATTTTTGAAATTGGGTTTTATTCAATCTTTTATTGCACTGTTTCCCTGCACATTGAACTTTAATGTCCCCACTCACCCTGTATCTGTCTGCTATTCCTGGTATGTCCACTGGCTGCAATATCAAGACCATAACCTATCTTTCCTGATCCCACTCACCCTGTATCTCTCTGTTATTCCTGGTATGTCAACTGGCTGGAATATCATCACCCATCTTTCCTGATCCCACTCACCCTGTATCCTTCTGCTATTACTGTTAATTTTTTTTCTCTATTTTCTTCCAACATGTTTCCCACCTTAATTCTTTGATGCTAATACACAGTTGGATTTATCTTTCCATCTGCATCTGACTACCGTATTTTTCGCTTTGTAAGACGCTCCGGATTATAAGACGCACCCCAAATTTTGAGGAGAAAAATAGGAAAAAACTTTTTTTTAATAAATTGGTGGGGTGTCTTATAATCCATGCGTCTTATTACTTACCAGGGGTTGTGGCTGCGGTAGATCAGGGTCCCAGGGTCGTTGCTGGAGGCAGGAGTGGAGCATTGCTGCAGGCTGGGATGAGGGGGTCTGCAGGGGGGCTTCTGTGCTGCAGGCTGGGATGACAGGGTCTGCAGGGGGGCTTCTGTGCTGCAGGGGGCTCCTGTGCTGCAGGCTGGGATGACGGGGTCTGCAGGGTGGCTCCGGTACTGCAGGAGGCTCCTGTGCTGCAGGCTGGGATGAGGGGGTCTGCAGGGGGGCTCCGGTGCTGCAGCGCTGTCTCTGGTGCTGCGGGGGACTCTGGCGACATTTTGTGAAAGATCAGAGCCTCCCGACACTTCTTCCATGCGTTTTTGTATGACTGACTCCGGGAAAATGGCTGCCGGAATCTCAAGAGATGAGATCTTCCATTCGTTCCTGTATGACTGACTCCGGGAAAATGGCCGCCGGAATCTCGAGAGATGAGATCTCAGCGCTGAAATCTCATCTCCCGAGATTCCGGCGGCCATTTTCCCGGAGTCAGTCATACAGGAACGCATGGAAGAAGTGCCGGGGGGCTCTGGTCTTTCACAAAATGTCGCCAGAACACCGCGCAGCATCGGAGCCTCCAGCATCACCCGGGGCAGCAGTGGTGGCGGGCGAGGTGACAGCGGTGGCGGGCGGCGAGCCGCGGCGGACACCCCCTCATCCCAGCCTGTAAGTGGTATCTCCGCTTTGTAAGACGCACCCCCATTTCGCCCCCAAATTTGGGGGAAATAAAGTGCGTCTTACAAAGCGGAAAATACGGTATTTCCTTTTGCATTTTCCCTTCCGACTTCTAATTAATCACCTCCTGTGTCTGTGATCAGTCTCCCTGCTGCCCTTCCCTCCTGATCACACCTGGCCCTGGTCACACCTAGCCTATTTCATGTGCACTTAGCTTGTTATAAATTCAGAGTCACAGGTCTGTTTTGACTGGTCTGACTCTAAAAGGATAGAGCAGAAATATGCCAGATATGAGCCAGAAGTGAACAGAAGGTACAACTAACCACGGTTATTAAATACACTAAATTTCTTTCTCTTTCCTCCACACTTACTCTCATCATGCTGACATATGCTCTAACAGTTTTGGCTCCATTACTCCTCACTCTCCTTCGCTATCCCCAAACCCCATCACCAAGTAATAATCTCTCCTTCCCTCTTGCCTCCCCACCTGACCTCTTCCACTGACCTGCTCCTCAACCTCAGATCTCGCCTAATAAAACACAAAACAAGCCACCCACTCTCCTCCTCCCACCTGCTCTGTCTCTCTCTGCTTCTCATCTCTGCTGGCGACATATCTCCAATCCTGGATCCCCACATCTCATAGCTCCCATTGTTACCACCTTCTATCGCCCGCAACACAATATAAACGCCCGAAATCTTGCCCACCTCAAATCCGTGCCCTTGACACCCACCACTCTGATCTTTCTCTGGATCAATCTGGAATGCCCACTCGGTCTGCAATAAACTCCACGTGATTAACAACCTCTTTACCTCTCGTAATCTTTCCTTCCTGGGCCTCACCGAAACATGGCTGACAGCCTCTGACACCGCCTCCCTGCTGCGCAATGTTATGGTGGCCTCCACTTCACCACACTCCTCGCCCTGGCAACAGACATGGTGGAGTGGGCCTTCTCCTTTCTTCCAACTGTACCTTTAACCCAATCCCACCTCTACCCTGCCTTATCCTCCCCCTATTTGAAGTCCACTCTGTCTGTATCTACTCTCCCTCCAATCTCCAAGTGGCCATCATATACCAACCTCTGGGCCCGGCCACTGCCTTTATTGACCAATTCTCCACCTGGTTTCTTCACTTTCTGCTGACATTCCCACCATCATCATGGGTGACTTCAACATCCCCATTGACACCCACCAGTCTGCAGCCTCCAAACTCCTGTCTCTTACTTCATCTTTTGTACTTACTCAGCCACCCACACAGACGGACACACATTAGACCTGGTCTTCACCCGTTTCTGCTCCCTATCTAACTTAACAACCTCCCCTCTCCCTCTATCTGACTACAATTTACTCACTTTCTCATCACTGTCCTCCACACCGGTGTCACATGTCCAGCAACGTATGCACCAACTCAGAAACCTTGCACATCTAAACACTCGCACACTCTGACTTTATTCTACCACTGTCCTCCGTAGCTTCACTCCATGACACAGACACTGCCACTAGTTTCTACAATGCCACTCTGGCATCAGCCAACGACTCGTTCGCCCCGTCATGCATAGCAGAGTGCAACGAATCAATAGACAACCCTGGCACAATAACATCACTGAAAAGCTTCTGCAAGTGTCCAGAATTGCAGAGCGGCGTTGGAAGAAAATGCATTCGCAAGATGATTTCACTGCACTCAGACAAGCAACACTCGCAATTCAAATCGTCTCTCACCTCTGCTAAACAGGCCTATTTCACATCCCTCGTATCTTCTTTATCCCACAACCCCAAACAGTTGTTCAACACTTTTTAACTCCCTCCTCCGCCCACCACTGCCCCCTCCGACTTCCCTAATCTCTGCCGAGGACTTTGCACGCACTTCAAAAATAAGATAGACCAAACAAGGCAAGTCTTTGTTGTCCACCACCTCAACCCCTTTGTATGCCAGACCAATACCTTAACCCCATAACTATCTTCTCCCAAATCACTGAAGGACAGCTTGCTCATCTTCTCTCCAAATCACACCTCACCACTTGTGCACTTGACCCGATCCCATCCCTCCTCCTCCCCAACCTCACCACTACACTTATCACATCCGTAACCGATCACTTCAGTATATCACTAACTTCTCATACCCTCCCCACTGCTTTCAAACATGCCACAATTACACCTATCCTCAAAAAGCCTTCCATTGACCTGAGTGCTATGTGCAGCTATCGCCTCATATCTTTGCTCCCATTTGCTTCCATACTCCTTGAACAGCACGTCCACGCTGAACTTTCCTCTCACCTTGCATCTAACTCGCTCTTCGACAACCTACATTCTGGCTTCCGTCCACACCATTCCACTGAGACTGCCCTGACCAAACTTATGAATGACCTACAGCCAAAGCTAACAGACAGTTCTCTATACTCCTCCTTCTAGACCTGTCCTGCCTTCGACACAGTTGACCTCTGCCTACTGCTATAGATCCTCTCTTCCTTTGGTGTCAAAGACCTTGCCCTATTCTGGATCTCCTCATACCTTCCCAACCGCACATTTAACGTTTCCTACTGCCATACTACCTCTTCATTTAGCCCCCTCTCTGTTGGTGTTCCTGAAGGCTGTCCTAGGACCCCTTCTCTTCTCAGTCTATACCCTTGGCCTGGGACAGCTCAAAAAGTCATATGGCTTCCAGTACCATCTATATGCTGATGACACTCAGATCTACCTCTCTGCTCTCCAGAATCCCATTGTCTGTCAGCCTTATCCTCCTTCTCCTCTTGCTTCCTCAAGCTCAATGTGGACAAATCTTTCCTCCATCTTACACACCTTCCCTACCTGATCTATCTATCACAATAAATGAATTCACTCTTTCCGCTGTCCCGGTAATCTGCTACCTCTGAGTAGCCCTCGACTCTGCTCTGTCCTTCAAGCCGCACATCCAAGCTCTCGCCACCTCCTGTCGCCTCCAGCTCAAAAATATTTCCAGAATCCGTCCTTTCCGCAACCCTCACTCTACCAAAATGCCTGTGCATGCCCTAATCATCTCCCGCATCGACTACTGCAACATCCTCCTTTGTGGCCTAACTTCTAACACTCTCGAACCCCTCCAGTCTGTCCTTAACTCTGCTGCCCGACTAATTACGGTAATCTCTCTCCTCATTACACTCCTGTTTCCTCTCTTTGCAAATCCCTTCACTGGCTCCCAATTTCCCAGTGTATCCAGTTTAAACTACTAACACTGACCAACAAAGCCATCCATAACCTTTCTCCTCTGTGTATTTCCAAACTAATCTGTCAATATCTTCCCTCATGTAATCTCCGGTCCTCCCAGGACCTCCTTCTCTCCTCCACGCTTATTCACTCCTCACCCAATTTGCCTCCAAGACTTCTCCCAAATGTCCCCCATGATCTGGAATTCTGTGCTCCAACACGTCTGGTTATCCACCACATTTGGATCATTCAAACAGAACCTGAAAACCCATCTCTTCCAAAAAGCTTACAGCCTGTAATGACCAGATGGCCACCTCAGCACCATCGGAGATACTGTAACCCCCGACCTACTGTCTCCTAACCCATAATCCTGTAGGAATGTAGGCCCGCAAGGGCAGGGTCCTCTTCCCACTGTACTAGTCTGCCATTGTTAGTTTTGTTTACTGTAAGTGATATTTGTATTTTTATGGAACCCCGTCTAATGTACATCACCATGGAATTAATGGTGCATTATATAATAATAATAATAATAATAATAATAATGTGGTGTGTAGTCAGAAATCAGCTTAGAGGTGCTAAAAAAGACATATTAGCGTTAGTAACTCTGTCATTGGGCAATCAGAATGAGCTCACTGACAGAACCCATTCAGCAGCCAGCAATAGATAGTGGAAAACAAAGGCTATAGAAGGCAAACTATGCAAAATGTTAATGAGAACCCAATTACAAAAAAATGTAAGTAAAAATGTATTTAAAAATGCTTTACTGAAAATCAGAACAAAATTCAGACTTTGATGTCATTACCCCTAAGGACTTTCTGTTGGTGCGGTACCCAACTCTAGTGATTATGATGGATTTCTTGTGGTCCTGTTGCTAAATAAAAATGTAACAGACAGATTCTTAAAATCTACATTCATTTGTAACCATCTGCTTAGTGGCAACCTGACAAGGAATCCAAGGGAGAATAGTGTTGTCTGTATCAGCAGAATCGTACAAGGTCGGTTATTACGTTCCCTGTAAAGAGGGGAGAAAAATTTGCAGACGGATGGATCATAATGTAGGTGAAGTTAGAAAAAGCAAAAGCTGCAGGCAGTGTTTAATAATGTGGTTATGTCTGAGCATTTTAAAGGAACTTACTGCAACAGAAAGACAATATGGAGCCTCTGTGCAGCTCCAGATGACCGTGTTATTCTATGGACTTGGGAGAGGAAGCGTGGATGTTCCACATCTGTGGTTATGCCCTGGGGAAGAAGTGTGTGTACTTTGAAAAAAGTAGATTAAACGCCCAATTCTAAAAACTCCTGGATCTTTAATCTTCTGATCAGCAGCGAGGAATCATCCACGTTTCCTCTCCCGAGGCCATTGTGTCAGTCGGATGGCCTGTGGATCTGGCAGCAGCTAGAGTTTCTGTACCTATATATTGTTGTGTGATCACAACTCCATCTGGTTAGCACAACCTTTTTATTTATTCTGATTTATTCCAGGTAAGCCCCTACACATATAGTGTTATTTTATGGCAGAATAAAGTAAACTTTCTATGGCTGAATCCACATGTCCCATCCATACTACATAGTCCTTTTATGGACCACAATGCCTGGACCAGCGCAGGGTTCCCTGATCTGAACAGCCTAATATATGATTACTAGCTATTGAACCCGTTCTACGCCCGGGTGGCGAGCATTTATATTGGTATATGGTCTCCATCCTGGTATGTGCTGCTCCATCCTGCGCCCCCATCCTGTCATGTGCTGCTCCCATCCTGCGCCCCCGTTCTGTCATGTGCTGCTCCCATCCTGCGCCCCCGTTCTGTCATGTGCTGCTCCCATCCTGCGCCTCCATTCTGTCATTTGCTGCTCCCATCCTGTCATTTGCTGCTCCCATCCTGCGCCCGTTCTGTCATTTGCTGCTCCCATCCTGCGTCCCCGTTCTGTCATTTGCTGCTGCCATCCTGCGCCCGTTCTGTCATGTGCTGCTGCCATCCTGCGCCCGTTCTGTCATGTGCTGCTGCCATCCTGCGCCCGTTCTGTCATGTGCTGCTGCCATCCTGCGCCCGTTCTGTCTTGTGCTGCGGCCATCCTGCGCCCGTTCTGTCATGTGCTGCGGCCATCCTGCGCCCGTTCTGTCATGTGCTGCGGCCATCCTGCGGCCGTTCTGTCATGTGCTGCGGCCATCCTGAGCCCGTTCTGTCATGTGCTGCGGCCATCCTGCGCCTGTTCTGTCATGTGCTGCGGCCATCCTGCGCCCTTTCTGTCATGTGCTGCTGCCATCCTGCGCCCGTTCTGTCATGTGCTGCTCCCATCCTGCGCCACCATTGTATTATATGCCCCCCGCTCTAGTGTGTATGCCCCCGAATGCTGCTGCCATATAAAAAAAAAAAAAATACCATACTCACCTATTGTCCGGCTCCACTGCAGGTATGTCTTCAAGAAAATGGCGCCGGAAAGCGGGGACTGCGCAGGCGCCGATTCCAGCAGCAGGAATCGGCGCCTGCGCAGTCCGCGCTTTCCGGCGCCATTTTCTTGAAGACACACCTGCAGTGGAGCCGGAGTGTGTCTTCAAGAAAATGGCGCCGGAAAGCGCGGACTGCACAGGCGCCGATTCCGGCAGCAGGAATCGGCGCCTGCGCAGTCCGCGCCCTCCGGAGCCGGGAGCAGAGGAGCCGGGAGACGGAGCAGCAAGCAGCGCTGGAACCGGGAAAGGTGAGTATACTTACCCTCCCTCCTGGCGGTCCCTGACTCTCCGGTGGAGATCGCGGTATGCGTTCAGTGCTTACGCATACCGCGATCTCCCGGGAGCGTCGCTCTGTGAGGCCCAGACTGCGCCGGCGCTTGCGCAGTCTATAGAGGCTTCGGACAGAGTGACGCTCCCAGCGTTATATTATAGATAAGGCTTAGGGCAGCACGGTGGCGCAGTGGTTCTAATCCCACCCAGGACAACATCTGCAAAGAGTTTTTGCGTGGGTTTCCTCCGGGCACTCCGGTTTCCTCCCACATTCCAAAGAAATACTGATAGGGAATCTAGATTGTGAGCCCCATCGGAGACAGTGATGATAATGTGTGCAAAACTGTAAAGCGCTGCGGAATATGTTAGCGCTATATAAAAATAAAGATTATTATTATTATTATTATAGTTCAGGTCTGGAAAACTGTGATTAGTGCAAGTTTTGCAGTCTGTAAATGGAACCTAAAATAAGACCATGTGAATTCGTCCTCACTTTCTTAATTTTCCGACTGTAGTGCATGTACAAGTTGTCATTTTTATAATGTATTTTTTCACAGGTTGACTTTCCTTGGAATAAGGACTCGGTTTGTTCACATGCTCCACTTTTGCCGTATTGTTTTTTAAGCATAATTTTGTTGTGGAAAAAAGTGAAACATTTTACTAAAAGTTACACCACCTTCTTATTTATTCATCCAAGCATACTATGCACAGGTTCCGTATTTCCTTCAGCATATGGTCTGTAACTACTTTCATGTCATTTGAACGGGGTGGTTGCATTAGGATGAAAACTAAGAAGAAATTCAGTATGTTTAAAGAGCTATTCCCATATGATAAAATGATGGAATATAGTGAGGATGTGCCATCGCTTTTTAATTGGTTGAACGCCAACCACTGGGCTCCCAACAAATACTGATAATGAGGTGCCACAGAGTGTTGTACTACATCCCCTACAGTTCCACTACTATGCAGGGAACTGCAGCAAGGTCCCAGTTAAGTTAATGAGCCAATGATGTAGCTACCTGTGCAGCCAGTGCTCAGAGAAAACTGTGCTGCAAGCCCTTTAGTCTCAGGATTGGTTGGGAAGTCCCATAGGTTGAGCCTCCAACGATCATACAGTGATGGCATATTCTAGCAATATGCTATTCCATTTCATCATATTGGAATAACCCTTCAAGTAATGTTGGTTGTTTTTATGACCAAATGTGTTGCATCATTTAAATCTGCTAGTATTGGATCAAAAGAAACAATGTGTACATTGAGAAAGACAGGTATATAGTAGAGGTGAATCTTTTGAAATTAAGTCTCCAGGTTCATCAGATTATTCCCCAAAATTCTATTCACCACAAATTTCAAGTACGGCAAAGCCCCCAAATGCCAGGAAGACCGTGTAACATTGAGGTCTCCCAGGATTGAAATGAACCCCATTCAAGCTCTTCACTGCAAGCACAGACTTAGTAGTATTCAACTGACCAAAATATATATAGCTATAGGTAAAAGCATGGTATCTTTGTCACTACTGTCCTGTCGCACACTATCGATAATGTTTAATCAGTGTTATATAGCTTTCTTTTATGTATGGCTAAGCTGTGTCGTCCTCTCACTATCTAGATTCATTACAAAATGGGTGCTGCATTCCTTGCCTCTGCTTTTATACAGGTTCTGAGGGACCCTACAAGTTGGCAGTGCTGTACAAACTGATATAATAGCTGCAAGGCATTATGGAGAAGACCACATAGTCACACCTGAGGTTATACGAGCCTTTTCTGGCTCATGTAGTTTTTTCCTTTGTGTAAGATGATGGTGAAACGTTTATTGGGTGAATCACAAATTGTTCCAATTCACCAGCTCCAGATTTGCACTGAATCCATTCTCTCATCTCTAGTATAAAGGTATACATTTAGTAGTTGGAAGTTTCACTAATATCTTCCAATAATCTAAATGCAGTAACATTTTTTTTTTATAAACATAATGTCTTTAAAGGAGTTTGTGATTAGGTAAGCGCTAAATCCATTAACATCTCCCTGTAGAAACTTGCATATAACAACCTGTAAGCGTAAAATAACTGAACAGAGTGCAGGTTTCTTGTTATGATATCTGCATTGCAGAATTTTATTCCATACACCAATAGGAAGCAGACGTTTAATGAAATCAGCAAACATAAAGCACAGCATATGCAGTGTATGCACTGGCAATGAATGAGCTCATCTTTCTCCTTTACTGAAATCAATGACCCTTGTAATCACTGAAAAAGGGTCAGAAAATTCAAATTATGACATTGTGATATATGTCTTTCTTTAATATTACTTCATTGTGAGTCATTTTCTTTTCCTGCTAATATCTGCAATATATTTGTTATTTTATTGTTGATGTCAAATCTGAGATGGATCATCTGGGAACACACTGCTGAATTGCAATTCAGCCTCAGCCCCGATTACAGAGAGAAGAGTGTAATTGTAACAATGTATTTATCCCTTGCATCAGTGGTCTCCAACCTTTCATACCTTGACAGCCACATTCAGATGTGAGAGATTGTAGAAAAACACGTCCAACCCCCTATACTCAATCACATACTGTAGTGACACCCAGAGCGCCCAATTACCGGTATAATGACGGTCAAAGCTTCCCCGTAGAAAGCACACCGAGACCTTGTGCCCTCTTCCCTTTATAAGAAGTAGACTCACATCCAGGAGTTCTTTCATTAGTCCCTTTCAGTATTTTCACATCCAGCACATTCACAACACTATTGTTCCCAGCTTCAAACATCCCTCTAACTGGCAGTATAATCCTATCTCCATCTTACTGCTCTTATGCACATTCCGATCTGCTCTTCTGTGTCGGACCACACCAGACCGCTCTCCCAGGTGAGTATAATCTAACTTATTTTTTTCATCTTTCAGGTTACATCGGGGGCTTATCGACAGCATTACAGAATGCTGTAGATAAGCCCTAATGGCTTATATACGAAAAAGTAGGTGACAGATTCCCTTTAACTATTAAATATCTCAGAAACTAGGGCCAATCTGGCAAAACCGAAGTCATACTCTTAACACCATAAAGTAATAGAAAACCGTTCAGACATCGTTGGGACCAAAGTCACTGTATACCAGTGTTATACGTCCCAACATATCACTTCACTATGTTTCATATGATAGAATTGCAACCTTACAGCTTTGGTTTTGTTCAGCCCAGCACTGCCAAACTTTCCTTATATTACAAACATAGTATTTTCTGTTCACTGATATTTGTTTAGACCTTTTTTTATTGTAGGGGTTAATGCTCTCAGGTAGCCACTTGGATACACGTGGCACAGGGTTTTATAGCAAAACAGCATGTACTGTAGTTTATTTTCCATCATAAACTTTACCACTCCAAAAAGAAAACCGCTTTCCTTCAGTATCTGAGGACATAATGAAACAGTCCCTTTCTTAAAGCAAAATGAAGCAACATAAATGTAACAGCCTCATCAACCTCGGTATTCCCAGCATCAGCTCGTATTAAACGTGTTCACCAAACACACACCTCTCTGGCTCCAGCACACCTCTCTTTACAGAGCAGACTAATCAGCAGCTTTTCCTTTCTCTATTCTCAACACTCCACAGCTGCTGTTAATAAACCTGTAAACCCCGGATTGGGTCATGGGATCAGCTTTTCCCAGCCACGTTCTTCTGGTAACTCCAAAAATCTGGACCCAAAATCCAGTCACAGTAAACCGTTTCAATAGCCTGGTGTTACTGGTAGAGCTTACATTACCGACACATATCTACCATGCAGGACCTTTCATCGTGATTTCCTACACAAGATAGGGAGAATGGTCAAATTTTAAAGTAAACAAATTACAATAGAGGTTAGGGCTTAAAGATGGATATCCTTATAGCGCAACCACTTTAAATCATACATCAGATGTCTATGACCATAGGATTTAAGTTGATAATATTTACTGCTTTAATTTATGTACCGTATATATACTCGAGTATAAGCCAACTCGAGTATAAGCCGACCGCCCTAATTTTGCCACACAAAAACTGGGAAAACTTAATGACTCGAGTATAAGCCCAGGGTGGGAAATGCAGCAGCTACTGGTAAATTTAAAAAATAAAAATAGGTACCAATAAAAGTAAAATTAATTGAGAAATCAGTAGTTTAAGTGTTTTTGAATATCCATATTGAATTAGGAGCCCCATATAATGCACCATACAGTTCATGATGTCCCCATAAAATGCTCCATACAAAATACGCCCCATATAATGCTCCATATAGTTTATGATGGGCTCCATAAGATGCTCCATATTAAAATATGCCAAATATAACACTGCACAAATGTGGATTATGGCCCCATAAGATGCTCCATACAGATATTTGCCCCCATATAACGCTGCACATCGCCCCATAAGATGCTCCATACAGATATTTGCCCCATATAATGCTGCACATGGCCCCATAAGTTGCTCCATACAGATATTTGCCCCATATAATGCTGCGCATAGCCCCATAAGATGCTCCATACAGATATTTGCCCCATATAATGCTGCACATGGCCCCATAAGATGCTCCATAGAGATATTTGCCCCATATAAGGCTGCACATGGCCCCATAAGATGCTCCATACAGATATTTGCCCCATATAATGCTGCAAATAGCCCCATACAGATATTCACCCCATATAATGCTGCACATGGCCCCATACAGATATTTGCCCCATATAATGCTGCACATAGCCCCATAAGATGCTCCATACAGATATTTGGCCCATATAATGCTGTACATGGCCCCATACAGATATTTGCCCCATATAATGCTGCACATGGCCCCATAAGATGCTCCATACAGATATTTGCCCCATATGCTGTTGCTGCGATTAAAAAAATAAAAAATGACATACTCACCTCTCAGGCCCCCGGCACTTGCTACACTCACCTTTCCCGTTCCACCGCTGACTGCCACTGTGTCTTCCCCGTCCTGTGCACTGACGCTCAGGCAGAGGGCGGCGTTCACTAATCGCGTCAGCATGCCCTCTGACCTGAGCGTCAGTGCAGAGGACGCAGAAGACACAGCGGCGCCGACGGTGGAACGGGGAGCAGGTCAATATAGCACACTAAGTTTTATACTCACCTGCTCCTGGTGCGGTCCCTGCATGTCTGTTCCCGGTGCCGGCAGCTTCTTCCTGTAGTGAGCGGTCACATGGTAGCGCTCATTACAGTAATGAATATGCGGTTTCACCCCTATGGGAGTGGAGTGGGGTCCATATTCATTACTGTAATGAGCGGTACCATATGACCGCTCAGTAGAGGAAGAAGCTGCCGGGGAACCAGGGACCGCGCCAGGAGCAGGTGAGTAATATTACACAGCTGCCGCTCCCCCTCCCCTGCCGATCCCTGGGTATGACTCGAGTATAAGTCGAGAGGGTAACTTTAAGCACAAAAAAGTGGGCTGAAAATCTCGGCTTATACTCAGGTATATACAGTAATTTGAGAAAACGTGATTTACCAGTATTCAATGTAAACCAAAAATAATCAACCAATCCAAACCTGAAAGTTGGATACACTGATACATAATGTTCCAGATGTTCTCATTTGGATTCATGCTACTCTCAAAGGACATGACTGCCCAAACTTTCACTGACCCACCACCAAACTGGTCTAGACTTTACACGTGCTGCGCCGATTCTTTGGAATGCACTACCTAGGATAATACGATTAATCCCCAATCCCCACAGTTTTAAGCGTGCCCTAAAAACTCATTTGTTCAGACTGGCCTACCGCCTCAATGCATTAACCTAACGATCCCTGTGTGGCCTATATTAAAAAAAAAAAAAAAAAATTAATTAACTGGTTCATGCAGCTTTACATGAACACCCAAGCCTTACACTATGGCTGGTCCGAATAACTATAGCAATTGTTACCATCCACCTCTCGTGTCTCCCCTTTTCCTCATAGTTTGTAAGCTTACGAGCAGGGCCCTCACTCCTCTTGGTATCTGTTTTGAACTCTATTTCTGTTATGCTGTAATGTCTATTGTATGTACAAGTCCCCTCTATAATTTGTAAAGCGCTGCGGAATATGTTGGCGCTATATAAATAAAAATTATTATTATTATTATTATTATTATGTTGCAGAAAGGATAATGTTCACAACACCGTCTCCAGACTTTCACATACGTCACATGTGCTTAGTGTGAATCTGCGGTCATCTGTGAAGATAACAAGGCGTCAGTGATGGACCTGCTAACTCAGGTGTTCTCTAGTGACTTCCAATGGAGTTGAGCAATGCTGGACACAGTTCCCACTGTAGGAGACCACCGTCATGTGGTCTGTTTTTGTTCTGACAAGGACCCCAGACTGTGACTTGCCGAACATGGATGACACTCCTCCGACTGCTGTGACCAATGGTTACACGATTTTGGGACATAGTCGTGCAGCCCTTGGTCAATGTGACTGCATGGCGTTTCGTACACATGACCAGCCGCTCCATGTGGTATCAAACTGAATGGTCAGATATATCCCTGAAGTTTAGTTTACTTGCGGTGATACTCAAGTGTTCCCTGTCAAGGTTATTCAGTGAACCAGAGTTTGCCTCAGAAATGCTCCATTTATACATTTGTTTGTCAAAAATGACAAGTTTATCACGTAGAAACAGCTTCAGAAATGCTTCTTGCATGAGACGTTTGTAAATATTTTTTAAATATTTTTTGAGATTTTTCTCACGATTTTTAAATACATTAAACAATAAATAAAATGCTTTTGAGGCGAAATCAACTCGAAAATACTGACTTCTATTGAAAAGTATGGTGAGGCTTCATAGCCAAAAAATTCCAAAGTTGAAATGTGACATCTACCCCGACAATCATTTGTCCGGGGTCCCCATTCTCATTAGATGGTTGGCTGGTTCGGCTGACATTGGCCTAATGGGTTGGAAAATGTAATATATATTTTTTTGTTAGCCAAGTTACAAAAAGGTTGTATAAAATGCCAAAAAATCCAGTCACCCACACGGCTAGACAAAGTAGAGAGGACTCACTAGACCACTGATGGTGCAGTGGCAGCTATATACACGATACTCAAAAGACAGGAGAGTGGATCTCATAAACCAAAAGATATTTATTAACAAGGTTAAACAAAAAGGGAAAAGGTGTCACAGGGAAAGAACCTCTGGATCACGACACTGTACCACGTAGTGGAGCACCGGGCAAGGACAGGGATTCCCCCGTCACAACCCCAGGTGGCCTGAATGCCGCAAATCAAGGACCAGAGGACGACCCATATTGACAGATTAGAAACACTGTGGAATACTTGGCTCTGCTTGTGGAGAGAATCCCGGAGGCTCCATGAAATCCAGAAAGGTTGATCCCGCCGGTAGCAGGATCTGGAGGGTTCCGTGAGGAGAGGCAAGTCAACTTGGAGTGGGAACCGGAGAGACCAGAGGGATCCACGATAGGAGTCGCCAGAAGAGTACTCTGTGAAAATAGAAATGTAAGTATAGTGCGGAGCGTGGCCTGAAGCTGAGGCAACAATCCCAGAGAATGAACACGTTGCCCAGGCACCTCCCTTAAGGGGAGGATGCTTTTTATGCACAGAGCATCATATCACAAACAGCCCTAATGGGGAACAGGTGCCCTACCGTTTCAAGTATGTGCAGGAAGCGGGGCACAGCTCCTAAGAGCACTTCCAGGAGACCTACCAAGAGGATGCAGGTTCTTAACAGAGAAAGGAGCCGCTGATCGTCTGGAGCCACAGACAGGGTGAGTAAGACTGTGGGATAGTCACCAGTCTCCCTGCGCAGTGGAGATTGGACCTGCGGCTGAGGGCATGACAGTCACTTAAAGCAAGCCCCAAAATATTCCTTACCTCAAACATGTACACACACTTAGGGATAACATAATAGGTGTAATGCTAGTGCCGACGTCCCTGCTTGTCCCTCTCCCTCACGGCAGTGTCCCTGTTTCCTGCTGCGGCTTTTCTGGGCCTGTGCAATGCTGCTCAGTCTCCCAGCAGTGCGCCTTGTTTGCATGCACTCACTGATTCTTAAAGGGGCAGCTTGTGCACTTTGCAAATGTCCCCAGCCAATAGCTGGCAGGCATCAGCTGTATAAGCCACCCTCCCCAGTAGGGAGGTGACTGAGCGGCCACTGTACTTTCACTACTTAGTTCATGTGCAACTAATATGTTGCCAGGTCCCTGTCCTTGAGTCCCATATTATCTGAACCTGTCCCTGAAACCAGTGTTGTCTGTACTAGAACCTGTTCCTGCAATTCTTATTACTTGAGCCTGAAACCGCTCTGATGATCCCTGAACCTGAAACAGCTCTGGTGTTTCCTGAGCCTGAAACAGCTCTGGCGGTTCCTGAGCCTGAAACAGCTCTGGCGGTACCGGAGCCAGTGCCACGGCTTTCTAAACCAGTGCATGCTGCACTATCAAATGTTGGCCCATCAGTTTCCCTCTGGCTAAAGTGTGATTCCGGATGTCCCACCTAGCAGGAGAGACCATAGCGTGGCTCAACCCCTTGTGGGGGAGAAGGGACCCTGTGTCCTTGGATCTGCAGGCCTTCTTAGTGACCTTCTGTGAGCTCTTCAATGAGATGGGTCATGTTTCTTCTGCTGAATCTTATATTCTCCGACTGCGTCAGGGACGTGTATCTGTTACCCAGTATGCTGTTCAGTTCTGCACCCTATCTACCGGACTTGGTGGGAACGATGAAGGTTTGGTGGCCTCCTGCTTGGAAGGATTAAGGACTAATTAGCTGGTCGAGACATCCCTTCTGCTCTTGACTATCTGATTTCCCTGGCAATAAGGATTGACCTCAGGTTCCAGAAATGAGCCAGAGAGGTGATGCGTGAGAAGACAGTCTCGTCTGGTTGCGTCCTTAGGAGACCTCTCGTTCCCCAGACTTCTGAGACAGCCGTCTTCTTTGATCCCATGCAGGTCGATCGTGTTAGACTAGCTGAGCAGCAGCCGGAACACCATCATGCCAATGGATTGCGCTACTGCTGCGGTATCACAGAACATTTAATTTGTTTTTGTCCTGAATATCTGTGAAACTCCCAAAGCTTAGTATCTGTAGGAAAAGCTACCCTGGGAGAGAGTAATTCCTCTCCACCATTGACTCTGAATGTATATGAATCATGTGGAGGCACCTGGTTCATTGAGATTGCCTACCTAGACTCCGGTTCAACGGGAAATTTCTTGCAGCAAGCCATGGTTGATCGGTGTCATTTTCCCATCCAACGCCTCCTGAGTTCTTTGGTGTCCTCCGTTGAGGGAATGGCCCTATCCAAAGTCATTCAAGTGGTTACAGAGCAAGTATAACTCCAGAAAGCAATGCTGTGTATGGAGAAGATTGCCTTCTTTGTGTTGTCAGGTCTATTGCATCCACTTCTCCTGGTCCTTCCGTGGTTGCAAACGCATGAGCCCATTCTGGACTTGAGGTCCGGTGAGGTGCTTCCTTGAGACTGTCGTGTCACAAGAGGTGCCTGGTTCCTGCACGTCCAGTTTGGCTGTCAGTGACATCATCCTCTCCGCCAGGTCTGCTGTCCGCCGACTGGTTAAACGCTGATATCTTCAATAGCAAACAAGCAGAGACTTTCTTAACACTGATTGGACAATTGTTCCATAGACCTACCTCACGGGATACTCACCGCCTCGGTGACATATGTTCAAGAACATAGGTTTGAGGATGGACCCAGAGAGAGTATCTTCAATTATCAAGTGGCCGGCTGACGAGATTGTTAAGGCGGGATCGCTTTCCAGGTCTTTCCTATCCATCGACCAGGAGGAAGAACCTCAATTTGTCTTCGATTCTTCCAACATGGTGGCTGGTCTTGCCAGGCAGAAAGAGACTTTGCAATTCAAGGATCCTGATATTATACCTGCTTCTGTCTGCTCTGAGGATGTCTTGGTGGTGAAAAGCATCCTGACCATGAAGAAGGTGAGAGATAAAATCTTTTTCTGGTGGACTGGAGAGATGATGGACATGAAGAGAAATCGTGGGAGTCCAAGGTAAACAATCATGCCCCACTTATTCTGCAGAGATTCCTTGCAGGCTTAAGGGAGTTGTTCTGTAACGCCAATGCTGGTGTTCCTGCATGTCCTCCTTGTAGGGACGCCGACATATTACCTTTCCAGGCCGATTGGTGGTGTCCCCGTTTCTGTGGCTGCTCTGAGTCTTCACATGCAAACTTACGGCGGCGCATCTGTTACGCATGTTTTTTCCCGTTCTTCAAAGGGCTGTGCTCGCACTTTGGAAATGCCCTCAGCCAATAACTGGGAGGCATCAGTTATATAAGGCACCCTACCCAATAGGGAGGTGCCTGAGCAACCCTTTTAGTTTCACTACTTAGATTGTGTGCAACTAGTATGTTGCTAGGTCCCTGTTCTTGAGTCTCATGTTGTCTGAACCTGTCCCTGAAACCCATATTGTTTGTAGTAGAACTTCCTCCTGTTACCCGTATTACTTGAGCCTGAAGCGGCTTCAGCAGTACCTGACCTTGAAACCACTTCGGCGGCACCTGAGCCAGTAATGTCATCCTGTCTTGTGTTTCAGAATCCAACCTCCCTGAACCAGACCGAGTATCCAATTCCTGTCCTGTGAGTGATTTTGACCTTTGGGGTCATCTGCTGCAGTATTGTGGACTGCCCAGTAGTGGTACGCAAGCTTAACCCCTCTATCAGGAGCTCTAGCAAAGACCAGGTAGTTGCTTAGCCATGCCTCTCCTGGGTAAGCCCAGTTTGTGGCACAGTTGGTCTATGATCCACTTGTATGACATGGACTGACTTTCCATGGAAAATCCACTCAAATACAGTGAGAAAATACAGACTCCATTCAGATAATGCTCAAGGTTGGATTTGAAGCTTTGAACTCTGCTAACCTACTGTCACCTACTTGTAATTTAACATCCTCTTGATCAGATGCATCTTGAATCTGTTTGTTTTTTCATAGTTTCTTCTTGTCTAGTAATCCTTTGGCTCCTCTGCACGTAAGGTTTTGCATCAAGTATCTTTTCTGACTGCTGGCTCTTCTTAAGGCGGAACCCTAATTTTACTATATATACCGAGAGATAATAAGCAAAGATCCAGGGAGTCTGAATTACCTTCTGCATGATAGGGGTTGTCTATCATCCGTAACTGTAATTGTGCAGAGAACCTATGCGGAACACTCCATTTAAATACATCATATAGGATTTTCTGGCTCCTGTGTGACACGTATGCTGTGTATGCATGTTCGTTTATGGAGAAAGTGTTGCTGAAGTCTGTGTGTGACATTGCAACTAATCCCTATTGAATTCAAAAAAGCAGATATTCAGTATTAGATACAACCCATGGACAGCTGCTGATAGTGAAAAATAAATCCTCATTTTGTTAATTAGTTGGTCAATAAATTTATTGGAAAACATGTAAAACTCTTGTTTTGAGTGAAGTTTCCTGACTGATATTTAAATGAGCGTTAAATGTCAGAAATCGAAGATACAGAATGAAAATGTCATAGGGATGGACTGTATAATCCATTTTCAAAGTAAGTACAATCTCATCAGGTCTAAGAGCTCTATTTTATTGTGACATTGGATGAGAGATCTGCTTCAACCGTTGATGACTAAACCTAAATGTAATCCCCCCCCCAATTTGTAAGGATTCTCTTTACAATAAGTTACATCTAGCAAATTCTGTTTAGGCATGTGCTATTGGTATAACAATTGCTTAGTAAAGCTGATCATGTTGTAAAAGGAAATAACAAAATCTATACAATGTGTTAGAATTAGGTAGCGGATATTCTTGATGTATGTAATTGTATATACAGTACCTGCTCATCCACTGTTGTGTAAAATTATACATGTCCGTGTGCTTTCTATTTTACTTACATGAGCCGTGGAGAAAACCTAGAACAAGCAGTCGCTTTTGATGCAGTGAAGGTTATAGCCGTTGCGCAGTCTTTATGTTTATTTTTCGTCTTAGAGGGAAACATGCTGGCATTTCCTGCTCGTGAGACAGTGTCGCCCTGGGGTTGTTAGAAGCTGGATGACCTGATTTCACTCAGGCTGACCTAGACATGGCTTGTATCTGTACTTTGCCTCTGCAGAAATGCTGCCTCAATTATATTTGTCCTTCTAACCTTATGGATTAGAATTAAATGAAACATCTAAGCAAAAAAGTCTCACAGCAGATCTTTTATTTACAAGATTTTATTTATTTTCTTACTTGAGGGGGGAACAAAGGCTTTGTTTCTGTTGGTCTTGCATGTACCACTTTAGAGACCAGAAGCATTGCTCTTCGGTTTCTATGTATTTGGAGTGGTGTTGACCTTTTTTGGGTCGGTTAGGACACTGGTTGCAGGATGTCCCAGGGAGACCACCATGTCCATCACAATAGTTTCAGTGAATTTTCGGGAGCGGGCTAGTTTTGTTTTTCGTATGATCTATTATCATTTGGTAAGTAAGCATTATATTGTAGTTGTTAGATTAAGGGGAACCTGTCAGCAGGATTGTGCACAGTAACCTACAGACAGTGTCGGTGCCATTATACTGATTAAAATGATACCTTTTTGAAATCCGTCTTGTGGTTGTTGTTTAATCTTTATTTTCAGTTTTGAGTTAATGATATTCACATGCTCCAGGGCTGTGGAGATGGGATTGGGGGGGGGGGTCTTCATGTGGTGCTCTGATTAGGTATTCACCAGTATGGCTCCTGACAGGTCACTGATCCCTCAGTGACCTGCCCCCTAGTTTACATAATGAATATTATACTATGTATATATATATATATATATATATATATATATATATATATATATATATATATATCCTCTTCTGCAGGCAGGCGCCTGTGCGGCACCGTAATCGCATCCATAATATGCAGTTAATTATTCTTTTTGATGGTATCCATAAATTCCTAAAGAAAAAAAAGTTTTAAAATGGCCCTGACAGTGCCTGCGCAGTAGCAGCTATCGGTGATCTGATAGATGCTACTGTGCAGGTGTCACCATCTTGGAAGAGGCATTTTTTTTTCCTCTAACAAGATGGCGCTGCCTGCGCAGTAGCGGCTATCGAATAGCCTATAGCTGCTAATGCGCAGGCACCGCCGTTGCCATTTTCAAACTTTTTTTAAATTTTTTTAGGAATTTATGGATATCATCAAAAAGAATAATTAACTCCACATTATGAATGTGATCATAGCAGAAAATAAAGATTAAACAGCCACAAGACTGATTTCATCAACCAAGGTATCATTTTAAAGGTCAGTGATGTCTTGTAGGTACCTACACTAATTCTCGTACTACAGCTTCCAATACTCTAATCAAGGCCCTCAATGACCTTTTATCAGGCCTCCGAGCAGATTCTCAGGGACCGCATTTTTGGGCAGGGAGCTGTATTTTGATTGCCACCAGCTCATTCATTTCTTCTTGCTCTGTTAGCACACACACACAGTGTTCACTACTCCACACTGAAGGGCATGCAATGAAGATTACATCCTGACCCCAGTGCCAGTGCGGAGTTTGTACGGCCCTCGAAGGATGGTATAAATATCCAAATGGCCCTTGGCAGAAAAATGATTCCCCACCCCTGCTCTAATCATTGCTTTTCATGGTGAATATTTTCTTGCATAACCTCACAATATGGTGAATTTAAAAAAAATATATAATAATTCAACAGTTAATTCCTGGAGACCTATGATAATAAATAGATCTACATAGTTTCCTCTTGATGTCTCAATCTTTCAGTCCTCAGGGCAAGAGTTAGTTGCTTGGTAATCACCTATAGTTGTGAAGAACCATCAGTGGGAAATCACAATGTGAAAGGTTAATAAACTGTTTCATAATAATCACCGCTCGCACAAACAGACCTCACATCCAGCCTATATTACTGTGAGAGACACTCCCACCAAAGAAACATTTGAAACTTCGATCAGGCTGCAAATTGGTCTTCAGAGAGTCTGAAATGAATGAGGAAATTAAGATTTAATTAACTAACGGAAACATCTAACATATGTAAAAATATTTTTTTCTATGTCAAAGATATCCAGAGCCTATGAGATGGCCATACACATTAGTCAAAGCTTGATGAAAGGTTTAACAAAATCATTGTCTGTACGGGCAAATTTAAGAAAAATATTATTGTTTTAGTTAACTGATGACACACTATTCAAAAATGAAGATCTTGGCACTGAAATATGTGTGAGATGTCTTTTATTTATTTTCATGCAATCTAAATGTTATGCTTCGGTTGTGAACTCTGACCTTCAGACAGATGGATTGTGAAGGAATGGCGCAATGAATAGAATGAAACCGTGCTGGACGTAAGGCAGGCACTTTAAGAAACGCAATATTATTATTATTATTATTATTATTATTTATTATAGTGCCATTTATTCCATGGCGCTTTACATGTGAGGAGTGTACATAATAAACAAGTACAATATGACTGCCTTACTTGCATCATCACTGTACTCTTTATATTACCGTATTTACAACACTCCTTCACAATCCCTAGGTCTGAAAAAGATTAGATTTCATGACCAAAAAGTAACACATTATTTGGATTATGTGAAAATAAATAAGACATTTTACAATATATCGGAGTGCCATGTTCGTCATTTTTCAATATTTATTTTTTGTGCATTGTTGCTTCAGGAGTGTGGTGTGATGCAGACTGGTGACAATCATCGCCTGGTAGGAGATTGGTTATGTTTTAAATTTTCATCCAATATTCGAGAGCCCAGAAAAGATTTTTGTGAGTGAACATTCACATAAATATCCCAGCACTTTCCCAAGAAGTTTCACCCAATATAATCCTATATAGACCAAAATATGTATGTTGTGTGATCAATTGCTCACGGTTGCGCAGCCATCAACCAGTGACTCAGATTATGTTTAGTTCATCAGTAGACGGTATTGAATTGTACAACCTTTTTTTTCTCTCCACTTTTCATGAAGTCTAAGCAAACTTTGAAAAATGTTTAATAATGGTTACATTGAAATTCAGAATGTGAGATTTCTTCTAAACATTCACTTAACATTTTCCTTATATGACCGTGTAATGTAAGTCAATATGCTGAAAGAAAAATAATGTACGGTACATTGTATATCAGTGATTCCAATCAGTGTCCTTCTTAAACATTTATTTCTCCTGAGATCAAATATTTAAAAAATTAACACGATTCAGTTATAGATATAGAAGTTGATACATTTTGCAGAATACTATCACTTTAGCATTGTTATTATACCCAAGATAAAAAGCCACTGTGTTATTCTACAGTTCCTCTGCATCTCCAACTGCTGGAGAAAATACCGGAAGCCAGATCTCCACCTGGTATCAGCTGATTGAGGAATGACCACCACGATCAGTTGCGGTGTATCTGCTTATGTGGGCTTCTTTCCATTCATTTGTATGGGAGCTATGAAAATTGACAAGTTTACTGCGTCGTAATTTTCAGAACCTCCATTTAATTGAATGGAGACGGCGAAGTACAGAGGCCCTTAAAGCTACGAAGGTATTGAAAACCGCGCACTATGATGCTCTGTTATAGAATTAGGTGCTTTTTATGGTATATCCAGCAGATATTCCGTAAGTATCAGAGTCTAAGTTGGATTTCTTTTGTCAGATAATCCAAGTCATAGAACATTTAGGGCATTTCAAACGAAGAGCATTGGATCTGCAGTACCTAACCTTAATAACTAAGTATTTTTTTGTTATTAACTCATTATTTTAATTGCAGCCAGGGCTGTGGAGTTGGTAAGCCAAACCACTGACTCTGACTCCAGTTTCCCTGACTTCTGACCCCACCGCACAAACCACTACTGATCATGTACATAAAGTGCAGCACAGATTCATCTCTACTAAAAGCGAAGATCCTCAGATCAGGAACAGAACAGACATTTATAGGACATTTCATAACTTTCCCAAATTATTATAAAAACATTTACAGCACATCCTGCATTGCGCTACTGTACCCAATTTATTATATATTTTAATTCCGACTCCTCGGCCCTGCCTGTAGCAGCTCTGTGGAGATAAATTAAGCTTTACCAGTTATAGCTGCAGGAAATAACTGAGCTCTTGATACCACTGCAATTTGGTTAGGGAAGGTAGACTTCAGCTTAATAGTTGTCTGCTCATGTGATGTGATGATTTGTGACATTGTTGCCCAATAGAAAACTAAGATTTGGTCAGATCGTGTTGTGCTCCTCTATATTAATAAGTTATAGGTCACAACTCTTTAATTGAATATTCTGAGAGTGTGCTTTCATTTTTATGAGAAGTTATATAAGTTTTATGTATTTTATTTCCAGGAATATAAGATCCATTTTAATGTCCTGTCTTTTTAATCTCTTGGTTCCTATTTGATTTGTCTTTCCTGTTTTGCTTTTAGTTTTTCGCTTTGGTATTATTTATCATTTATTCAGTTTGAGTAAAGAAACCATTTCCTTTTTGGAAAAGTCTCCATCCTCCAGCTTCACAGTGTGACATCCTGATCAAGCGCTTTCCTCTAGTGGATATACTTTTCTTTCTCATTTTAAAAGTATTGTCTCTAGAATGCAATATGAAACTTCTTGAAGGGGATTAATGATCATGTCTTGTAGTGATTGGTACTGCTGTGCTTTTGTGACTTTTATGTCAGCAGCATCTATATGTTACAGATACATTCTCTGTGAATATACAAATCTAGCGCATTTACACTTTATAGTTAGACTAAAAACAGCATGTGAAAAAAAAAAAAAACCTAATAGGTAATGTATATTGACGATGCATTTTGCCGATACATTTTTCCAGATGCTAATGCATGAAGCAAGCATGTCTCCTGCCGAGTCTTCTGTAAAGTATTGCCTAGTACTAGTAGCAGCTGTTCTGGAAATGTCAATGGGGCTGCTTCGAGAATAGCTATGACACCATTGAATGCTGGAGACTGTGGGTGGTGACCTGCGTCTCAGATCCCAACCAGCCTCAATAATACATTGCTTAACGGAACACTTAATGCTCAGCCACCTCTCCTAGACTGCAGTGGTGGACAGTCCTTCTGGCAACAAGTAGGAAACACAAAACCTGAAATATCACTGGAACAGGAGAAACTGAAAATAATACATTCTTTTACGCCAAATAAGTTGTTTTTACAATGCCAAATTGTCCAGTCCCACTTCAGAGGATGGAAATAACGCTTTAGTAGGTAGAACTCAGAGCCTACCCACCTACTAACGTCTTCTGTGTGTGTCCCCTATGTTGCTGAATCTCCTCTATGAGGTATCATTTTAGGAGTGGACTTTAGTTAATTTTATTAATTTGTTGTAATCTTAAATCTACGATAAACTGGCATAATTTATTCTTGGTGAATTGATTTTGGTACCTTTTTTTGTTTTAAAGGAATATTTTAACATATATTATGGAGCTAAAGGTCATACCTGTTGAACACCTTAACAAGATGTTTTCTTTTTCTTTTCTTTTTTTGTCGCCAACAGACATACCTTTTGGCAATACCGTCGTGAGAACCCAAACACCAAAGTTGGCAGCCCTCCACCTGATGGGATGCCTGGATTTAATAGTGGAGTGATGCTGCTGAACCTAGAAGCCATGCGACAGTCTAAACTTTACAATCAGCTGTTGGAACCCAATGCCGTGCGTCTACTTGCAGAAAAATACCATTTCAAAGGCCACTTGGGAGATCAGGATTTCTTCTCCATGATTGGGATGGAGCATCCAGAACTGTTTTATGTTTTAGACTGTAGTTGGAATAGACAGCTGTGCACTTGGTGGAAGGATCACGGTTATTCTGATATCTTCGACTTGTACTATAAATGTGAAAGCCACATTAAAATCATCCATGGCAACTGCAATACCCCGATTCCAGAAGAATAAGTCTTAGTTGTTAAAAGATTAGAATAAATGGAAAAAGCAATGAAAAAGTTTACTATAATTTTATAAAAATGGGACTGATTTATTTTTCATCTTTTAAAGTAATACCCAGTGATTATCATTAAGAAAACAAATCCAAGAAGTCGTGGCATTGTATTTCATAGCTTGCGTATCACTGAATAAATACCGTATATACTCGAGTATAAGCCAAGTTTTTCAGCACATTTTATTTTTGCTCAGAAAGCCCCTCTCTGCTTATACTCAAGTGAGGGTCCCAGAAGGCTGAGGGGGAGCGGCAGCGGGTCACAGCGCAGGAACATGCTGCTGCTGAAGAGAAATGAATACTCACCGCACTGGCTGTGAATATTCATTTCTCTGTAATAGTGCGCACAGTGTCAGCTGGAGCCACCAACTTCCAGGAGCGGCCGGGCAATCATGTATGCCCACTACTTAAGAATAATGAATATTCGCTTCTCTCCACTGCCATAGGTGCGGAGGGCAGTGAAAATTTTGATTTTCCTTAAGTAGGTACGTAGGATGGTTTATTTGTTTTGTTTTTCTGATGGAAGCCATGTATACTAGGAGAGGGATGAGGAATCCATGTATACCAGGATAGGGATGAGGAGCCATGCATACAAGAATAGGGATGAGGAGGCCATGCATACGAGGATAGAGATGAGGAGGCAATGCATAACAGGATGGGGGTTAGAGGACAATGCATACCTGGCTTATACTCGAGTCAATAAGTTTTCCCATTTTTTTTGTGGTAAAATTAGGTGCCTCAACTTATACTCGAGTCAGCTTATACTTGAGTATATAAGGTAATTGGATTTATTTCTTCTTAATAGTGTGGAAGCTTTCCTTATTTAAGAATGAAAAAATGATTACTCAAACTAAATATTAGTGCAATTTTACCAGAATTCCTGGAATCGTTGAGAAATGTTTTGACCTGAAAAATGGAATCAATGTGCCAGTCTCTCAGTGACAAAGTGGTTGAATGAATACCAGATGTTCACTTTTATGAATGAGGTGTCAGACACAGAACATAAAAACGATGCCGAATCTCAGATGTGCCGTACAAGCACCGTTCGTCTTTTGATGTGCACTTGGCTATTTTCCAAAAATCATTTGCTGTAAATGAACAATATATTATTTTGAGATTACAACTAACTAGAGTTCCATTCTGAAAAGTTTTTAGGATTCCAGAACTAATCCAGAAATATTGGTGCTTTCTTGTAAAAATTAAGTGACATTTCTGCATCCTCAAAAAACATATATACAGTGGGTACGGAAAGTATTCAGACCCCTTTAAATTTTTCACTTTGTTTCATTGCAGCCATTTGGTAAATTCAAAAAACGTTATTTTTTTTTACACATTAATGTACACACTGCACCCCTTATCTTGACTGAAAAAAACCCAGAAATGTAGATATTTTTGCAAATTTTAATAGAAAAACTGAAATATCACATGGTCATAAGTATTCAGACCCTTTGCTCAGACACTCATATTTAAGTCACATGCTGTCCATTTCATTATGATCCACCTTGAGATAGTTCTACTCCTTCATTGGAGTCAAGCTGTGTTTAATTAAACTAATAGGACTTTTATTGGAAAGGCACACACCTGTCTATAGAAGACCTCACAGCTCACAGAGCTTGTCAGACCAAATAAGAAACATGAGGTCAAAGGAACTGGCCAAGGAGCTCAGAGACAGAATTGTGGCAAGGCACAGATCTAGCCAAGGTTATAACAGAATTTCTGCAGTACTCAAGGTTCCTAAGAGCACAGTGGTATCGATAATTCCTAAATGGAAGAAGTTTGGGACCACCAGAAGTCTTCCTAGACTTGGCTGTCCAGCCAAACTGAGCAATTGTGGGAGAAGAGCCTTGGTGACTTGCCACAAAGTCAACTATCACTGGAGCCCTCCACAAGTCTGGCCTTTATGGCAGATTGACCCGACAGAAGCCTCTCCTCAGTTCAAGACATATGAAAGCCCCCATAGAGTTTGCTAAAAACGCATGGAAGACTTCCAGACTGAGAAATAAGATTCTCTGGTCTGATGAGACGAAGATGGACCTTTTTGATGATGATTTTAAGCGGTATGTGTGGAGAAAACCAGGCAGTGCTCATCACCTGCCCAATACAATCCCAACAGTGAAATTGGTGGCAGCAACATGCTATGGGGGTGTTATTCAGCTCCATGGACAGGATGCCTGGTTGTCATTGAAGGAAACATGAATGCAGCCAAGTACAGAGATATCATGGATGAAAACCTCTTCCAGAGTGCTCTGGACCTCAGACTTGGCCGAAGGTTCACCTTCCAACAAGACAATGACCCTAAGCACACAGCTACAATAACAAAGGAATGGTTTCAGAACAACTCTGTGACCATTCTTGACTGGCCCAGCCAGAGACCTGACCTAAACCCAATTGAGCATCTCTGGAGAGACCTGAAAATGGCTGTCCTCCAACGTTCACCATCCAACCTGATGGAACTGGAGAGGATCTGCAAGGAAGAATGGCAGAGGATCCCCAAATCCAGGTGTGAAAAATTTGTTGCATCATTCCCAAGAAGACTCATGGCTGTACTAGCTCAAAAGGGTGCTTCTAATCAATACTGAGCAAAGATCTGAATACGTATGACCATGTGATATTTCAGTTTTTCTTTTTTAATAAATTTGCAAAACTTTCTACATTTGTTATTTTTTCAGTCAAGATGGGGTGCAGATTTGTACATTAATGAGAAAAAAAATTAACTTTTTTGAATTTACCAAATGGCTGCAATGAAACAGTGAAAAATTAAAAGGTCTCTGAATACTTTCCGTACCCACTGTAAATCTTGCCCAATTATTAGTAAATATAGGCGTAGTACAATCTGAGAACACGTGCAGTTTTTCTAACCCCTAACCCTATGTGTAATCACCAGAGGAAGCTCCGTTCAGCTACTGACTCCCCCCAATGTAGCTACTCTGCCTGGGGAGACCCCATCTTTCCTATATGGCCATCGGTTAATTTTTGCTGTTGGTGTGGAACACTGAAGGATAATATTCATTCAGAAATACTAGAAAAGGAAACTATACTTCTTGAGATCTTAGTCATGATATTCCCTTTTCCGAATCCGCGCTCTATTGGAATCTGTCTAAAATATCATAAAAGGTACATTGTGTCACGTAAATGAATGATACTTGGGCATGGCAAATTGAGAGGGGGCTGAACCTGGGATTGCTCTGCATAGCGGCACAGGTTAGGGGCTTCACATCACAACTCTGGATTCCTACAGAGCAGGCATGAGAAGAGGCCATACCTCAATAAACAGTGAGGAGACACAAGTACAGAGACACTTGGCAGTCTGAAGGGCGGCACATAACCAAGAAGGGGTAGAGTCACAACCCTGTTCTTCCACTACATTATTCTGAGATGTAGGGCAATGGAGGGCTGGATGCAGATATTTCAGCACTTGCCAGGTCAAATGACACATGGGAAACCGGTGGTGATAAAACAGAACCGCGCAGAGACCGACGGGAGCTATCATCTTACTGTTAGTACACTGACCAGGTATAGCCAGCAAGATAACTCGTGGAACACCTCTTTAATTCATTCCATAAGAAACCATATTCTGTACCTTTATTCAACTAAAAGGAGCATTTGAGATGATCAAATCAGAATCGCTCTTCTCAGTATTGCTGATTGATTGAAAGTAACTTTTTCGGTTAGATGTCGGTACATTTCCATTTTTTTATCCACACTTAACATTGTTATGCTGATGTGGCCGGAAGAGCATTTCTTTGCAAGATGAGTTATATTTTACAGTAAAATGACACTGTTTAAGGGGTGCATATATATATTAAAAACAGTAATATATATATATTTGTTGGTGGGGAAGGGGCATAGCGATTCTGCAGTTTTTTTGTTTCCAGTGTGTAGCATGCAGTATTAAAAATGTGTAGATTTTATTCTGTGAGATTATAAGATTATACTGATGTCAAATTTGTTTTGCTTTTTTATTGTGCAGACCTCCCACTCGCCACTTTTCCACACTAAAACACAATTGTTTTTGTGTATATATGTGGTGTGTGTGTATATACACAGTGAATATATTATGTTGCTATATTACAAGTGCCCTAACCATTTTACTCTCACTGATTGAGCTATGTGAGAGATTCTTTTAAACTGGAAAAGATGTCTTATACGATTTTGGAATTTTGGAGCATATATGACATTTTGATCACTTTTATTTGATCTTTATTCCGTTTTTTTGGGGTGGCAAGTATGAACAAAATAACTGCAATTTTAGCATTTTGTGTGTATGTGTGTGTGTGTATA
Organism: Ranitomeya imitator; assembly: GCF_032444005.1. Classification (NCBI taxonomy): domain Eukaryota; kingdom Metazoa; phylum Chordata; class Amphibia; order Anura; family Dendrobatidae; genus Ranitomeya; species Ranitomeya imitator. Next base: position 447,465,975 of record NC_091286.1, on the reverse strand, counting down.
TATGTATCTTATTACTTTTTTTTTATTGATTTATTGTACTCGCTTAAAAAGCACCATTAAGTTTCACAGTACTTTACAGACATCATTAATTCTACAGGTCAATCCAATTATAGTGAAAACAAATTTATATTTGTTAATGTTTTAATACTTTTGTTCAAAAACAATGTGTGTCAATGCATTCAAAGACCCAAAACTTTTATTTTCTGTTGATGAGAGAAGTCTTGCATTACAAGAGCACTGTTCGTAGTAGCCAGGCAGCTCTCAATAGGGCTTCCACAAACAGGTTTAGTGCTAGCCAGTTTTTCTACCTGGACATAGTTTGTCATGGCCTGTATCCTTTAATCCCTGTACAAAGATCTGGACTAACACAGGTTCTCCTAGGCTGGGGTCTTGGTGTAACCTTCTAGTTTATGGAGCAAGCTGGTAGCAAGAATGAGCATTATCAGGAGGTTTGTCAGGTACAGAATCTGAAAGCAAGCAGGTGTTTAGAATACAAGCCAAGGCCAGAAAGCAGAATAATCAAAATAGCACTGCAGAGAGCAGGGAAGTAGACCAGGTCAAGCTGAACTTAATAACTGTCAGTGTGGAACAGGCATATAGGAATTTATATAGCAGCAGCCACACCCAAGGCTACTCTGCAGGAAGCCAACAGAAGCCACATGGAGCTTAGAGGTTAACTTCTCTGTATGGCACCATACACCACGTGTAAATACACTTTTTTAAACTTTTTAGGAATAATAGCAGTTTGTGTGGTTTCTTTTTCACCACCATGTTCTTCATATGGGTAAATGACAAAACTTTACAGCTTTCATCGTTGCAGATGCAAGTTTTTTTTTATATTTATACTATAGCAGTAAATGGTTTCTTTCACAGATTTTATTCCTTGGGTTTTTTAATGTTTCTAAGGTCTTTTTTTGTTCCACTAAGAGACTTGAAAGTGCAGTCGATCTTCTGTATTCTTGGGTATTATGCCAGTCAGCATAACCTAGGTTTAAAGGGACCAATATTGAAAGGAAGTGAGAACCAAGGCACTCCGGTTATGATGTACATTTAAATAGACCAATATTTTGGTTCTATCCTCGGGCCTTGGTCATGGTCTGTTTGGTAAAATTACAGCATCTGAATGTTGATTTGACAGCATCCAATGAGACCCTTCCTCTGGCAAGGAGTAATGAGATTGGTACTGTCGTGGCTCATTGTTAGGCCCCTTTCTAAATTAATTTTGTATATTCCGCTGCTTCAGTGATGAAAGACTTTATGGTGATGGATACAATTAAATTTGTTATCAATGAGAAGTGGCATTAAGGCCATGTGCACACGTTCAGGTTTTTTCGCGTTTTTTTCGCGCTAAAAACGCTATAAAAACTCATTAAAAACGCATACATTATGCATTCTATCATTTAGAATGCATTCTGCATGTTTTGTGCACATGGATGCGTTTTTTTTCCGCGAAAAAAACGCATCGCGGTAAAAAAATGAGCATGTTTATTATTTTTGCTGATTTTCTGCGTTTTTCCCGCAATTCTATGCATTTGGGAAAAAACGCACCAAAAACGCGGTTAAAAAAAAGCGTCAAAATCGCGGTAAAAATGCATGCGGATTTCTGGCAGAAATGTCCGGTTTTTGTCAGGAAAATTTCTGCAAGAAATCCTGACGTGTGCACATACCCTCAAGGGAATCTGTCACCCCTGGGACGTAGATGACCTATTAATATGGGCATACAGGTAATAAAAATGTTAAACTAGTCCTACCTGTATGCCTCAAATTAGTGGTCTTAGGGGCCACAATTGTCGTGCATGGGAGGGGGGTAGTATTGTAATGAAGACAGAAGTCGGGTATTTCTTCCAGGCACTGTATGCCCAGAGCCTAGAAGAAATCATTAGCATAAGTAAAGAATATAATATTTCTCAACAAGACCATTAATATGAGGCATACAGGTTGGGCTAGTTTATTCTATTACCTGTATGCCCATAATAATAGGTCATATATGTCCCAGAGGGTGACAGATTCCCTTTAATATTCATAGGGGAAAATCTACATGTGCATGAGGTTTAAAATATTATCGGTTTTCACAAATATAAAAATGCGAAAACTGCTTTTGTGCCTCATATAGGCGTACTGTATTTCTCCGATGGCCGCCAATGTTTGCCTATGACTCCCATGGTAAAATATACACATACCGCATGATTTTTTTCTAGATGCCCATGTATTAAACAGCCTAGGGCACTTTTGGTATATGTTGGGTTAGTAAGGCCCTGACTGAGATAAAATGGTGATAAAGAAACATTTTTCAAATCATTTCACAATCAAGTATAGCAAATGTTTATAAAATATCTTGAAATAAACATCTGTCCTAGTTTTGTTAGAAAAATCAGAAATGTGTTTAAATGTATCTTTAACTCATGTGTATTCTGTTCAGGTGTGCTGAAATTTGTGTGAAATCTTAAATGAGCTGCGGAAATATTTGTAAAAAAAAAAACAAAACTAAAATTAAAAGAATTTGTTTCTTTTTATTTGCATCTGTTGTGATATATCCTACATAAAGCTCTGTTCACACGTATATTGGTTTATTCTGCAGTTCTGTTCCATTAAAGGAAGTGATGGTAGTACAGCAATGAATTGTGCCTCACAGAACCTATGACTGTAATGAGGTCTACTGGGCTTTCATCACAATGTCCACCCTTTTACAGGACAAAAAAGTGCAACATATTATGCTATTTTCTCCAGTAATAATGGCAGTTCTGTTATGGAGGCTTTGATTTGCTCTAATATTATGGAACACTTAAATACTTGCTGCTTGTACCTATTTTTAAAACTGTTTTAGGGCTTTTTCCTGAATTTTCCTAAATCTAAGCAGTAGTTTATGTAAGACAAAGCAGTTCTTAACCAGATTTTACTAAACCTACTGCATACATTATTAACCCCTTTACCCCCAAGGGTGGTTTGCACGTTAATGACCAGGCCAATTTTTACAATTCTGACCACTGTCCCTTTATGAGGTTATAACTCCGAAACGCTTCAACGGATCCTGGTGATTCTGACATTGTTTTCTCGTGACATATTGTACTTCATGATAGTGGTAAAATTTCTTTGATAGTACCTGCGTTTATTTGTGAAAAAAACGGAAATTTGGCGAAAATTTTGAAAATTTCGCAATTTTCAAACTTTGAATTTTTATGCAATTAAATCACAGAGATATGTCACACAAAATACTTAATAAGTAACATTTCCCACATGTCTCCTTTACATCAGCATAATTTTGGAACCAATTTTTTTTTTTGTTAGGGAGTTATAAGGGTTAAAAGTTGACCAGCAATTTCTCATTTTTACAACACCATTTTTTTTTAGGGACCACGTCTCATTTGAAGTCATTTTGAGGGGTCTATATGATAGAAAATGCCCAAGTGTGACACCATTCTAAAAACTGCACCCCTCAAGGTGCTCAAAACCACATTCAAGAAGTTTATTAACCCTTCAGGTGTTTAATAGGAATTTTTGGAATGTTTAAATAAAAATGAACATTTAACTTTTTTACACAAAAAATTTACTTCAGCTCCAATTTGTTTTATTTTACCAAGGGTAACAGGAGAAATTGGACCCAAAAAGTTGTTGTCCAATTTGTCCTGAGTACGCTGATACCCCATATGTGGCAGTAAACCACTGTTTGGGCGCATGGGAGAGCTCGGAAGGGAAGGAGCGCTATTTGACTTTTCAATGCAAAATTGACAGGAATTGAGATGGGACGCCATGTTGCGTTTGGAGAGCCACTGATGTGCCTAAACATTGAAACCCCCCACAAGTGACACCATTTTGGAAAGTAGACCCCCTAAGGAACTTATCTGGATGTGTGGTGAGCACTTTGACCCACCAAGTGCTTCACAGAAGTTTATAATGCAGAACCGTAAAAATAAAAAATCATATTTTTTCACAAAAATTATATTTTTGCCCCCAATTTTTTATTTTTCCAAGGGTAAGAGAAGAAATTGGACCTCAAAAGTTGTTGTCCAATTTGTCCTGAGTACGCTGATACCCCATATGTGGCAGTAAACCACTGTTTGGGCGCATGGGAGAGCTCGGAAGGGAAGGAGCGCAGTTTGACTTTTCAATGCAAAATTTACAGAAATTGAGATGGGACGCCATGTTGCGTTTGGAGAGCCACTGATGTGCCTAAACATTGAAACCCCCCACAAGTGACACCATTTTGGAAAGTAGACCCCCTAAGGAACTTATCTAGAGGTGTGGTGAGCACTTTGACCCACCAAGTGCTTCACAGAAGTTTATAATGCAGAACCGTAAAAATAAAAAATCATATTTTTTCACAAAAATTATATTTTTGCCCCCAATTTTTTATTTTTCCAAGGGTAAGAGAAGAAATTGGACCTCAAAAGTTGTTGTCCAATTTGTCCTGAGTACGCTGATACCCCATATGTGGCAGTAAACCACTGTTTGGGCGCATGGGAGAGCTCGGAAGGGAAGGAGCGCAGTTTGACTTTTCAATGCAAAATTGACAGAAATTGAGATGGGACGCCATGTTGCGTTTGGAGAGCCACTGATGTGCCTAAACATTGAAACCCCCACAAGTGACACCATTTTGGAAAGTAAACCCCCTAAGGAACTTATCTGGATGTGTGGTGAGCACTTTGACCCACCAAGGGCTTCACAGAAGTTTATAATGCAGAGCCATAAAAATAAAACAAAATTTTTTTCCCACAAAAATTATTTTTTAGCCCCCAGTTTTGTATTTTCCCTAGGGTAACAGGAGAAATTGGACCACAAAAGTTGTTGTCCAATTTGTCCTGAGTACGCTGATACCCCATATGTGGGGGGGAACCACCGTTTGGGCGCATGGGAGGGTTCGGAAGGGAAGGAGCGCCATTTGGAATGCAGACTTAGATGGAATGGTCTGCAGGCGTCACATTGCGTTTGCAGAGCCCCTAATGTACCTAAACAGTAGAAACCCCCCACAAGTGACACCATTTTGGAAAGTAGACCCCCTAAGGAACTTATCTGGATGTGTGGTGAGCACTTTGACCCACCAAGGGCTTCACAGAAGTTTATAATGCAGAGCCATAAAAATAAAACAAAATTTTTTTCCCACAAAAATTATTTTTTAGCCCCCAGTTTTGTATTTTCCCTAGGGTAACAGGAGAAATTGGACCACAAAAGTTGTTGTCCAATTTGTCCTGAGTACGCTGATACCCCATATGTGGGGGGGAACCACCGTTTGGGCGCATGGGAGGGTTCGGAAGGGAAGGAGCGCCATTTGGAATGCAGACTTAGATGGAATGGTCTGCAGGCGTCACATTGCGTTTGCAGAGCCCCTAATGTACCTAAACAGTAGAAACCCCCCACAAGTGACACCATTTTGGAAAGTAGACCCCCTAAGGAACTCATCTTGATGTGTTGTGAGAGCTTTGAACCCCCAAGTATTTCACTACAGTTTATAACGCAGAGCCATGCAAATAAAAAATATTTTTTTTTCCACAAAAATTATATTTTAGCCCCCAGTTTTGTATTTTTCCAAGGTTAGCAGGAGAAATTGGACCCTAAATGTTGTTGTCCAATTTGTCCTGAGTACGCTGATACCCGATATGTGGGGGGGAACCACCGTTTGGGCGCATGGGAGGGCTCGGAAGGGAAGGAGCATCATTTGGAATGCAGACTTAGATGGATTGGTCTGCAGGCGTCACATTGCGTTTGCAGAGCCCCTAATGTACCTAAACAGTAGAAACCCCCCACAAGTGACCCCATATTGGAAACTAGACCCCTCAATGAACTTATCTAGATGTGTTGTGAGAACTTTGAACCCCCAAGTGTTTCACTACAGTTTATAACGCAGAGCCGTGAAAATAAAAAATCTTTTTGTTTTCCCACAAAAATTATTTTTTAGCCCCCAGTTTTGTATTTTCCCAAGGGTAACAGGAGAAATTGGTCCACAAAAGTTGTTGTCCAATTTGTCCTGAGTACGCTGATACCCCATATGTTGGGGTAAACCCCTGTTTGGGCACACAGGAGAGCTCGGAAGGGAAGGAGCACTGTTTTACTTTTTCAACGCAGAATTGGCTGGAATTGAGATCGGACGCCATGTCGTGTTTGGAGAGCCCCTGATGTGCCGAAACAGTGGAAACCCCCCAATTATAACTGAAACCCTAATCTAAACACACCCCTAACCCTAATTCCAACGGTAACCCTAACCACACCTCTAACCCTGACACACCCCTAACCCTAATCCCAACCCTATTCCCAACTGTAAATGTAATCTAAACCCTAACCCTAACTTTAGCCCCAACCCTAACTGTAGCCCCAACCCTAACCCTAATCCTAACCCTAACCCTAGCCCTAACCCTAGCCCTAACCCTAGCCCTAACCCTAGCCCTAGCCCTAACCCTAGCCCTAACCCTAGCCCTAACCCTAACCCTAGCCCTAACCCTAGCCCTAATGGGAAAATGGAAATAAATACATTTTTTTTTATTTTTCCCTAACTAAGGGGGTGATGAAGGGGGGTTTGATTTACTTTTATAGCGAGTTTTTTAGCGGATTTTTATGATTGGCAGCCGTCACACACTGAAAGACCCTTTTTATTGCAAAAAATATTTTTTGCAATACCACATTTTGAGAGCTATAATTTTTCCATATTTTGGTCCACAGAGTCATGTGAGGTCTTGTTTTTTGCGGGACGAGTTGACGTTTTTATTGAAAACATTTTTGGGCACGTGACATTTTTTTATCGCTTTTTATTCCGATTTTTGTGAGGAAGAATGACCAAAAGCCAGGTATTCATGAATTTCTATTGGGGGAGGCGTTTATACCGTTCCGCGTTTGGTAAAATTGATAAATCAGTTTTATTCTTCGGGTCAGTACGATTACAGCGATACCTCATTTATATCATTTTTTTATGGTTTGGTGCTTTTATACGATAAAAACTATTTTACAGAAAAAATAATTATTTTTGCATCGCTTTATTCTCAGGACTATAACTTTTTTATTTTTTTGCTGATGATGCTGTATGGCGGCTCTTTTTTTGCGGGACAATATGACGCTTTCAGCGGTACCATGGTTATTTATATCTGTCCTTTTGATCGCGTGTTATTCCACTTTTTGTTCGGCGGTATGATAATAAAGCGTTGTTTTTTGCCTCGTTTTTTTTTTTTTTTTCTTACGGTGTTTACTGAAGGGGTTAACTAGTGAGCCAGTTTTATAGGTCGGGCCGTTACGGACGCGGCGATACTAAATATGTGTACTTTTATTGGTTTTTTTTTTTTTTATTTAGATGAAGAAATGTATTTATGGGAATAATATTTTTTTTTTTTTTTCATTATTTTGGAATATTTTTTTTTATTTTTTTTACACATTTGGAAAATTTTTTTTTAACTTTTTTACTTTGTCCCAGGGGGGGACATCACAGATCAGTGATCTGACAGTTTGCACAGCACTCTGTCAGATCACTGATCTGATAGGAGTGCAGGCTGCTTCACAGTGCCTGCTCTGAGCAGGCTCTGTGAAGCCACCTCCCTCCCTGCAGGACCCGGATCCGCGGCCATCTTGGATCCGGGGCTCGAGCAGGGAGGGAGGTGAGGAGACCCTCGCAGCAACGCGATCACATCGCGTTGCTGCGGGGGGCTCAGGGAAGCCCGCAGGGAGCCCCCTCCCTGCGCGGTGCTTCCCTGCACCGCCGGCACATCGCGATCATCTTTGATCGCGGTGTGCCAGGGGTTAATGTGCCGGGGGCGGTCCGTGACCGCTCCTGGCACATAGTGCCGGATGTCAGCTGCGATAAGCAGCTGACACCCGGCCGCGATCGGCCGCGCTCCCCCCGTGAGCGCGGCCGATCGGCTATGACGTACTATCCCGTCCAGGGTCAGATAAGCCCAGGACACCTCGACGGGATAGTACGTCTAAGGTCACAGAGGGGTTAATCCCTACCAGACCATGGACATATCATGTGCATCATGGAAGGGAAAGACATTCCGAAGTCTTCAAACCAAGGCTGGAAAGACATCTGTCTAAGGCTCGTTTCACATTTGCTTTTCGGTGGGCTGCGTACTTCCTCCATTAAGCTCCGCCTACTTCCGCATGCGTCCTGCGTACCTATCTTTAACATTGGGTATGCAGGACATGTGGATGCGTTGTTTTGGCGCGCACACTATCCGCACAAGTCATGGTGATTTTGCTGGCACAGGCTATTGCTTTCGGCTGTTCAGCTAACATTATAGCGGACGCCAGCTCTTGCTGCCAGGAGCAGTGCCCGCACCGCTCCTAGTAGCTTAAGCACTTTGATGCTGGGATTAATATCGATTGCAGTATTTAGAAGGCAGATGCCCGATTGTTGCCATGATGACCTGAGGTAGTCATGGCGACATCCGGGTCACCATGATGCGGCAGCCCCCTTAGACCTAGCGCAGAGCATGTGGTCTAAGTGGCTTGTCACTGCAGCACTGACAGTTATTAAGCATTGCTTCTGCATTACAATGCTTTATAACAGCTTTCAGAGTGAAAGTCCATAGAGTGACTGTGTAATTGTGCTACGTTCACATTTGCATTGTTTGGCGCAGCGTCGTCGACGGATACTGACGCATGCGTCATGCGCCCCTATCTTTAACATGGGGGGCGCATGAACATGCGCCGGTATGTGTTGTAATGTGTTTTACGATGCATGCTGTTGTGAATTCTGCTTTTGGGCTCCCTCCGGTGGTTGTAGGTGGTAATGCAGTTGTCCCTGGGCGGCAGTCTTGGACAGGTGTAGCTGCTGATTGCAATTCTGACTGGGGTATTTAGGTTTGCAGGACTCATTAGTCCTTGCCAGTTGTCAATGTTTCTTGGGAAGTGTTGGATCTTGGTCTGGCTTCTCCTGCTTAGCTGCCAATTCAGCAAAGATAAGTGTCTGTTTCTTTTTCTGTGGCACACTTGCTGTGTGCTTATATTCTGTGCTATTCAGTTGTTTTCTCTTGTCCAGCTTAGACTGTGTCAGTGTTTTCTCAGTCTTGTTGGATTCTCTGGAGTCGCAGATATACGCTCCACATCTTTAGTTAGACGGTGGAGTTTTTTTTTGTATTTTCTGCTGTGGATATTTTTGAAGGATTTTAATACTGACCGCTTAGTATCCTGTCCTATCCTTTCCTATTTTAGCTGGTGTGGCCTCTTTTGCTAAATCCTGTTTCCTGCCTGCATGTCTTTTCCTCTACTACTCACAGACATTATTTGTGGGGGGCTGCCTATCCTTTGGGGTTCTGCTCTGAGGCAAGGTAGAATACCTATTTCCATCTATAGGGGAATTTAGTCCTCCGGCTGTGTCGAGGTGTCTAGGATTTGTTAGGCACACCCCACGGCTACTTCTAGTTGCGGTGTTAAGATCAGGGTTTGCGGTCAGTATAGTTACCACCTCTCCAGTGAAAGTTTTCATGCTGCTCCAAGGTCACATGATCATAACAGTACAACTGGCCCATAATGAGTTAAATGCATCTCAGAAGAATGGAAGAAAGGTCTTGAGCCATTTTTTTTCTTCAGTCTGCTTTGCCTTCTCCCTCTTTATCTCTGGATGGCTGAGGAGCCTTGTGCTAGCATGAGTGTTCAGGAATTAGCTTCTCGTGTAGACCAGCTTGCTGCTAGAGTACAGGGTATTTCGGATTATATTGTTCAGACTCCTGTTTTAGAGCCGAAGATTCCTACTCCTGATTTGTTTTTTGGTGACAGGTCCAAATTTTTGAGTTTTAAAAACAACTGTAAACTGTTTTTTGTTTTGAGACCTCGATCCTCCGGTGATTCCATTCAGCGGGTTAAAATCGTCATCTCTCTGCTGCGTGGCGATCCACAGGATTGGGCATTTTCCCTGGAATCTGGGAATCCGGCTTTGCTTAATGTAGACTCCTTTTTTCAGGCTTTGGGATTATTATATGATTAACCTAATTCTGTGGATCAAGCTGAGAAGACCTTGTTGGCCCCGTCTCAGGGTCAAGAGGCGGCAGAATTGTATTGTCAGAAATTCAGAAAATGGTCTGTGTTGACTAAATGGAATAATGATGCTTTGGCGGCAATTTTCAGGAAGGGTCTTTCTAAATCCGTTAAAGATGTTATGGTGGGGTTTCCCACGCCTTCCGGTCTGAGTGATTCTATGTCTCTGGCCATTCAGATTGACCGGCGCTTGCAGGAGCGCAGAACTGTGCGCGCTGTGGCGTTGCCCTCAGAGCAAATTCCTGAGCCAATGCAGTGTGATAGGATTCTGTCTAGAACGGAACGACAAGGTTTCAGACGTCAGAATGGGTTGTGTTATTATTGTGGTGACGCTTCTCATGTCATTTCTGTCTGCCCTAAGCGGACAAAGAGGATCGCCAGTTCATTTACCATCAGTACTGTACAACCTAAATTTCTGTTATCTGTGTCCTTGATCTGCTCATTGTCATCATTTTCTGTCATGGCGTTTGTGGATTCAGGCGCCGCCTTGAACTTAATGGACTTTGAATTTGCCAGGCGTTGTGGTTTTCCCTTGCAGCCTTTGCAGAACCCTATTCCTTTAAGGGGCATTGATGCTACACCCTTGGCTAAAAATAAGCCCCAATTTTGGACACAGGTGACCATGCGCATGGCGCCAGCCCATCAGGAAGATTGTCGATTTCTGGTGTTGCATAATTTGCATGATGCTATCGAGCTGGGTTTTCTGTGGTTGGAGGTACATAATCCTGTGTTGGATTGGAAGTCCATGTCTGTGACTAGTTGGGGTTGTCAATGGGTTCATAATGATGTTCCTTTGATGTCAATCTCCTCTTCTTCCTCTTCTGAAATTCCAGAGTTTTTGTCTGATTTTCAGGATGTATTCGATGAGTCCAAGTCCAGTTTCCTTCCACCGCACAGGGACTGCGATTGTGCTATTGACTTGATTCAAGGCTGTAAGTTTCCTAAGGGTCGACTTTTCAACCTATCTGTGCCTGAACATACCGCCATGCGGAGCTATATTAAGTAGTCTTTGGAGAAAGGGCATATTCGACCATCTTCTTCACCGTTGGGAGCAGAGTTCTTTTTTGTTGCTAGAAAAGATGGTTCCTTGAGACCCTGTATTGATTATCGCCTCTTGAATAAGATCACGGTCAAGTTTCAATACCCTTTACCTTTGCTTTCCGATTTGTTTGCTAGGATTAAGGGAGCTAGTTGGTTTACGAAGATTGACCTTCGGGGGCATATAATCTTGTTCGTATTAAGCAGGGTGATGAATGGAAAACTGCGTTTAACACGCCCGAAGGCCATTTTGAATACCTTGTGATGCCATTCGGACTCTCTGATGCTCCATCTGTTTTTCAGTCCTTCATGCATGATATCTTCCGGACTTATCTTGATAAATTCTTGATTGTATATTTAAACGATATTTTGATTTTTTCCGATGATTGGGAGTCTCATGTGCAACAGGTCAGGATGGTATTTCAGATCCTTCGTGACAATGCTTTGTTCGTGAAAGGGTCTAAGTGTCTCTTTGGGGTGCAGAAGGTTTCTTTTTTGGGCTTTATTTTTTCTCCCTCGTCTATAGAGATGGATCCGGTTAAGGTTCAGGCCATTCATGATTGGATTCAGCCCACATCCGTGAAGAGCCTTCAGAAATTTTTGGGTTTTGCAAATTTTTATCGCCGTTTTATTGCTAATTTTTCCAGCGTGGTTAAACCCCTGACCGATTTGACGAAGAAAGGCGCTGATGTGGCGAATTGGTCCTCTGCGGCTGTCCCTGCCTTTCAGGAGCTTAAACGTCGATTTACTTCTGCTCCGGTGTTGCGCCAACCGGATGTTTCTCTTCCGTTTCAGGTTGAGGTTGACGCTTCTGAGATTGGGGCAGGGGCCGTTTTATCTCAGGGATCCTGTTGGTTCCTTAATGAAACCGTGTGCCTTCTTTTCCCGTAAGTTTTCGCCTGCTGAGCGCAATTATGATGTCGGCAATCGGGAGTTGTTGGCTATGAAGTGGGCATTTGAGGAGTGGCAACATTGGCTTGAGGGAGCTAAGCACCGTATTCATAAGAATTTTATTTACCTCGAGTCTGCCAAACGGCTGAATCCTAGACAGGCTCGATGGTCCTTGTTTTTTTCCCGTTTTGATTTTGTGGTCTCGTACCTTCCGGGTTCTAAGAATATTAAGGCTGATGCCCTCTCTAGGAGTTTTTTGCCTGATTCTCCTGAGGTCTTAAAACCGGTCGGTATTCTGAAAGAAGGGGTGGTCCTTTCTGCCATTTCCCCTGATTTACGACAGGTTCTTCAGGAATTTCAGGCTGACAAACCTGACCGCTGTCCTGTGGGGAAACTGTTTGTTCCTGACAGATGGACTAGTAGAGTGATTTCTGAGGTTCACTGTTCCATGTTGGCTGGTCATCCTGGCATTTTTGGTACCACAGACTTGGTTGGTAGGTCCTTTTGGTGGCCTTCTTTGTCGCGTGATGTGCGTTCTTTTGTGCAGTCCTGTGGGACTTGTGCGCGGGCCAAGCCTTGTTGCTCCCGTGCTAGTGGGTTGCTTTTGCCATTGCTGGTCCCTGAGAGGCCCTGGACGCATATTTCTATGAATTTTATTTCCGATCTTCCTGTTTCCCAGAGGATGTCGGTTATCTGGGTTGTTTGTTCCCGATTCTCTAAGATGTTTCATTTGGTGCCTTTGCCTAAATTGCCTTCCTCTTCAGATTTGGTTCCGTTGTTTTTTCAGCATGTGGTCCGTTTGCATGGTATTCCGGAGAATATTGTTTCCGACCGAGGTTCCCAGTTTGTTTCTAGGTTTTGGCGGGCCTTTTGTGCTAGGCTGGGCATTGATTTGTCTTTTTCTTCTGCATTTCATCCTCAGACAAATGGCCAGATCGAGCGAACTAATCAGACTTTGGAGACCTATTTGAGATGCTTTGTGTCTGCTGATCAGGATGATTGGGTGGCTTTCTTGCCATTGGCCGAGTTTGCCCTTAATAATCGGGCTAGTTCGGCTACTTTGATTTCGCCTTTCTTTTGTAATTTTGGTTTTCATCCTCGTTTTTCTTCTGGGCAGGTTGAGCCTCCTGACTGTCCTGGTGTGGATTCTGTGGTTGACAGGTTGCAGCAGATTTGGGCTTATGTTGTGGACAATTTGGTGTTGTCTCAGGAGGAGGCTCAACGTTTTGCTAACCGTCGTCGGTGTGTTGGTTCCCGGCTTCGGGTTGGGGATCTGGTCTGGTTGTCTTCCCGTCATGTTCCTATGAAGGTTTCTTCTCCTAAGTTTAAGCCTCGGTTTATTGGTCCTTATAGGATTTCTGAGATTATTAATCCGGTGTCTTTTCGACTGGCGCTTCCGGCCTCTTTTGCTATCCATAATGTCTTCCATAGATCTTTATTGCGGAAATATGTGGAGCCAGTTGTTCCCTCTGTTGATCCTCCGGCCCATGTGTTGGTTGATGGGGAGTTGGAATATGTTGTTGAGAAGATTTTGGATTCCCGTTTTTCGAGGCGGAAGCTTCAGTACCTTGTCAAATGGAAGGGTTATGGCCAGGAGGATAATTCTTGTGTTTTTGCCTCTGATGTCCATGCCGCTGATTTGGTTCGTACCTTTCATCTGGCTCATCCTGATCGGCCTGGGGGCTCTGGTGAGGGTTCGGTGACCCCTCCTCAAGGGGGGGGGTACTGTTGTGAATTCTGCTTTTGGGCTGCCTCCGTTGGTTGTAGGTGGTAATGCAGTTGTCCCTGGGTGGCAGTCTTGGACAGGTGTATCTGCTAATTGCAATTCTGACTGGGGTATTTAGGTTTGCAGGACTCATTAGTCCTTGCCAGTTGTCAATGTTTCTTGGGAAGTGTTGGATCTTGGTCTGGCTTCTCCTGCTTAGCTGCCAATTCAGCAAAGATAAGTGTCTGTTTCTTTTTCTGTGGCACACTTGCTGTGTGCTTATATTCTGTGCTATTCAGTTGTTTTCTCTTGTCCAGCTTAGACTGTGTCAGTGTTTTCTCAGTCTTGTTGGATTCTCGAGAGTCTCAGATATACGCTCCACATCTTTAGTTAGATGGCAGAGTATTTTTTGTATTTTCTGCTGTGGATATTTTTGAAGGATTTTAATACTGACCGCTTAGTATCCTGTCCTATCCTTTCCTATTTTAGCTAGTGTGGCCTCTTTTGCTAAATCCTGTTTCCTGCCTGCGTGTGTCTTTTCCTCTACTACTCACAGTCATTATTTGTGGGGGGCTGCCTATCCTTTGGGGTTCTGCTCTGAGGCAAGGTAGAATTCCTATTTCCATCTATAGGGGAATTTAGTCCTCCGGCTGTGTCGAGGTGTCTAGAATTTGTTAGGCACACCCCACGGCTACTTCTAGTTGCGGTGTTAAGATCAGGGTTTGCGGTCAGTATAGTTACCACCTCTCCAGTGAAAGTTTTCATGCTGCTCCAAGGTCACCTGATCATAACAGCATGCATCATTTTGATGCACAAGACAGGGTGCAGACGACGCTACTTATAGCGTTTTCCCTGCGCCAAATTTCCTGATCTTTACTATTTTGTGACAACGCATGCGTCACAAAACGCTGCGTTGTGTATATGCGTTGTGGGTTGCGTCGATGATGCTGCGCCCAACAACGCAAATGTGAACGTAGCCTTAAAAAGTAAAAAGAAAGTTAAAAAAATTACAAAAATTAAAAAAATATTTATTATATCTATACATTTGTATTTTTATGGGGGGAAAGAAACAAAAGTAGCTTTAGCCTTAGAAAGGTGTTCACACAACCGGAGATCACCTTGTCGTTGGCTGCTGGTCATGCGTGAATTCGCCAAATTATGTGCCAGGTATCTCAATTTTTTCTTAACTAGAGCAGTAATGTTATTTATATTTAATTTCATATTTACATGCTTTAGCACTACAAAGAGAAACTTTGTTTGATGTGTATGAAGATGGTTGCTCTTAGATTACACCCGTGCACACCAGTTTTCTGGTTTTGAAGTGCTAGTCAGTCTTTTGTTATCATTATAGTGAATGGATCCGTGAGGGGTTTCATCTGAATAAAGTCACTTGGAGACTTGGATGGAAACCCCAAAGTACTCAGCGTAGAGCACAGGATAAATGTGATCCAAAATGTTATGTAAAATGTTTCTAACAAAAGCTTCAAATCATTCCACTCATGTCCTTAATCTTACAGAAATATAGGGGGCTCCACGTTACTGGTAGTACAAAGGCTCTGAAAAAGTGAAATGGCTCCTTTCCCCCAAATGAAATTTAGCAAAATTCTGCACTCCCAAATCCAAATTCCCCCTTCCTTCTGAGCTCCACAGTGTGCGTAAGCCACATTTAACTTTAGGGTTGGAAGTTTTCAGTTAATGAGATCCCCATAATCCAGGGCAGACTGTAGGCAGTCGTCTTGCTCTAAGCCAGAGAAGGAAAGACCTGCCCCACAGGCCGCCCTGAAGCACCAACAGTATCTCTCTTTATTAATGTTTCTGATGAGACAGAAAGGTAAAGGGCGTAAATCTACCTCTTTGTTACCATATGGAAGGGTGAAGAGAGGACTAGAATGTGGAAGAAAATTTTACTTTTACTGATAAATTTTTAAATAATGTGATTAAAATCATAATCGCAGTGGCACTGTCTGTTCAAATGGTGAACATATATTTTGGACCACTTTTGGGTATTCTAGGTAAGTATCCCACAGAAGTGGTCCAAATTACGTCCCAATGTATAGTGACAGGAATTTATTCCTATCTTAGTAGGGTTTTGGCCAATGTCCGTTGCTTGGCCATAGAATTAAAGGGACTCTGTCACCTGAATTTGGAGGGAACAATCTTCAGCCATAGGGGCGGGGTTTTCGGGTGTTTGATTCACCCTTTCCAGAAAACCCCGCCCATATGGCTGAAGAGTGTTCCCTCCAAATTCAGGTGACAGAGTCCCTTTAATGGCCTTTAAATCTGGACAATCAGCCCACTGTAATAGATTTGCAGGGTAAGTATATATGATAGTTTATCAGAACCAATGTATTTTATAATTCAACCAGCTAATATGGAATAATGTTATATATAGTTGGTAATCATAAGTGTATTCTGTGATAAATATGCAACCAGTGCCTGATATGATATATAATGTGATCAATAAATTGATGCAGCCAATGTTAAGCACATACTCCATAAATCAACCTCTTAGACCTAAAGAGACTGATATAATTACTTAGAAATCCATGTCTGAATGGCTTTATGGCAGGTCCTAAAATGTTTGCACTGAACAATATAGTTGTACGTTAAGAAAGACAGACACAGAATTAGACTTGAACCATTAGAAAGTATTTGATTCTGCAGCAGCCACTACAAGTTGAATGTAGCGGTTTTGTTCAGGTTTTACAACATCTAGCTGAGGCCAGGGTTAGTAGCAGCTGATAGGGGAG
Organism: Ranitomeya imitator; assembly: GCF_032444005.1. Classification (NCBI taxonomy): domain Eukaryota; kingdom Metazoa; phylum Chordata; class Amphibia; order Anura; family Dendrobatidae; genus Ranitomeya; species Ranitomeya imitator. The sequence goes on along the minus strand of NC_091286.1, from coordinate 447,449,643 downwards.
CCTGGTGTTGAAACCTAACCTGTTGAAAGTAGATCATCAATATTACAGTATATGGCCATTTAAATAAACCCTTTAAGATTTGTTGGGGTTGTGGTCATAAGTTTATGCCTGAGCAAGTTACATACAGTGCCTTGAAAAAATATTCATATCCTATGAACATTACCACATTTTTTCATGGTTCACCCACAAACTTAAATGTATTTTATTGAGATTTTATGTGAGAAACCAACACAAACTAGCAAGTATTTTTGAAGTGTAAAGGAAATGATGCATGGTTTACTAATTATTTTAAGGAGTAATAATTTGAAAATTGGCACGTGTATTTTAGTGATGAGCGAGTATACTTATTGGTCGGGTGGTCTCCAGTATGTTAGTGCTCGGCGATTTAGTTTTTGTTGACTCGGCTGCATGATTTACGGCTGCTAGCCAACCTGAGTACATGTGGGGGTTGCCTGGTTGCTAGGGAATCCCCACATGTATTCAAGCTGTCCAGCAGCCGCAAATCATCCAGCTGAGGGGACGAAAACTAAATCTCCGAGCACTAACAAATACTCGATCACCCGAGCAACGAGTATACTCGCTCATCACTAGTGTATTTATATTCAGCCCCTGTAGTCTGATACCTCTAAAAAAGATCCTAAGTGCTTACAGAAGTCACATAATTAGTATATTGAATCTGCCTTTGTGTAGTATTTTCTCAGTATAAGTACAGTTTTTTGTGTATGCCTCAGAGGTTGTTTGAGATCATTAAGGATCAAACCGCATCGTGAAAATACAGTAATACACAAGACATGTAAGGGATAAAATGGTGGAGTAAAGTAGGGCTAGATAATAAAAAAATAGCCTAAGCTCTGAACATCTCATGGAGCATTATTCAATCCATCATCCAAATGTGGAAGGAGTATGGAACAACTTCAAACCTACCAAGACATCGCAGTCCACCTTAACTGACATCCCAAGCAAGAAGAGCACTAATTTGAGAAGCAGCCAAAAGGCCCATGGTTACTCAGGAGGAGTTGCAGAGATCCACAGTTCAAGTGAAAGAATCTGTCCACAGGACATTTGTCTTTTAATCCACTGATATGGACTTAATAGAACCGTGGCAAGAAAAAGCCATTTTTGAAAGCAAGCCATAAGTAGTCCGATTTGAAGTTTTCAAAAAAGCCATGTATGGGACACAGCTAGCATGCGGAAGGTGGTGTTCTGGTCAAATAAGACCAAAGTAGAACATTTTGGGCAAAATGCTATGTGATGTGGGAAACGAACATTGCACATCACCCTGAAAACACCATTGCCTCCATCAAACGTGGCAGCATCATGCTGTAGGGATGCTTTTCTTCAGCAGGTACAGGGAACCTGGTCAGAGTTGATGGGAAGATGGATGGAGCTAAATACAGGGCAATCCTAGAGGAAAACTTGTTAGAGGCTGCAAAAGGCTTGAAACTGGGGCATAGATTCACCTTCCAGGAGGACAATGACCCTAAACATACTGCCAGAGCTACAATGGAATGGTTTAGAGCAGGGCCGGACTGGCCATCTGACAATTCTGACAAATGCCTGAAGGTCCTGTCTGGTCTCGGGCCATCTTGGATGCTACACCAAAAAAATCCCCAGAAAAAATCACTCGTCAATATTAGGGGTCAATTTGTGCAAGAGTAGTCGATTGGAGGAAATAGCATGAATGAAAGGTAAATTAGCATCCAGAACTGATGTAGGTGAAGTGTAACCACATTGTCCGGCAATGTACTATATAAGTCTGATTTACTAAATTTAAGGGGATTTGATTGGAGATTTTCTAAATTGACATGAGTGATTTTTTTTTCTGGGGATTTTTTTGTAATGGATAACATTAGTATATTTATTCTAGTTGTCTGTGATTGGTGCAATATTTGGTGATTCCTTATTTGATGTCTCGTGTGAGTCCCATATTTATTACATCACACCAAAAGTGTTAAAAGGTCTGGTTAGCCTTGTGGTTTGCTCAGTCTAGCCTCAAGCCCTGATGAAGCCAGGTTGACTGGCGAAACATGTCGGGGTGGTCTAGGAGTTGCCTGTGTACTGGTGTTTTTTATCTATAGTTAGTGGAGGTTTTTTCCTCTTATGGTTTTTTGTTAGATTAGGACTGGCAAGATGTAAGTACCCTTGACGTGGGTTGCCAGCTTAAGTATTGTGGCCATAATATCAACCAATACCTTGCATACATTATGTTTTTGTGCACTTTATATTTTTCAGGGTGCAGTTGGGCCATAGATGGCTGTGTGAACATGCCACATACAGATTTTTTTTTTTTTGCACTGGTGTACCAAGCGGCCAATCACTGATTGTAGGCTGGCTGCCTCATCAGTATTATTGCACCTGTGCAGTTGCCATCTTAACTTGGGTCCGCTGCAATTGGTCAGAGGCCATGTCAGGTAAGCACCTTTATAAATAATCTTTATTTTTATATAGCGCTAACATATTCCGCAGCGCTGTGCACACATTATCATCGCTGTCCTCGATGGGGCTCACAATCTAAATTCCCTATCAGTATGTCTTTGGAATGTGGGAGGAAACCGGAGTACCTGGAGGAAACCCACGCAAACATGGAGAGAACATACAAACTCTTTGCAGATTTTGTCCTTGTTGGGGTTTGAACCCAGGACTCCAAGGCTGCAGTGCTAACCACTGCGCTACCTTTGCCTGTGTACTGGTGTTTTTTTGTCTATAGTTAGTGAAGGTTTTTTCCTCAAGGTATTTTGTTATCACTTTTGCCACTTTTGTTCATTCCGCTTCAAAATCAAAATCTGCTTCTGATCAAAAATTATGTGCCCAAAAATGCTACCAATAAAGTCAACTCATTCCGCAAAAACACAAGCCCTGACATTACTCTGTTGGCAGAAATATTGGAAAATTATAGCTCTCAAAATATGGCGATGCAAAAACTTTTTTTGTTAAAAAAAAGTGTCTTTTAGTGTGCAGCAGCAGCAAATTAAAAATAGCAACTATATAAATCTATCGCTGTAATCGCACCAACCTGAAGAATAAAGTAATCTAATCACTTTTAACAACACGAGATACGGTGTAAAAAATAAATAAAACCAATTCTTCACCTGCTGTTTTGTTCATTCTGCCTCCCAAAGATAGCAGTAAGGCTTGGCTCGAATTTTTCCTGCATTTCCATGTAAATCTCTGAAATACGTGTTTCAGACGAAAACCTGGACAGAAGATTCCCTATTATGAGGCAGATGGAGGTATTGTGGATGCCATCTGATATGTGATCCGGTGGTGTCCGTCGTCTTAGGCGTTCACAAAAGCGCTGTCTGACACAGTTTTGTGCACTTCTAAAAAGGACAGTGCTGAGCAGAAGCCAGACGGAGTCCAGAATAAATCTGCTGCCTCATTATAGTGAATGGATCCCTCAGGGGTTTAATCTGATTCACCTCATTCAGAGATTTAGATGGAAACCCCAATGTGAGTGCTCAACGTAGAGCGCAGGATAAATGTGAACCGAAATGTTATGTAAAATGTTCCCCAGTGGTGTAACTTGAAACTCATGGGCCCCGATGTGAAAGCACCAACGGGGCCCCCAAATATTTTAAATCTTTAATAGCAAGTCTTTTTCTATGGGTCAAAGGGACTTTTAGGGCCCCCCAGGCTCCGGGGCCCGGGTGCATTTGCAACCCCCGCACCTGTTCTAGTTACACCCTTGATATTTCCAATAAGAGCTTCAACTCAATCCACAAAATAGCAAGTCCCCACTCAGGTCTGTCATTAATCAGTGGAAATATAGGGGGCTTCCACATTACAGTTGTACGAAGATTCTGGAAAAGCAAAATGGCTCTTTGCCCCCCCCCCCCCCAAAGAAATCCATCTAATTCTGCTGTCCAAATTCCTAATGCAACCTTCCTTTCGGAGCCTCACAGTGTGCCTAAACTGCAGTTCGCATTTCTGTAGCGATGAGAGCCTGTTTAATTTACATGGTGAGTATCTCCAGAAGCCCAAACTGGGCATAATGTACTGGGCACTACAATGTATTAGTGACTACAACGGCAATTTTCACTCAGCAACATCTATTGCGGCTTGTTTCTGGAAAATACCCATGGAGTCAAATCATCACTACACCTGTAGATAAATTCCCAGAGGGGCACAATTTCCAGAATGGGGTCATTCGAGTGGGGATTCTTCTCTTCTGGCACTTGGGGGTTCTGTATATGGAGTCTGCAAACTATTCTACAACATTTTGTTCACCAAGAGTCAAGTGTGACAAATTTTGGTGCCATTTTACCCATTTCATAATGTGAAAATGTAAAATCTTGGATTAAACAAATTTTTTGTCGTAAAAATGTAATTATTTTTTCTTCACTGCCCAATGGTATAAAATTCTGTGACACACCCATGGTGTCAATATGGTCCTGCACCCTTAGATTAATTGAGAGTAGTAGTAGTAGAATGTAAAATGGGGTCACTTATGGATAAGGGGGTTCTGCTTTTTCTGGCACCTCAGGGGCTCTACCAATGTGACATGGCACCTGCAAACCAAAACAACAAAATATGTTCAATAATATGAGGCTTCTTGCCTTCTGAGCTTTCCACTGTGCATGAAAAGTATTTCCCAGTTACATGTAGGGTATTGGCACAATCAGGAGAAATTGCACAACAAACTGAGGTCCTTTTTTTTTTTTTTTTCCAATTAGCCCTTACAAAAATTAACAACTTGGGGCTGAAACAACATTTTAGTGGTAATAATGTAATTATTCTTTCTTCATCGACCAATAGTATAAAATTATGCGAGGCAAATGTGGTGTCAACATGCTCACTATTTAGGCCCATCAGCGGCTCTGCAAACGCAACAAGACATTCGCTATCTATTCCAGCAAATTTTGCGCTCCATAAGTCAAATGGTGCCCCTTCCCATATGGTTCATTTTCTCCTGTCACCCTTGAGAAAATGAAAAATTTGAGGCTAAATGTAAATATTTTGTGGGAAAATGTGTTTTTTTTTTTTTGTTTTTTTTATGGCTCATCATTATAAAACTCTGAAGCACCCGCAGGTTCAAGGTGCTCACCATGTAGCTAGATAAGTTCCTTAACCCCTTAGTGACGGGGCCAATTTTTTAAAATCTGACATGTCACTTTATGTAGTAAGAACTCTGGAATGCTTCACTAAATCCCGTTTATTTTTTAAATTGTTTTTTTTTTTATAATGGTAATTTTAAGTTCATGTGTTTTTCATTTATTTATAAAAATATCAAAAATTTGACAAAAATAAAAATTGCAATTTTCAAACTTTGAATGATTATCCCTTTAACCCCTTAAGCCCCGAGGGTGGTTTGCACGTTACTGACCGGGCCAATTTTTACAATTCTGACCACTGTCCCTTTATGAGGTGTTGACTCTGGAACGCTTAAACGGATCTTGGCGATTCTGACATTGTTTTCTCGTGATATATTGTACTTCATGATAGTGGTAAAATTTATTCGATATAACGTGCGTTTATTTGTGAAAAAACGGAAATTTGGTGAAAATGTTGAAAATTTTGCAATTTTCCAACTTTGAATTTTTATGCCCTTAAATCAGAGATATGTCACACAAAATAATAATTAACATTTCCCACATGTCTACTTTAAATCAGCACAATTTTGGAACCAACATTTTTTTTTGTTAGGGAGTTATAAGGGTTAAAAGTTGACCAGCAATTTCTCATTTTTACAACACCAATATTTTTTTAGGGACCACATCACATTTGAAGTCATTTTGAGGGGTCTATATGATAGAAAATAACCAAGTGTGACACCATTCTAAAAACTGCACCCCTCAAGGTGCTCAAAACCACATTCAAGAAGTTTATTAACCCTTCAGGTGTTTTACAGGAATTTTTGGAATGCTTAAATAAAAATGAACATTAAACTTTTTTTCACAAAATATTTACTTCAGCTCCAATTTGTTTTATTTTACCAAGGGTAACAGGAGAAAATGGACCCCAAAAGTTGTTGTACAATTTGTCCTGAGTACGCTGATACCCCATATGTGGGGGTAAACCACTGTTTGGGCGCATGGCAGAGCTCAGAAGGGAAGGAGCGCCATTTGACTTTTCAATGCAAAATTGACTGGAATTGAGATGGGACGCCATGTTGCATTTGGAGAGCCCCTGATGTGCCTAAACATTGAAACCCCCCACAAGTGACACCATTTTGGAAAGTAGACCCCCTAAGGAACTTATCTAGATGTGTGGTGAGCACTTTGACCTACCAAGTGCTTCACAGAAGTTTATAATGCAGACCGTAAAAATAAAAAATCATATTTTTTCACAAAAATGATCTTTCGCCCCCAATTTTTTATTTTCCCAAGTGTAAGAGAAGAAAATAGACCACAAAAGTTGTTGTTCAATTTGTCCTGAGTACGCCGATACCCCATATGTGGGGGTAAACCACTGTTTGGGCGCATAGCAGAGCTCGGAAGGGAAGGAGCGCCATTTGACTTTTCAATGCAAAATTGACTGGAATTAAGATGGGACGCCATGTTGCGTTTGGAGAGCCCCTGATGTGCCTAAACATTGAAACCCCCCACAAGTGACACCATTTTGGAAAGTAACATAGTAACATAGTTAGTAAGGCTGAAAAAAGACATTTGTCCATCCAGTTCAGCCTATATTCCATCATAATAAATCCCCAGATCTACGTCCTTCTACAGAGCCTAATAATTGTATGATACAATATTGTTCTGCTCCAGGAAGACATCCAGGCCTCTCTTGAACCCCTCGACTGAGTTCGCCATCACCACCTCCTCAGGCAAGCAATTCCAGATTCTCACTGCCCTAACAGTAAAGAATCCTCTTCTATGTTGGTGGAAAAACCTTCTCTCCTCCAGACGCAAAGAATGCCCCCTTGTGCCCGTCACCTTCCTTGGTATAAACAGATCATCAGCGAGATATTTGTATTGTCCCCTTATATACTTATACATGGTTATTAGATCGCCCCTCAGTCATCTTTTTTCTAGACTAAATAATCCTAATTTCGCTAATCTATCTGGGTATTGTAGTTCTCCCATCCCCTTTATTAATTTTGTTGCCCTCCTTTGTACTTTCTAGTTCCATTATATCCTTCCTGAGCACCGGTGCCCAAAACTGGACACAGTACTCCATGTGCGGTCTAACTAGGGATTTGTACAGAGGCAGTATAATGCTCTCATCATGTGTATCCAGACCTCTTTTAATGCACCCCATGATCCTGACATTCCCTTCTTGTGATAAAGCCTACGCGAAACGCGCGTCAGGGGGGTTTACACTCGCATCCCGGCACTTTACTGCCTTCCAGCATGGGTAAGGAATTTTATATTTAACTTTGTTATCTTGTACTTTTGTTTCCCCACATGAAGTTTATGTCACTATGACAATACTTGGGGTATGCACGCTCATTTAAAGGTTGGATATTGCCTCATACTTATGTCAGGCATATTAGCACTGCAAGAGTCTGGATCAGTTATGTAGCGTTAGATCATTACCATGTCTGGGGTACATTTGGACATAATTATCGTGCCAGGGATGCAGCAGTTTCCTTACTAGGGTTTTTGTCTTTTTCTTTTTGTTACAATTTTGCTATTTATATGTAATTTTTGATATTTGTAATAAAGCATACTAATTTTAATACTTTATGTATGGACCTCCGTTTTTCTAAAGTGTTATAAGTATTAGGAGTATACATTTAATATCTGGTTACCTCATGGGTATGTATAACAGGCCAATTAGGCATTACCCTTCAACATATGGGACCCATGTTTTCCTTGTGAGTTTGAGTTTACCCCATGATCCTGTTTGCCTTGGCAGCTGCTGCCTGGCACTGGCTGCTCCAGGTAAGTTTATCATTAACTAGGATCCCCAAGTCCTTCTCCCTGTCAGATTTACCCAGTGGTTTCCCGTTCAGTGTGTAATGGTGATATTGATTCTTTCTTCCCATGTGTATAACCTTACATTTATCATTGTTAAACCTCATCTGCCACCTTTCAGCCCAAGTTTCCAACTTATCCAGATCCATCTGTAGCAGAATACTATCTTCTCTTGTATTAACTGCTTTACATAGTTTTGTATCATCTGCAAATATCGATATTTTACTGTGTAAACCTTCTACCAGATCATTAATGAATATGTTGAAGACAACAGGTCCCAATATCGACCCCTGCGGTACCCCACTGGTCACAGCGACCCAGTTAGAGACTATACTATTTATAACCACCCTCTGCTTTCTATCACTAAGCCAGTTACTAACCCATTTGCACACATTTTCCCCCAGACCAAGCATTCTCATTTTGTGTACCAACCTCTTGTGCGGCACGGTATCAAACGCTTTGGAAAAATCGAGATATACCACGTCCAATGACTCACCATGGTCCAGCCTATAGCTTACCTCTTCATAAAAACTGATTACATTGGTTTGACAGGAGCGATTTCTCATAAACCCATGCTGATATGGAGTTAATCAGTTATTCTCATTGAGATAATCCAGAATAACATCCCTCAGAAACCCTTCAAATATTTTACCAACAATAAAGGTTAGACTTGCTGGCCTATAATTTCCAGGTTCACTTTTAGAGCCCTTTTTGAATATTGGCACCACATTTGCTATGCGCCAGTCCTGCGGAACAGACCCCGTCGCTATAGAGTCCCTAAAAATAAGAAATAATGGTTTATCTATTACATTACTTAGTTCTCTTAGTACTCGTAGTAAGACCCCTTAAGGAACTTATCTAGATGTGTGGTGAGCACTTTGACCCAACAAGTGCTTCACAGAAGTTTATAATGCATAGCCGTAAAAATAAACATATTTTTTCACAAAAATGATCTTTTCGCCCCCAGTTTTTTATTTTCCCAAGTGTAAGAGAAGAAAATAGACCACAAAAGTTGTTGTTCAATTTGTCCTGAGTATGCCGATACCCCATATGTGGGGGTAAACCATTGTTTGGGCGCATAGCAGAGCTCGGGAGGGAAGGAGCGCCATTTGACTTTTCAATGCAAAATTGACTGGAATTAAGATGGGACGCCATGTCACGTTTGGAGAGCCCTTGATGTGCCTAAACATTAAAAACCCCCACAAGCGACACCATTTTGGAAAGTAGACCCCCTAAGGAACTTATCTAGATGTGTTTTGAGAGATTTGAACCAAGTGTTTCACTACAGTTTATAACGCAGAGCCGTGAAAATAAGAATTCTTTTTTTTTTTTCACAAAAATGATTTTTTAGCCCCCAGTTTTGTATTTTCACAAGGGTAACAGGATAAATTGGACCCCAAAAGTTGTTGTCCAATTTGTCCTGAGTACGCTGATACTCCATATGTGGGGGGAAACCACTGTTTGGCCGCATGGCAGAGCTCGGAAGGGAAGGAGCGCCATTTGGAATGCAGACTTAGATGGATTGGTCTGCAGGCGTCACGTTGCATTTGCAGAGCCCCTGATGTACCCAAACAGTAGAAACCCCCCACAAGTGACCCCATATTGGAAACTAGACCTCCCAAGCAACTTATCTAGATGTGCTGTGAGAACTTTGAACCCCCAAGTGTTTCACTACAGTTTACAACGCAGAGCTGTGAAAATAAAAAATCCTTTTTTTTCCCACAAAAATGATTTTTAGCCCCCCAAATTTTTATTTTCCCAAGGGTAATGAGAACTTGGACCCCAAAAGTTGTTGTCCAATTTGTCCCGAGTACGCTGATACCCCATATGTTGGAGTAAACCCCTGTTTGGGCACACGGGAGAGCTCGGAAGGGAAGTAGCACTGTTTTACTTTTTCAACGCAGAATTGGCTGGAATTGAGATCGGACGCCATGTCGCGTTTGGAGAGCCCCTGATGTGCCTAAACAATGGAAACCCCCAATTCTAACTGAAACCCTAATCCAAACACACCCCTAACCCTAATCCCAACAGTAACCCTAACCACACCCCTAACCCTGACACACCCCTAACTCTTATCCAAACCCTAATTCCAACCGTAAATGTAATCCAAACCCTAACTTTAGCCCCAACCCTAACCCTAACTTTAGCCCCAACCCTAACGTTAGCCCCAACCCTAACTTTAGCTCCAACCCTAACCCTAACTTTAGCCCTAACCCTAACTTTAGCCCCAAGCCTAACCCTAACTTTAGCCCTAACCCTGACTTTAGCTCCAACCCTAGCCCCAACCCTAACCCTAGCCCTAACGGGAAAATGGAAATAAATGCATTTTTTTTTATTTTATTATTTTTCCCTAACTAAGGGGGTAATAAAGGGGGGTTTGATTTACTTCTATAGCGTTTTTATAGTGGATTTTTATGATTGGCAGCTGTCACACACTAAAAGACGCTTTTTATAGCAAAAAAGTTTTTGCGTCTCCACATTTTGAGACCTATAATTTTTCCATATTTTGGTCCACAGAGTCATGTGAGGTCTTGTTTTTTTTGCGGGAAAAGTTGACGTTTTTATTGGTAACATTTTCTGACACGTGACCGTTTTTGATCGCTTTTTATTCCGATTTTTGTGAGGCAGAATGACCAAAAACCAGCTATTCATGATTTTCTTTTGGGGGAGGCGTTTATACCGTTCCGCATTTGGTAAAATGGATAAAGCAGTTTTATTCTTCGGGTCAGTACGATTACAGCAATATCTCATTTATATCATTTTGATATGTTTTGGCGCTTTTATATGATATAAACTATTTTATAGAAAAAATAATTATTTGGCATCGCTTTATTCTCAGGACTATAACTTTTTTATTTTTTTGCTGATGATGCTGTATGGCGGCTCATTTTTTGCGGGACAAGATGACATTTTCAGTGGTACCATGGTTATTTATATCAGTCTTTTTGATCGCGTGTTATTCCACTTTTTGTTCGGCGGTATGATAATAAAGCGTTTTTTGCCTCTTTTTTTTTTTTCCTACGGTGTTTACTAAAGGGGTTAACTAGTGGGACAGTTTTATAGGTGGGGTCATTACGGACGCGGCAATACTAAATATGTGTACTTTTATTGTTTTTTTTTTTTATTTAGATATAGAAATGTATTTATGGGAATAATTTTTTTTTTCTTAAGGAATTTTTTTTTCTATTTTTTTTTTTTTTTACACGTGTGGAAATTTTTTTTTTTACTTTGTCCCAGGGGGGAGATCACAGGCACTTGGTAAGCCATTTTGGATCCGGGCCTTGCTGCAGGGAGGAAGGTAAGAGACCCTCGCAGCAACGCGATCACATCGCGTTGTTGCGGGGGTCTCAGGGAAGCCCGCAGGGAGCCCCCTCCCTGCGCGATGCTTCCCTGCACTACCGGCACACCGCGATCATGTTTGATCGCGGTGTACCGGGGGTTAATGTGTTGGGAGCGGTCCGTGACCGCTCCTGGCACATAGTGCCGGATATCAGCTACGATAGGCAGCTGACACTCGGCTGTGCTCCCCCCGTGAGCGCGGCCGATCGCATATGACGTACTATCCCGTCACTGGGAATTAAGCCCCAGGGCACCTTGACGGGATAGTACGTCATATGGGATTAAGGGGTTAATCCAGATAGCCATAGCACACAAAAACATTAATAAATAACATTTCCCTTATGTCTGCTTTGCATCAGCACCAATTGTAAAATGTTGCTTTATTTTTATAGCATTTTAGGTTTAAAAATGAAGCAGTAATTTTTTCTTTTTTTTTTTTAAGGAAATTTACAAAACTTATTTTTTTATGGTCCTGTTCAATTTCGAAGTGACTTTGTGAGTGCTATATATTGGAAACTCCCAAAAGTGACACCATTTTGGAAACCGACCCCTTTCACATACTCCAAATTGATTTCAGGTAGTTCATTAACCCTTCAGGTGCTTTTCAGAAATTAATGCAAAGTGGCATAACAGGAATGAAAAAATTTAATTTTACCACCTAAATTTTGATAACTTTTGAACAGGCTGCTAAAGCTGGCAGACTCTAAGGCCGTTATTTGGCCGTCAACTGCCATGTCAAAAATCACGATCACACAATCAAGATCTCTGGGTGCCAATGGGGATAAAGAAGAAGCCCCTACACTCTGTTAACCATCTAGATGCCGTAGTCACTATTGACAGCAACATTTAAGGGGTTATATTGCCACAGTGCCAACACTGATCGTGCCTGATGCAGCAAGTTATCAGCTATAGTGTACAGATGACAGCGATAGGATTGTCCCCCATTGGGGCAAGCTAGTCTCTTATAGCACAGGTCAGTAAAACACATTGGTGGTCACTAAGGGGTTAAGGAGAATAGTTTCCAAGATGGAGTCACTTGTGGGGGGTTTCTACTGTTTAGGCATATGAGGGCACTGTAAACATGACAGTGTCTGCTATCTATTCTAGCTAATTTTGTGTTACAAAAGTCAAATGGTGCCAAACAATGGTTTTCCACCACATTTTGCATATCTGCGTACTCAAGAGAAATTGCACAGCAAATTGTATGGTAAATCTTCTGTTACATTTGGGAAAATGCAACCCTGTGAAACACCTAAAGGGTTAATAAACTTCTTGAATGTGATTTTAAGCTCTTTGTAGAATGCATATTTTAGAATGGTGTCACTTTTGGGCATTTTCAGTCATATAGGCCCCCAAAGTCACTTCAAATGGCATGTGGTCCCTAAAAAAATTTGTTTTTGGAATTTTTGGTGGACAAGTTAGAAATTGCTGATCTAATTTTATGGTTGGTATGAGCGCAGGACCTGTGATGACTGTTACGTCATGGAAGGTCCTTCTCACATAGCATTCTTGGCACCGGAACCTGTCGCTTGCACTGCCGAGGAAAGCGCTACGACGGAGGGTGAGAATAAGCTTTTTTTCATTGCGCAGCCCACGCAGTACATTGCGCAGCCTACGTAGTACATTGCGCAGCTCACGTAGTACATTGCGCAGCCCACGTAGTACATTGCGCAGCCCATGTAGTACATTGCGCAGCCCACGTAGTATATTGCGTAGCCCACGTAGTATATTGCGCAGCCCACTTTGTACATTGCGCAGCCCACGTTGTACATTAAGCAGCCCACGTAGTATATTGCCCAGCCCACGTAATATATTGCACAGCCCACGCAGTCTATAGCAATGTGGGCACCATATCCCTGTTAAAAAAAAGAATTAAAATAAAAAATAGTGATATACTCACCCTCCGTTGGCCCCGGATCGAAGCGGTTACCGACGCTCGTTGCGCGCTCCGGTCTCGCGAGACCGCTACGTCATCATCTCGTGAGATCGCAGCATGGACCGGTTACCGGAACATCGCGAGCGGGAAAGGCCTGTTGTCGATCCGAGGGGCCGACGGACGGTGATTACATAACGATTTTTTTTTAATTATTATTTTTAACATTAGATCTTTTTACTATTGATGCTGCATAGGCCACATCAATAGTAAAAAGTTGGTCACACAGGGTTAATAGCAGCGTTAATGGAGTGCGTTACACTACGATCAGCGCTGCCATTAACCCTGTGTGAGCGCTGACCGGAGGGGAGTATGCGGGCGCCGGGCACCAACTGCGTGGAGGAAGGAGCGGCCATTTTCTTCCAGACTGTGCTCGTCGCTGATTGGTCGTGGCTGATTTGCCGTGACCAACAGCGACTTGGATTCCATGACAGACAGAGGCCGCTGATACAGAACCTCCCAGCACCAATAATATGTTATGCAGTATATCTAATATATAATTGCCTAGAATACTACTTCCTGCAATTTGTGCCAACTTCCTGTCCGGAGCTAATGTCCGGAGATAATGTCCGGAGCAAAATGTCCGGAGATAAGTGACGTCAACAGTGTCCAGTGTCTGATTGGTTGCCACCTGCTGCGAGCGACCAATCAGAAACGTGCCGTACTGTGACACACTCCGCCCGCCATTTTGGTGTGATTTTTTTAATTTTTACCTCACAGCAAGTTTCTACTGCGTGGAGGCGGGCCCAGTGACGTTGCTCTTCAAGCTCCTGCCGAATTTCGTCAAAAAAATGATAATACCATTTATTAAAACTATATATATTTAGTTGTGAAGTGGTTCAGTGACATTTTCACACCAATTTTGAACTTTTGTTTGGTGTTTTCTCCATATACTGCCTATTATTCACTGACTGTTATACTGAGAGACTGCCGTTTATTAACCTCTTCTTTGCCACATTGGGTATATTGCTCTATTATTTGCCACATAAGGACATTGTCCATTATTGACCAGCAATTTCTCTGCAATATAAACTGCCTATTTATTAATATCTGCATTCCTGCAAAGAACTATTGCCTATTATTAACTGGGTATTTTCCTACTACCTGACATTGTTCTTAAGCAAAGAACCGTTGTTGTGGCATTTGCCACAACACGCAAAGTTGTCGTCTGATGTCTTTCATCCCTCCCCTCATAAGCATGTTCATGGATCCTGTGTAACTGTACCTTAAATAACAAGAATTGTCAAGAGCTGGTGAGTGCAGCCATTTTTTGTTCTTTCTTACTATTATTTATTAATTGTATTATTTTTACATTTGAATAAATAAAGTATATATGGATTCTAGACTCCCGATTCTTTAGAATCGGGCTGCCATCTAGTGTATATATAATAGTTTCCATGTGAAATGCATCAGTCCACAGGCTGCGCCCCTGGACAAGATATTCTCTTTCTGACCTCCCCCACCTTTGTAATTCCCACAGTAAATATTGGCAGGCTCCAGCCCCTGCGGCTATTGTAATGTATGTCTGGCCTGCTGTTTTCCTATTGGCCTGCCCTGTGTATCTGTGTTATATATTCTGTGTGCTGTGAATAAAGGGTGTTCTTTAGACTGGAAATACGTGGAGAAGCATTCAGCTTTTATATGCTCTCATGTAATCAAGAAATTCCTGCCAGCGTCCTTCATTCAGAATCAAGCAAAAGCAGAGTGGACCTCCTGAAACACAGGGGGTGCTGAAAGAGGTACTACAGCACAATAGACCCCGTTACAGCCGCGACCAATGACAGACAGAAGGACAGACAGACAGAAAGACGGAAGTGACCCTTAGACAATTATATTGTAGATATACCAAAAAAATAATTTTTGCTTTACAGGATATTTGCTTTTAAAGGTTGGTCATTTCAGCGTAATATGCTTCTGTTTGCTGTCCATGTTAACATTATGTTTCACACTGGACAATGTTATTCAATAGAGCTGTTCAGATGAAAACAAAAAATGACAGATGAAATTTGTATGGAGAAGTGCAAGATTTTAACATAAAGATTGGACATTGAGGAGCTGTCAGTTTGTCTGGGAGAGTAGAAATTGAATTAAACTGTCACAAAGCATTATACTGCCATGCTGATGTAAAGAGACCGCAGACAGTAGCCATGGTCAAGCTGCACCCTGGCACTTTACAGGAAAATCATGTCCTAGTGTGGGGTGCATCACATTCACCTGTAAACCGTAGGCCTCTGCATTCTCTAGGTCTCCCTCCTCAGGAAACGCTGCACATAACTCAGGGAACACACAGTTCATTGTAACAAGCAAACATTTATTGGGCACTTCAAGTTCCTCAGACTGTAACACGCAGTTTCGGGCACAACACTTCTTATTCCTTGTTTCATTAGTACAGTACGTCTCCAGCATCGCTCTCTGTTCTTCCTGGACTATCCTCATGTTATCTGGTTTTTCCAGGGATTTCCTGTCCAGTCTCGCAGTGCAACAGGAATCGGTTTCTTTCCGTTTAACGCAGTTTCATATCCACTTCAACTGTACACAAGAGGATTTAGACAGAGTTTGTAGTATCTGTACCGAGCCCTAGGCTCCAGATGTTGCAGGAATGTCCGCGAGAGATTCCTGTAAGGCCTCCCACTGCCTTGAACAATGTCTGCCCACTATACTGTACTTCCCTATCATACTATCAGGAAGTAGTCCTCTTTTACTAGGGCTTTCCCCTCCCACTATGGGCCAGTCCCAAGATTTAACTATGTCTGTCCCTACGGTATATAGCTGGGTAGATCGCCACCACAATTACATTTAGATATATATTACAGTGGGTACGGAAAGTATTCAGACCCCTTTAAAATTTTCACTTTGTTTCATTGCAGATCCTCTCCAGTTCCGTCAAGTTGGATGGTGAACATTGGTGGACAGCCTTTTTCAGGTCTCTCCAGAGATGCTCAATTGGGTTTAGGTCAGGACTCTGGCTGCGCCAGTCAAGAGTTGTTCTGAAGCCACTCCTTTGTTATTTTAGCTGTGTGCTTAAAGTCATTGTCTTGTTGGAAGGTGAACCTTCAGCCAAGTCTGAGGTCCAGAGCACTCTGGAAGAAGTTTTAATCCAGGATATCTCTGTACTTGGCTGCATTCATGTTTCCTTCAATGACAACCAGTTGTCCTGTCCCTGCAGCTGAAAAACACCCCATAGCATGATGCTGCCACCACCATGTTTAACTGTTGGGATTGTATTGGGCAGGTGATGAGCAGGCCCTGGTTTTCTCCACACCTACCGCTTAGAATTATCACTAAGAAGGTCTATCTTCGTCTCGTCAGACCAGAGAATCTTATTTCTCATAGTCTGGGAGTACTTCATGTGTTTTTTAGCAAACTCTATGTGGGATTTCATATGTCTTGCACTGAGGAGAGGCTTCCATCGGGCCACTCTGCCATAAAGGACTGACTGGTGGAGGGCTACAGTGATAACCTGGGTTACTCAACTTGGGATGGTGTTTGGTGAGAAACGGTCAAACGATAAGGACACACACGATATTAAGGACTTGAAACTGAAAATCAGGGATCTCTTTAAAAAGAGGACAAAAATTTGGTGGAATAAGGCGGCCTTAGAGCATTATTTACAAAAGGACATTGTTCCTAGAGGCCTGCGAGTCCAAATATTTCCCACATTGGGTGTGGAGGATTCTTCCTTCACGACCAGGTGGGAGGAAACCCTCACCAAGTGCTCAAGGACTTTACTGGAGCTATTGGTGGGAGCTGACAAGAGATCCCTTGAAAGCCTTGAGAAAGAGATCGAGAGTGCACGGGAACTGATCCAAGGCGCTATCACCGATGAGGAGTGCAAGAAATTTGACCTATCCTTAGAAGAGGAGCTTTCTAAGTGGGAACAGGAGATACAGAACAATAAAACTAAAAAATATCTACGCGATCTTGAAGATTATCAGCAGAATCGTGTCTATCGGTGGCATCAGAAGCACCCTAAAAAACACCCTAGGTCACATTCCTTCTCCAGTCTGTCTACCACCTCTGAGGGGGCATGTGGAGATCATTTTTAGACAAAGCAGGCAGATCGGGAGTGGGATCTCGCCCTCCGTATCCGCCTACACCGATCATCAAAAAGAAAAAGCACTCTTACAACATGAGAGACAAGAAGGCCAGGAGGTATTAAAGGTAATTAACCTATCACAGCACTCCCTTAGTACTTCACAACTAGACGTACTCTCTAGAGGCCTTTCTTTTTCACCGGTGGAGGGTCCTGATAGGTTCACTCTGATTAAGGATTTACAACTCTTCGCCCGCAAATTGATATTTAAAAAGTATTTTGCCTCTAAATCTGATCCCTCTTTGTCCCCAATTGATTTGCAGGTCTTGAGTGACCTGGAATCCTTGGAGGCGGAGAGTGATCGTTCTGACTCCTCTTTGGTCGCATTTATATCGACGGTCGCGTACCTTCCCGCCCTTGTCCGCCTGCCCCTCAGTGGAAATATTTGTCAAATTGGTTGGGAAAGAAATTGAGAGACTGAATACTGATTTTGATCATGACAATCTCACCCCCCCCCCACTGAGAAAGGCAGTCAAAGAACTGAGAAACATGAAAGATGTGGTCATTAGGCAGGCGGACAAGGGCGGCAACGTCGTGATCTGGCCAACGCCCCTTTATGAGGCTGAGGCTTTTCGTCAGCTTCAGAGACCTGAGCATTATAGAAAGCTTGACACCATACCCTTATCCATCTTTCAACAAAGACTCAAGTCCCTTTTGGACGAGGGTGTGGAATGCTCAGCTATTACTGGGAGGATGAGAGATGCCCTTTTTCCTGACTTCCCTGTTGTCCCGACGTTTTATTTACTGCCTAAGGTTCACAAGGACCCCTCATGCCCACCGGGCAGACCCATTGTCTCGGGTATGGAGGGTCTTTGTGAGCCTTCGTGCCGATTTATCGACTTTTATTTCCAGAAGTGCGTGGAGACCCTTCCGTCTTTTGTGAAGGATACTACCGACGTTTTGAGAAGGTTGGATGGCCTTGCTCTTGAGGATGACATGTGGCTGGTCACTTGCGACGTGGAGTCTCTGTATACGTCGATAGGCCATAGCCACGGGATGCGGGCTGCCAAATTTTTCTTGGACATGACCAATCTTGGACCGGAGCTTATCAACTTTATTTTGGAGTTATTGGGATTTGTATTAACCCATAATTTTTTTGTGTTCAAGGACCGCCCCTTCCTACAGCTCCAGGGCACCGCTATGGGGGCGTCTTGTGCGCCCTAGTATGCGAACTTGTTCCTGGGGCTGTGGGAGAGGGATGTGGTCCTTGACACACCCGGTCACAGCTCCGTTGTCTCGTGGCTACGCTATATCGACGATATTTTCTTTATTTGGCAGGGCTCCACGTCGCAACTTGAAACTTTTTTGAATTGTCTTAACACCAATTCATTCAATATCAGGTTGACCTGGAAGTATAGCCAGAGTTTCATTGATTTTCTTGATCTTGCTATCTCCAGGTTACCGGACGGGACTTTAGCCACTAAACATACCAAAAGAACTGGCGCACAGCTATAAACTATACACATAAAAGGGGGGTGCAAGTAGCAGCATAGTAAATGACAAAAAGGGAGAAGAAAGACGCTGCTACAAAAATTGCACACCACCCGGTATATGAACATGCAAAAAAACACTTTATTGGCATAGACAATAAAAACAATTAAAAACATAGAACCACTGTAAACCACCTGGACATAAATACATGTGTATATACATACAATAATTATACAGCCTATCAATATGTCCATAGGGAATATACACCCTTTATGGACATGTATGCTGGTAAACACCTACCTAATGGCTCATGAGGACTCTGAATACAAGCCTATTATAAAAGGGATATATATCCCGCAGAACCCACAGGCAAGTGTGCCAAATAATGACCACCCACCTGCCCATATGAAGGGAAAAAAAAAAAAAGAGCCTAAGCAGTGAGGGCAAGATATCCCCAACCCAAACCTGTACCAACCTATGTCCGATAAGCTGAGGTGTCCAGGGGGAGAGACAGTGGACCCTAACCCCACGCGTATCGCCTCCTTAATGAGGCTTCGTCAGGGGAAGTATGCAGTAGCCAAATAAACCAGTGTTTATATGTCCCAGATAATTGTTTTAAGCTCTCACTGGTGTGTCCGGAGTCCTACCATAGGAGCGTGATAAACATCCACGCCCCTCACCCGGAAGCGACGCCCATCCAAGTGTCATAAGACCAGGGCTGCATAGCACCTGCGCACATAGTCAGATAGCTCGTGCGCGTGCGCAAATCTGACCCCAGGACACTACGCAGGAGCCGCACCACATCCTCCAAGGGCGCATGCGCCCCTACCAAAACACTTGTGTCTCCAAGAGACAGTGCGCATACACAGATCAATCATCATGATCACCCAGGGCGCACACTATACCACATCTGACAAGAGCACAATACGCCCCCTCAGGACTAAAAAGTGGTCACCACCAAACTATGACCGCACAAATATATGCTATAATACTAGAGGCCACGTACATAAGGAGAGCAGCCTGAACCAGCGCGCGTCCGCAACTGGACTACAGGAGCACAACGATATCAAACACAATATAGAAAACCATCTTTCTGCGCATGTCCGGGAAATAATCCCGGACAGCCACAGTTCGGGGGTTGAAGCAAACTGTGTACACATAGAGCCAAACAGAAAAAAATGCAAAATGCAGGCCAGGGGAGGATAGGCAGAGGGAGAAAAGGGCAGGAAAACAGAGAAAAAAAAAAATTCCATTAAGGAGTAATGTAAACATAGGTCAAGAGACCCATTGAAGCAATATATAGATGCATCTATACCATAGCAAATGGATCCACCCATCATACAGTTATACCGCTACATCCAACCTAATATACCCATCCAATATAACATACACTCCTAATACAATAAAACACCCATATACCATACCCATACATAACCACCCATAAACCACTGTATATATATATATAACCAACACACATACATCCCCCATATCACATACAAGACCACAAACAACAACTAGACTTATACACACACAACCATACACAATACCACACATATACATGTGCACCAAGGGGCTACATCCCCCAAACATCCCGCACCAATCAAACAATGAACTAACAACCAACATCATAAGTCAATTCATTTATTGTAATAAATCATAACACAAAAGGATGATTTAAAAGTATCAACCACAGAAAAGAGTATCAACAGCAGAAAAGGAAAAATAAATATAGAGGACACAATTGGTCCATATGATACAGTAGGGGGTAACCTATCCCTTTAGAATATAAATATTCTCCAAAAGCCCCACCAGAACAAGATCCCCGACGGGGAACGGTAAGAGGCCCCAAATGACCTGCCTACCCCATGAGCCAAGCTGATTACCGTATATACTCGAGTATAAGCCGAGATTTTCAGCCCAAATTTTTGGGCTGAAAGTGCCCCCCTCGGCTTATACTCGAGTCACGGTAGTGGTGGGGTCGGCGGGTGAGGGGGAGAGGGTGCTGAGGTATACTTACCTAGTCCCAGCGATCCTCGCGCTGTCCCTGCCTTCCTCCCCGTCTTCTGTGCTGCAGCGTCTTCCCCTCTTCAGCGGTCACGTGGGACCGCTCATTACAGAAATGAATAAGCGGCTCCACCTCCCATAGGGGCGGAGCCGCCTATTCATTTCTCTAATCAGCAGTGCCGGTGACCGCTGACAGGAAGATGCTGCAGCACAGAAGACGGGGAGGAAGGCAGGGACAGCGCGAGGATTGCTGGGACTAGGTAAGTATGTTATATTCACCTGTCCGCGTTCCAGCCGCCGGGCGCCGCTCCATCTTCCCGGCGCCTCCATCTTCCCGGCGTCTGCGCTCTGACTGTTCAGGCAGAGGGCGCGATGACGCATATAGTGTGCGCGGCGCCCTCTGCCTGATCAGTCAGAGCGGAGACGCCGGGAAGATGGAGGCGCCGGGACCGGACGCTGGGAGCTGCAATCAAGGGAGGTGAGTATGTGGTTTTTTTTTTTTATTGCAGCAGCAGCAGCGGCAGCACAGATTTATGTGCAGCATCTATGGGGGCAGTATGAACGGCACACAGCACTATATGGGGGCAGTATGAACAGCACACAGCACTATATGGGGGCAGTATGAACGGCACACAGCACTATATGGGGGCAGTATGAACGGCACACAGCACTATATGGGGGCAGTATGAACGGCACACAGCACTATATGGGGGCAGTATGAACGGCACACAGCACTATATGGGGGCAGTATGAACGGCACACAGCACTATATGGGGGCAGTATGAACGGCACACAGCACTATATGGGGGCAGTATGAACGGCACACAGCACTATATGGGGCAGTATGAACGGCACACAGCACTATATGGGGGCAGTATGAACGGCACACAGCACTATATGGGGCATCTGTGCAGCATCTATGGGGCAGTATGAACGGCACACAGCACTATATGGGGCATCTGTGCAGCATCTATGGGGCAATATGAACGGTGCAGAGCACTATATGGCACAGCTATGGGGAAATAATGATCTATTTTTATTTTTGAAATTCACCGGTAAATGCTACATTTCCACCCTAGGCTTATACTCGAGTCAATAAGTTTTCCCAGTTTTTTGTGGCAAAATTAGGGGGGTCGGCTTATACTCGGGTCGGCTTATACTCGAGTATATACGGTAAATGGAATACCCCCCAAGGTCCGCAATAGATGTCAGGCCGAATCCATCACATAGGGGCCAAGAACCATTGGACTCCCAAATATCCTACCTACCCCATGAGCCACCTAATATAAGGGATATCCCCATAGATCCACAGCTGATATAGATCCAAGTGTTCCACACAGAAACCCAAAATTATGAGACCGTACCAAATATAGGACCCATATACAAATAGAAAATACTGGATAGTCCCAGATTCCAATGTTCCTCCAATGGAGCAAGATCCAAGAACAGCGTTCATCCATACTGCTCTTTCCAATATTGAGCCTGGGTCCCACAGAATGGTCCATAATTGCTCCAGTTCCCATAGGGAGAGTGTAGTCCAACAGTCCACATATTCAACCAAGGAAGCCGGTGAACAGTAACTCTTTATTCAGACCTGTAGGGGTGACAGATCCGAGATTAAAAATCCACCGAGACTCTACTTGAAGTAACCGGTTTTTGGGGGATCCCCCCCTCTCTGACATTGTAATTTTCTCCAATCCCACTATCCGTGTCTTCAATGTACTGCCAGAGTGATGTGATAAGAAATGGGCCGCTACCGGGGTTAATGCTCTCCCCTTCTCCATGTCACTTCTTGCCAGATTGATTGTGGAGAAGTGTTTTTGGATTCTCCGTCGCAACTCTTGTGAGGTCTGACCCACATAGACCATCTTGCAAGGACAGATGAGAGCATAAATGACGCATCTAGTCCTGCAATTGATGTAACCTCCAAGTCTATGCCTAGATCCATCAATGGGGTTTTGAAAGGTTTCCCTGGTTGGACCCATGTGGGGACAAATGTTACAAAGGGGCTTGACGTTCTCCCCGGTACAGAAGGTGGATAAATTTACACTGGTTAAGGACCTGTATTTATTTTGTAGGCGCTTGGTTTTACAAGTTCTACACAATAGGCCACACGACAGGGATGGATTGGATCAGACGGACCGACAAGTACTCCAGGATTTGCTGCAACTATTACAGAAGGACTCCATCGATAGTGGTAAGGACCGGTTTCCCCATAAAAACAAATCAACGGTGGCTCCCCCCTTTTCACTGGTACCGGCAATAAGGGTGTTTTTTGAGTTGGTAAAAAAAGACATTCTCCGACTACGCCCCTTTTCTGGCACGCCTAACAACCTTGGAGTAGAAGAAAAATGTGCCATTACTAATTTGAAATCTAATCCTGCCTTCCTAATTAAGGAGGCTGATAAGGGGGGGAATGTGGTCCTATGGCCCCACACTTTATATCTGGAGGAGGCCCATCGCCAGTTGGACAATGTCCGATTTTACCGGAAGTTACCATCAGACCCTACAGGGGTGTTTTCAAGTAAGTTGAGGGGCCTTTTGGAAAGGGCTCGGGACTTGGGGATCATTAATGGCCAGGAATTTAATTTTATGTGGGTTGAACACCCAATCATTGCGACCTTTTACATGCTCCCCAAGGTGCAATTGTGGATCTGATGGAATTTGTCCTCAAACATAATTATTTTACATTCGATAGGACATACTACCTTCAGACCTCCGGCGTGACCATGGGGGCCAGATGTGCCCCGGCCCTAGCCAACTGTTGTGAATTCTGTGGCAGAGCTCCCTCCTGTGGTCACAAGTGGTACTTCGGCTGATTCTCTCTGGGAGCTTCCGTTTGTGGAGGAAAGTGGTACTGCGGCTTCTGAGTTTCCTACCTCAGGTGATCTGGTGAGGTCGTTAGGTGCTTCTCTACTTAACTCCACCTAATGCTTTGATCCAATGCTTCCTGTCAATGTTCCAGTGTTGGGCTTGTTTTTCCCTGGATCATTCCTGTGGCCTGCTGCTCTGCATAGCTAAGTTCTTCTTTGCTATTTGTTTGCTATTTTTTCTGTCCAGCTTGTCTAATTGTTTTGCTGGAAGCTCTGGGACGCAAAGGGTATACCTCCGTGCCGTTAGTTCGGTACGGAGGGTCTTTTTGCCCCCTTTGCGTGGTTTTCTTTAGGGTTTTGTGTAGACCGCAAAGTTATCTTTCCTATCCTCGCTCTGTTAAGAAAGTCGGGCCTCACTTTGCTGAATCTATTTCATCCCAACGTTTGTCTTTTCATCTTAACTCACAGTCATTATATGTGGGGGGCTGCCTTTTCCTTTGGGGTATTTCTCTGAGGCAAGGTAGGCTTATTTTCTATCTTCAGGCTAGTTAGTTTCTCAGGCTGTGCCGAGTTGCATAGGCAGAGTTAGGCGCAATCCACGGCTGCCTCTAGTGTTGTTTGGAGAGGATTAGGGATTGCGGTCTACAGAGTTCCCACGTCTCAGAGCTCGTTCTATTATTTTGGGTTATTGTCAGATCACTGTATGTGCTCTGACCGCTATGTCCATTGTGATACTGAATTGCCTATCACAACAGTACAGGAAGCCCAAAGTGCTAATGATTCTCAATAGAGGGAAAAAAGAAGTTCTGAGACCATTTTTTTTTCT
The DNA here is from genome assembly GCF_032444005.1 of Ranitomeya imitator. Taxonomy (NCBI): domain Eukaryota; kingdom Metazoa; phylum Chordata; class Amphibia; order Anura; family Dendrobatidae; genus Ranitomeya; species Ranitomeya imitator. The sequence goes on along the minus strand of NC_091286.1, from coordinate 447,425,345 downwards.
TTGCACTGTGTTTTGCCTTTTTTTCCCCTAGACATTTGGGTGGTTCAGGACACAGGTGTAGCAATGGACATTAAAGGTCTGTCTTCATGTGTGGATCAGCTCACGGCAACAGTTCAAAATATTCAAGATTTTGTGGTTCAGAATTCTTTGTTAGAACCGAGAATTCCTATTCCAGATTTGTTTTTTGGAGATAGAACTAAATTTCTGAGTTTCAAAAATAATTGTAAACTATTTCTGGCTTTGAAACCTCGCTCCTCTGGTGACCCAGTTCAACAGGTTAGGATCGTCATTTCTTTTTTGCGTGGCGACCCTCAGGACTGGGCATTTTCTCTTGCGTCAGGAGATCCTGCATTAAGTAATATCGATGCGTTTTTCCTGGCGCTCGGATTGCTGTACGATGAGCCTAATTCAGTGGATCAGGCAGAAAAAAATTTGCTGGCTCTTTGTCAGGCTCAGGATGAGATAGAGGTATATTGCCAGAAATTTAGAAAGTGGTCCGTGCTCACTCAATGGAATGAATCTGCGCTGGCAGCTATATTCAGAAAGGGTCTCTCTGAAGCCCTTAAGGATGTCATGGTGGGATTTCCTATGCCTGCTGGTTTGAATGAGTCTATGTCTTTGGCCATTCAGATCGGTCGACGCTTGCGTGAGCGTAAATCTGTGCACCATTTGGCGGTATTACCTGAGATTAAACCTGAGCCTATGCAGTGCGATAGGACTATGACCAGAGTTGAACGGCAAGAACACAGACGTCTGAATGGGCTGTGTTTCTACTGTGGTGATTCCACTCATGCTATCTCTGATTGTCCTAAGCGCACTAAGCGGTTCGCTAGGTCTGCCACCATTGGTACAGTACAGTCAAAATTTCTTCTGTCCGTTACCTTGATCTGCTCTTTGTCATCGTATTCTGTCATGGCGTTTGTGGATTCAGGCGCTGCCCTGAATTTGATGGACTTGGAATATGCTAAGCGTTGTGGGTTTTTCTTGGAGCCCTTGCAGTGTCCTATTCCATTGAGAGGAATTGATGCTACGCCTTTGGCCAAGAATAAGCCTCAATACTGGACCCAGCTGACCATGTGCATGGCTCCTGCACATCAGGAGGTTATTCGCTTTCTGGTGTTGCATAATCTGCATGATGTGGTCGTGTTGGGGTTGCCATGGCTACAAGCCCATAATCCAGTATTGGATTGGAAATCCATGTCGGTGTCCAGCTGGGGTTGTCAGGGGGTACATGGTGATGTTCCATTTCTGTCAATTTCGTCATCCACCCCTTCTGAGGTTCCAGAGTTCTTGTCTGATTACCGGGATGTATTTGATGAGCCCAAGTCCGATGCCCTACCTCCGCATAGGGATTGTGATTGTGCTATCGATTTGATTCCTGGTAGTAAATTCCCAAAAGGTCGACTGTTTAATTTATCCGTGCCTGAGCACACCGCTATGCGCAGTTATGTGAAGGAATCCCTGGAGAAGGGGCATATTCGCCCGTCATCGTCGCCATTAGGAGCAGGGTTCTTTTTTGTAGCCAAGAAGGATGGTTCGCTGAGACCTTGTATAGATTACCGCCTTCTTAATAAGATCACTGTTAAATTTCAGTACCCCTTGCCATTGTTATCTGATTTGTTTGCTCGGATTAAGGGGGCTAGTTGGTTCACCAAGATAGATCTTCGTGGTGCGTATAATCTGGTGCGAATCAGGCGAGGCGATGAATGGAAAACTGCATTCAATACGCCCGAGGGTCATTTTGAGTATCTAGTGATGCCATTCGGACTTGCCAATGCTCCATCAGTGTTTCAGTCCTTTATGCATGACATCTTCCGAGAGTACCTGGATAAATTCCTGATTGTGTACTTGGATGACATTTTGATCTTCTCGGATGATTGGGAGTCTCATGTGAAGCAGGTCAGAACGGTTTTTCAGGTCCTGCGTGCTAATTCTTTGTTTGTGAAGGGATCAAAGTGTCTCTTTGGTGTGCAGAAGGTTTCATTTTTGGGGTTCATCTTTTCCCCTTCTACTATCGAGATGGATCCTGTTAAGGTCCAAGCCATCCATGATTGGACTCAGCCGACATCTCTGAAAAGTCTGCAAAAGTTCCTGGGCTTTGCTAATTTTTATCGTCGCTTCATCTGCAATTTTTCTAGTATTGCCAAACCATTGACCAATTTGACCAAGAAGGGTGCTGATTTGGTCAATTGGTCTTCTGCTGCTGTGGAAGCTTTTCAAGAGTTGAAGCGTCGTTTTTCTTCTGCCCCTGTGTTGTGTCAACCAGATGTTTCTCTTCCATTCCAGGTCGAGGTTGATGCTTCTGAGATTGGAGCAGGGGCTGTTTTGTCGCAGAGAGGTTCTGATTGCTCAGTGATGAAACCATGCGCTTTTTTTTCCAGGAAGTTTTCGCCTGCTGAGCGAAATTATGATGTGGGCAACCGAGAGTTGCTGGCCATGAAGTGGGCATTCGAGGAGTGGCGTCATTGGCTTGAAGGAGCTAAGCATCGCGTGGTGGTATTGACTGATCATAAGAACTTGACTTATCTCGAGTCTGCTAAGCGTTTGAATCCTAGACAGGCTCGTTGGTCGCTGTTTTTTGCCCGTTTTGACTTTGTGATTTCGTACCTTCCGGGCTCTAAAAATGTGAAGGCAGATGCTCTGTCTAGGAGTTTTGTGCCCGACTCTCCAGGTTTATCTGAGCCGGCGGGTATTCTCAAAGAGGGAGTAATTGTGTCTGCCATCTCCCCTGATTTGCGGCGGGTGCTGCAAAAATTTCAGGCTAATAAACCTGATCGTTGTCCAGCGGAGAAACTGTTTGTCCCTGATAGGTGGATGAATAAAGTTATCTCTGAGGTTCATTGTTCGGTGTTGGCTGGTCATCCTGGAATCTTTGGTACCAGAGAGTTAGTGGCTAGATCCTTTTGGTGGCCATCTCTGTCGCGGGATGTGCGTACTTTTGTGCAGTCCTGTGGGATTTGTGCTCGGGCTAAGCCCTGCTGTTCTCGTGCCAGTGGGTTGCTTTTGCCCTTGCCGGTCCCGAAGAGGCCTTGGACACATATCTCTGGATTTTATTTCAGATCTTCCCGTTTCTCAAAAGATGTCAGTCATTTGGGTGGTCTGTGATCGCTTTTCTAAGATGGTCCATCTGGTACCCTTGTCTAAATTGCCTTCCTCCTCTGATTTGGTGCCATTGTTCTTCCAGCATGTGGTTCGTTTGCATGGCATTCCAGAGAATATCGTTTCTGACAGAGGTTCCCAGTTTGTTTCAAGGTTTTGGCGAGCTTTTTGTGGTAGGATGGGCATTGACTTGTCTTTTTCCTCGGCTTTCCATCCTCAGACTAATGGCCAGACCGAACGAACCAATCAGACCTTGGAAACCTATCTGAGATGCTTTGTTTCTGCCGATCAGGATGACTGGGTGTCCTTTTTGCCTTTGGCTGAGTTCGCCCTTAATAATCGGGCCAGCTCGGCTACCTTGGTTTCGCCATTTTTCTGCAATTCTGGGTTCCATACTCGTTTCTCTTCAGGACAGGTTGAGTCTTCGGACTGTCCTGGTGTGGATACTGTGGTGGACAGGTTGCAGCAGATTTGGACTCATGTAGTGGACAATTTGACCTTGTCCCAGGAGAAGGCTCAACATTTCGCTAATCGCAGACGCCGTGTGTGTCCCCGACTTCGTGTTGGGGATCTGGTTTAGTTATCTTCTCGTCATATTCCTATGAAGGTTTCCTCTCCTAAGTTTAAACCTCGTTTCATTGGTCCGTATAGGATTTCTGAGGTTCTTAATCCTGTGTCTTTTCGTCTGACCCTCCCAGATTCTTTTTCCATACATAACGTATTCCATAGGTCATTGTTGCGGAGATACGTGGCACCTATGGTTCCATCTGTTGACCCTCCTGCCCTGGTTTTGGTGGAGGGGGAATTGGAGTATATTGTGGAGAAGATTTTGGATTCTCGTGTTTCAAGACGGAAACTCCAGTATCTGGTTAAATGGAAGGGTTATGCTCAGGAAGATAATTCCTGGGTTTTTGCCTCTGATGTCCATGCTCCCGATCTTGTTCGTGCCTTTCATGTGGCTCATCCTGGTCGGCCTGGGGGCTCTGGTGAGGGTTCGGTGACCCCTCCTCAAGAAAGGGGGTACTGTTGTGAATTCTGTGGCAGAGCTCCCTCCTGTGGTCACAAGTGGTACTTCGGCTGATTCTCTCTGGGAGCTTCCGTTTGTGGAGGAAAGTGGTACTGCGGCTTCTGAGTTTCCTCCCTCAGGTGATCTGGTGAGGTCGTTAGGTGCTTCTCTACTTAACTCCACCTAATGCTTTGATCCATGCTTCCTGTCAATGTTCCAGTGTTGGACTTGTTTTTCCCTGGATCATTCCTGTGGCCTGCTGCTCTGCATAGCTAAGTTCTTCTTTGCTATTTGTTTGCTATTTTTTCTGTCCAGCTTGTCTAATTGTTTTGCTGGAACCTCTGGGACGCAAAGGGTGTACCTCCGTGCCGTTAGTTCGGTACGGAGGGTCTTTTTGCCCCCTTTGCGTGGTTTTCTTTAGGGTTTTGTGTAGACCGCAAAGTTATCTTTCCTATCCTCGCTCTGTTAAGAAAGTCGGGCCTCACTTTGCTGAATCTATTTCATCCCTACGTTTGTCTTTTCATCTTAACTCACAGTCATTATATGTAGGGGGCTGCCTTTTCCTTTGGGGTATTTCTCTGAGGCAAGGTAGGCTTATTTTCTATCTTCAGGCTAGTTAGTTTCTCAGGCTGTGCCGAGTTGCATAGGCAGAGTTAGGCGCAATCCACGGCTGCCTCTAGTGTTGTTTCGAGAGGATTAGGGATTGCGGTCTGCAGAGTTCCCACGTCTCAGAGCTTGTTCTATTATTTTGGGTTATTGTCAGATCACTGTATGTGCTCTGACCGCTATGTCCATTGTGATACTGAATTGCCTATCACAACAGCCAACCTATTTTTGGGTTGGTGGGAGGCCACTGTGGTATATGTACTTGATGCATTCAAAGATAAGGTGCGTTATTGGATGCGCTTTATCGACGATGTGTTTTTTGTTTGGTCGGGGACAGAAGCTGAGTGTAGGGTATTTATGGATGGGTTGAACGAGAATCCATATAACATTTTTTTGACTTATTCAACATCTTCCTCCTCAGCTACCTTCTTGGATTTGGAAGTCATGATGGAGAATGATACTATTGTCACCAAGCTATATCGTAAACCCACTGCTACAAATAGTCTCCTGGACTTCAGAAGTTTCCATCCCCACCATACAAAGCGCGGAGTCCCTGCCGGACAATTTCTCAGAACAAGGAGGAACTGCACACACGATGACGACTTCAGATCAGAGGCCAAGACATTGACGTACCGTTTTAAAGAAAGAAACTATCCGCAGAGATGTATTTCAATGGCATTTCAGAGGGCGAGGACACATACACAAGAGTCCTTGCTAAATACAGAACGCAAGGTACGGGATAATATGCCCAGATTCATTACAAACTATAATACACACTGGTCGCAATTGAGGGGTATCTTATGTAGACATTGGGGCATTTTGGCTACTGATTTGAACACTTCTAACATTGTGGGTGAACAGCCCCTTTTGGTAGCTAGGAGAGCACCCAATTTGAGGGATCTCCTAGTCCAAAGTCACTATAGAAGACAGACTACCCGGTTGAATCGTGGAGTGAGGCTTAGGGGGTCGTTCCCCTGTGGAGACTGTAACATTTGTCCCCACATGGGTCCAACCAGGGAAACCTTTCAAAACCCCATTGATGGATCTAGGCATAGACTTGGAGGTTACATCAATTGCAGGACTAGATGCGTCATTTATGCTCTCATCTGTCCTTGCAAGATGGTCTATGTGGGTCAGACCTCACAAGAGTTGCGACGGAGAATCCAAAAACACTTCTCCACAATCAATCTGGCAAGAAGTGACATGGAGAAGGGGAGAGCATTAACCCCGGTAGCGGCCCATTTCTTATCACATCACTCTGGCAGTACATTGAAGACACGGATAGTGGGATTGGAGAAAATTACAATGTCAGAGAGGGGGGGATCCCCCAAAAACCGGTTACTTCAAGTAGGGTCTCGGTGGATTTTTAATCTCGGATCTGTCACCCCTACAGGTCTGAATGAAGAGTTACTGTTCACCGGCTTCCTTGGTTGAATATGTGGACTGTTGGACTATACTCTCCCTATGGGAACTGGAGCAATTATGGACCATTCTGTGGGACCCAGGCTCAATATTGGAAAGAGCAGTATGGATGAACGCTGTTCTTGGATCTTGCTCCATTGGAGGAACATTGGAATCTGGGACTATCCAGTATTTTCTATTTGTATATGGGTCCTATATTTGGTACGGTCTCATAATTTTGGGTTTCTGTGTGGAACACTTGGATCTATATCAGCTGTGGATCTATGGGGATATCCCTTATATTAGGTGGCTCATGGGGTAGGTAGGATATTTGGGAGTCCAATGGTTCTTGGCCCCTATGTGATGGATTCGGCCTGACATCTATTGCGGACCTTGGGGGGTATTCCATTTAATCAGCTTGGCTCATGGGGCAGGCAGGTCATTTGGGGCCTCTTACCGTTCCCCGTCGGGGATCTTGTTCTGGTGGGGCTTTTGGAGAATATTTATATTCTAAAGGGATAGGTTACCCCCTACTGTATCATATGGACCAATTGTGTCCTCTATATTTATTTTTCCTTTTCTGCTGTTGATACTCTTTTCTGTGGTTGATACTTTTAAATCATCCTTTTGTGTTATGATTTATTACAATAAATGAATTGACTTATGATG